>NC_072469.1:17034142-17352394 GCF_027596085.1 Anoplopoma fimbria
GCACTGCTGGATTTGGGCTCTTGAAGCCAGACATGGCAACATTGTTTACAGAGCACTTACAGTGAGACACATTTTAGGCTGTAGCTTTGCCCTGCTTGAACTACCTCTGCATTGTGTTGCAGTCAGTTTATAGCCCACTGCGGGTGCATTTTCATCTCCACTGACTGCCTACTGGACATCCAGTGACTGCCCAGCACAGTCTCACTCAAGATACATTTGGGAACTTCATGCTCAAACCCTCAAAGTTTGCTTAAGGGCATCTCAAACGTTGTGTGTAAAATGTTTTTGATACTTCAGCAGGCTAAAGAGTTCTCTCACCTCTGGGATACCCGAGACAATAATAACGGTTAAATTAGGGGCCATAAATGTCTCACATTACAGTGAAAAGCCCACTCTATAGTAACTTGGAAGCTTTGAATTCCTGCAACACATACTTTCATGTCAGGAAGCTGAAAACAGTGATCACAGATATGAAACTACTGCACGCTCTTGGCAGGACACGACAGGCACAGCTGCCATAGACATAAATTCAGAACTCATTTCATAATGCTTTTACTCTTATACATGAAAAATATATGTATTTGACTGTTATTCTTACATTTTGTCCTTTGAAAGCGTATTCATGAAGGCAGAGCTTTGGTGTTTCTCATTTTCCCATAAGGCTAAGCACACATTTAAAAAGGCAAAGGACTTACAGTTTATATTTTTTGCTTAAAAATCACCACCACAGACTGACTTTTTCTAAAGTACATGTAGCCAATATAAAAGAGGAAAGATCACAGTACACACTGCAGTTACAGTACATTCAAATGCAAGTATGACAAAGAAACTCTTGGAAAAGAAAGGGCAAGACGCAAGGGCTGGAGGAGGATAATAACATGCAAGTCAAGGGAGAGGACGTGGGAGAAGGGAACGGGAAGCCGAATAAATGATAAAATATGACGAAGATAACAACACTATCCGCCATTGTGTCTTGCAACAAAGAACAAGGCTGGATCTTATTGAAAAGCATAGCAGTTTTTGACATCTGATTGGCACAGAGCAAAGGTTATTTTGGTCATTTTAAAGGGCACAATTGTACACAAACTTAGCACAGAATCAGATTTAACAACCAATTTCAAAAGAACAAACCTTTTTTTTTTTTAAACATCTCTCTAACTTTCTACCCCAGCCTGTCACATGAGCTCGGACATTTTAACTGAATAACCTGTAGCATCTGGACTAAATCTGCTCCCTGCCTCTCCAAAAAGGGAGCAGCGTGGCGTGCCAAGCTTTTAAATCATGTGGATATGTGGATGTAGAACTTGAATGGCTGTCAGTGGACATGCCAGGATGTTCCTGTGTGGTGTCTCTGCGTTTGTGTGCGCAGCCAAGTGTGAGGGAAAGCGATGGGTTGCCGTGTTAACACTTCATGATGGCACATGAATCCAACTTTAGCTAAACGGGGGTAATTTGCTCTGGAAACACAAGCGGATGTAAAATAGACAGATGTGCCCTTCATGAAACCAAAATGTCTCTCTTCACCCACGGAGAAGAAAAGCTTGGGTTAGTTCTGCAGAGTCTCGAAAGAAAGAAAGACAAAAGACACATTGATTCTTTTTTTAAGGCTGGTTGAGTGTTAAAAGTTTATTGGCGTAACACTTGAGGCCCGAAGGCTTTTAACAATCCATTAAGTCGGGATATGAGATCAGAATAGAAGCGCCCTTTGAAAAGACACCATTCCCTCTCAGTTAAAATCTCCTCTAGCTGCCCACATTGTTGCCTGTGAACTCATAAGATCTCTTTCTGCAGAACTGAGCCTCAGAGCATGTACTGCTTTGGTCATAATATCACAAGTGATACTATCTGAATGCTCTAAAGTGGAGATTCTCAAGTGCTGTAAAAAGAAAAAGAAAAGAAATGTTCAAGTCACAAGACACTAAAAACACAAAGATTTGGCCATGAACCCACTAGAAATATTTGCCCTGCAGACTTCTTTGGGAAGATTTTTGCAGTTATTTGACTTAAAATTGAATTACATGGGTATGCTAGCTTTATATGGAGATAACAGTTTTAGAGTTGACTCATTTTAAACCAATCCTGTGGTCTATAATCTCTACCGGGGACATCATCTTTCTAATTATATCATCATGAAATTAAACTACTTCTTATTTTGCTTTTGTGACACTGCTTCTGTAATGTTTGCCCACTTTGAGAAGCTGAACAAGCCCAAAGAAGGAAACAAATAAGGGTATTATGCTGAGATGGATATTTAAAGCTGAAATATAAGAAATCCTTCACACAAAAAAAAAAAAACCCAAATTCAGAAGTGGAGAGCAGGACGGGATGGACCTCCAGGCCAGCTGGACACCTCACAAAGCCCCTGTTGTTGAGACATCAGCAGACTAAACATGGGCAACAATGTGCCCCGGCATGCTTTATCATTCTGAAATAGGAGCTGAACTAATGCACACTTATAGGAGAAAAGTACATTTCTTTAACTGAAAAATGTTGCCAAGTGAGCAGACACCGGTCCCGGTCCTTACCTCTACATTGAACGGCTGCTCCTCGCCGTTCACGGCACATAAAATCCACAGCAACAACTGCAAGCATAGCGTCCCCACACAGCAGCCGCTCAGACACCTCCGACTGCGGAGCGCCGGCGACACCATAGTGAACACGCTGCTGCTGCTCGCTGCTCCCTGCTCACTTCTATTTACAGTCGGTACAAACAAAGCGACAACGGGGGGTAAATCCTACACGTTTAGCAGCAACATGTCTGATGGTGTTTCTCTTGTGGAGGAGAGGAGGAGGAGGAGAGAGAGGGAACCGGGAGAAGAGACGGATTCGTCGACCGCTGCCTTCGCCGCGGTGTCGGGAGGAGGTTACCCCCGGGGAAAGTCTCGCTGTTAACGCCTCTCAGTAGCCTCCCGGTCTTGCAGTCCCCGGGTGAGTCCTCCGGTACACCGGTTGTTCCAAGCGGACGCGTCCAGCCCGTTTTCTGCACCGCGCGGCATAGCTGCCCGTTTTCAATCGTGTTTCCCACCGAGTGCGCATGCGCGAACTGGTACGAGCGCCCCCATCCCACTGCTCAGCCAAATGGTCATAAAAACAATCCCAAACTCAACAAACTCAACAAATGTCTTTCACAAGATTAAGTGTCACTGTTCCCTCTGTCAGTACATTGAAACTCACTTGTTCATGCAAATTAACACTAAAGTAACTTTCCAAAATGTGGATTTCCCGGTTATTGTTGAGGTATACCCCAGGACAGGAGTGTCAGTTTAGGAGAATACAAAGACTATCTGGTCGTTATTTCCGAAATAAAAGCAAAATGCAGCAAATGCTAACATTGTTTTCACATTTTACATCTTCTAACGTCAGGCTACTGATAAGTGGTTTCATCAAAGAGCTTCCTTTCATAGCAATGTTACAACCATGACATATATCAGGACAAACGTGGTTGAAGCATTGGTTTAATTAAGCCTTATTAACATATATGTATGTATTACCTACATATTTGTTTCTGCGAGATACCTAAAAACACTGTCTGTTACGTGAGTCCTCAAGGGTAAGAAAATGCTGTTTAATGTTACAGAGTTTCTTTAAATTGGTGTTTTTGCCTTGTCATTAAATGATTAAGATAAATGAAATATTCTTTTAAACATAGTTTTCATATCCCAGTACAAAACTGAATGTTGCATCACTGTATTTCTGTTTGTGTGTGTGGGGGGGGGTTTACTGTAATCATTTTGAAAAAAATCCATCATGGCCACTAGAGGGCGATGATGGGCTCAATGCTCATTTTAATAACCACAACCCTCAGTGAATTAACCTGCTGTGGTACCCAGAAGTCCCTTGTTTCCAGAATTGTTTCCAGTAAGTGATGATGATGATGATGATGGTGATGTTGCCATCGACCGTCATGCAGTGACTGTAGAGTAAGTGATGCGATCAAGGTCCTGCTTTTACAGGCAAACCTTTTATCAGGGTCTCGTCATCTTTACATCTATAAAGCAAACTGATGTGATTTTATATCACATATTTTCAAAGTAAAAATATGTTTTCTAAGTGCTGTTGTCTGGTGAAAGAACTATACTTTGACTTGCAGCTCTCCCATAATCCACAAGCAAAACTGGATCTAATGAAAAAGCCTTTTCTTCTAATCTCCTCGGATAATAGAGAAGGGTCAGATCTAATGAGCCGGATCAATGATTTTCCACTTAGACTAACACCTGGGGATGAGGAACAAGTCAGTGTGTTTCAGTGTGTGTATGTGCCACAGAAAAGTTAGGTGAGCCGCACCATTAGCCCATTGATGGGGTTTCAATTTGCACACACACACACACACACTCACACACACACACACACACACAACCACACACACATACGTACCACCCTCCTCTGATCACACTAAATGGAAAACTCCATCTAAAGTTTGGAAAGACGTCAGCAACAACACAGTCAGGAATACAACTGTTTGACCCCTGTGTGCCCCATGACTCTTGAGTTTCTAAGAGGCACACTGTCATACTACAATGGTAAAAAAAAATGGGCGGCTGTGGCGTAGTGGAGAGCAAGGTAGTTCTCCAATCAGAGGGTCGGTGGTTCGATACCCGGCTTCAGCAGTCGATGTGTCCTTGGGCAAGACACTTAACCCCAAGTTGCTCCTGAAGGCTTGGACTGGATGTTGCATGAATGTTAGTTAGAGTCTGATGGTGGCACCTTGCATGGTAGCCTGTCATCAGTGTGTGAATGGGTGAATGATATGTAATATACTACTGATTGTAAGTCGCTTTGGATAAAAGCGTCTGCTAAATGACTGTAATGTAATGTAATGTAAAAACGTCTAAATATAAATCATAATGGGACTATAAATAGCACAGTATACACAAGCAAATTAAATGTATATCTAGATACAGTGAGTGAGTAACACTGTCTGATACTCTGGAGTTGACATGTGACACAGTTCATCACGGGTTGGATAAAGGATAAAGGATGCGCTGTGCTCTGAGGTCTGCTGACTCCACACAGCCATTAGTTCCCACTGCGTGTAACAAAGCGGATCGCATTCTCTTGAATTTCTAATTTATCTTTTACACAGCTGAGCCCCCATTTAGATTTGTAGAGATTTATGAAAGAAGCAGAGAGATGGATGATTTACCGGTGTGTGATGATGAGCACATAGACACTAAAAATCACACTAGGATTCCCGAGTAGATCAATGATTCACCTTAAACTGACAAGTTCTCATTTCTCCTCACTGTTGAGGTCATGCTAATGCCCTCCTCTCACGCAAAATAGTGCGTGTTGCTGGAAACCAGTACAATTTCTGTTTACAGGTATAAAAAACAAATAAAAAAATAATAATCTTTGTATTTCTTTATCCAAAATGTAATCATCTTTTCTTCCTGTAAAACTAAATATGAAATGTGCTTACATAGACTGGTACCAACTAATTTCAACCAATAATACTGTGTTGCAGGGATGATTTATTTTGTAGGCCAACCCAGAATTTAGCATCACACTGGTTCCCCTTACAAGAAGCCAATGGGTTTTTCCATGTGATTTTGAATTATTGCATAACCTTCACAACTGTACACAGATTTTATGATTTGCGAAGCCTGAACGCAATCCGCAGAAGTGAAAAGCTAACGTTAGGCTACAAACAAACTACACCATGGTCACATAACTTCACATCACCACAGTCAATGTGATGAGGTTTTGTAGTCTCATTTAGCCAGACACGCAAAAGCTTCCAAATCTGAGATTTGGGTATCTACTGTATTTATTTATTTTATAGCTTAGAACATCTCTTTTCTTTTTTAGTTTTTTCCCCTGAAAAAATCATGACGCATTTTCCTTCCAAAGCCATCTGTCTGCCACCTCTATCAGCTAGTGAGTCACAACTGGAAAGCAAGTCAAACTTGTCACCAGAGCATATTACAGAGCCTGACATTTAACAGCCATAAACACGTAGCAACAGTGTGAGCTGATTTACCCTAAAAACAGGTGTTTCCTCCGAACCGGTTCCTGAGCAACGTTATCCATCACCTTATTAAAATCCAGGGTTCTGACCAGATTTCTAGATGCTAAAGTTACTGTCGGTTACGTTTTTGGGAAATTACACACATTACTATTTCCATTTGTGCAGTTTAAGTTGATCTCCCCTTTAAATTCTCTGTCATTCTTATTTGTTTTTCTACACCCATATGCACGGGAATCTTCTGATGATGTCACATGGAAACCGGTCTATTAGCACCGAGCTACAGAGCAAGCAATTGCTTTCAAGTTGACACATTTGCTCTATGACTGAAAACTTCTCTGTGCTTCTTTAACATTAGCAAAGATGATGGCTAATTTGCATTGCATTTGGTTAAATAGTCGTTGCTGAATAAACTGCACGGGCACGGGTGAAAGGAGGAAGTGGTATAGTGACACAGACGTTTTGTCCCTTCTCTTTATCCCTTGGATTTAATTCATTCCACCACACAAAGTTTACAATAATTTTGCCGGTGTGAAAGTTTGACTTCCTTTCTTTGTTCTCCTTGTTCTCATTTAGAAGTTTGTTGGCTGGTTAAATCGTTTTCTCTTCCTGACTTCCTCTCTCCCTTCCTGATTCCCTCACTCTCACCGTCTCTCTCTTCCTCTCCACTTCTTAATGATTTCCTCTCTCACTCGATAATCCTGAATACCCTTTTCTGAAAGGTTCTGGCCCTTTCCAACTGGCCCTCCCACCACCAGCGCAGAGCTTTGCCAGGATCCTCAAAGCCTCCCTTTCCAAACATGACTCCGTCTCATAACTGCTGCATCTGCTCCCAGTCAGACCTCCTGGATCTCCTGGCAGCATGAAACCAAAGCCTCCCGTCTGTCTCCCTTTCTCTTGGAGCAGAGGTATTAAAAAAGAGTATGAAGGGAAGATGAAAAGAAGCAAGCGATCTGCAACGAAGCACTGACTTTACCCCAAGTGATTGTATTATTTAAGGTATTTTAAAACCTATAGCTCATTTGTTCTAGGAATGAGAAATTCCTGCGTACTTCTGCTTCTGTACTGTAATACAATTTCAAATGTACCTCAATTTATCAACAAAAGGAAATTGGCAGCAGACATTTACCCTTGTTTATTTAGGAGTGAAACTGTTCAACTCCTAATGTGCTTCCTGAGTTTGGGTGGGATCACCATCAGATCACGTTCTCGCTCCAGATGAAGCTTCGGGTTGGTTAGGAGGCACAGTGAGAAGCCGCCCCTCTCAACACGGTTTCAGGTTGATTGCTGTGTTATCGTACGGACAGCTGAAGCCAAACTGTAAAGGAAAAACTACTCCAGTAAGAAATAACTGCTCTGTTCCAACAAGAGCCTTTTTCAAGTTAGACCATTTTACTTGGGTTTGAACCCAAAATCATTCCACACAGAGTTGCTTTCTTTCACATGGAAAGTCCTCATTACCTCGACTACTTTGCGGTTGTCAGCATGACTTTTTGATTATTTGGTGACACTATTTAAATCTGCAAATCTGTAAAAAAAAAAATATCAAGTACTCACAATATTATATATAAAGAAATTGAATAAAGAAGGTTTCTTGATTCTCATGTTTTCTCGGAATACACTGAAACCCTCATTTTAACATTTTAAGTCATGTCAAGTTATAGTTTCTGCTTGTCACTGCTTTTATTCACGTTATCAATTGTTTTCAAGTCTGCCAATGCAGATTTAGTCATTCAGTTCAATAAAAGCTGGAATGTTTTGACTCCCAACTCAAATCCTTCCACATGTCAAAGAGATACTTTTCGCAAGTTCTGTAGCTTAAAAAATGGAATTAACGCCACTCTGTTGTATGCCTCCACCAACCAGTTAAGTTTTATATCCATGTTGGTGCAAAATATCATCACTTTATCATTTTATCCTATTGGACATTTTTGTGAATTTGTCATGATTATTTATGGCCAAAAACAGGTTGGGTGAGGTCACATTGACCTTTGACCACCAAAGTCCAATCAGTTCATTCTTGAGTCTAATTGTCCGAGAATGGAATAGAGGCGAGGTCACAGTGACGTTGACCTTTGACATTTTACCTCCAAAATATAAACAGTTCATCTTTGAGTCCAGCTGAACGTTTGTGCAAATTTTGAAGAAATTTTGCTCAAGGCGTTTCTGAGCTACCTCAAGAGTGGCGTCAAATTGACGTCACAGTGACCTTGACGTTTGACCTCCAAAATCTAATCAATCCAGGTCCAGGTGGACATTCCCAAATTTGTCGTACCGAGATATGGCGTACATGAGCATGGACCTGACTGACGACCAACATGAAAACACAATGCCTATAGCCTCAGCTGTTGCCAGCACAGAGACATAAAAATCCCACTACATTTGCAAATGCATTCTTACATATGAAGTCATAAAACCAACCAGACTATGGCCCTGAACGTGCACTGATGAAAAAAAAATGTAGTTTAGCCATTTTGAATCATAGCTTGGCTGATCTCTCAGGGTCAGATGACATAGGAAATTATCATATCTGTGTCTCTGGCTCTCAGCGCAGCACATCAGTGATGTGATTGCACTTTTTTGAAGGAAGTTTTGAATCGAGGCAAATATGATCTCTATTAAACCAACCGTGATGTCCGAGTCCCCGCCATGTGGCTCCATCCGAGCTGGGCACTTACTTATTCAAACTATGGACACACAGACGTACAGATAAACAACAGAAACGGGTCGGCTCGGTGTAAAAATAACCTGATTACAGCGCGCATGTTGCCAGCGCCGAGAACAGATTGGATATTTACATAATAAGCTTAGTCATGCATCAGTTTCACACAAGTAAGAAATCAGATTCACTTTGCAGAAGCATCGGGGTCCCTGTTATCTGTACAGTGAAGAGTCCAATGTGGATAACAAATGTGTGGCGTGCTTCACACACTTGTATGGACGGAAGAACCACAACTTAATGTAGTTGGAGTTGGTTTAAAGAGATCAGAAAGAAGATGTATGAATGAGATGAAGCTGTTCAGATTGGAGGGTTGTCAGCTGATTTGGCAGTAGATTAGTTAAAGACAGCGGATTTTCATGCTTTTAGAGTTCTGCTGGTATCTTTGCTGATGAAAGCAAAATACCAAGAGGGGCGAAAGAGAGAAAGAAAGGAGATGTGTGTGGAAAACATCATCGGAGGCTGGGAGGAGTTAGCTGTTGTTGTGAAGTTTCCAAAATAAGGATGATCGATGGTCACAATGGCCACTATAAAACACAGGTTGAAAAAAACTGTAACGTGGTTTGGGAAAGAACATGGTTGCTGTTAAAACAACGACACACTATCGTCACTCTGTAATAATAGGCCTTATGTACTGTAGGACACATTACTTCCTTCACTGGCACTGAGCGTTGGCATTAGATGTAAAATTAGCAACATTGTACATTATGAACAAAAATCCTATGGGGATTCTGGGCTGATACATAAAATAAAGGTGCAATAAACCAAAACTTTCATTCAGATGTTTGAACACAAAACCTCAGAACATGCTTACTCTTAGTTCACACATTGTTTTTAGTAAAGAATAAGGGGATCAGCACGACCAATCAATGCCCTTAGTGAATTCGTATAGATACCTATCCATCAAATTGCTATTAACATATATTGATAGTTTCAAGTCAACATACATTATTATGCTAACTTTACCTCCCACTGCAATGTCAAAAATACTTGAGCAGTACTTCCCTGTAGATCTGATAAGACTAGAAACTGTAAGCTTCAAAGTCGGGGCATGGAAACTAATTCACCTCACATACACAAACAGAAATGGCTTTGGGGATATTTTCCCCAGTGATTGGTTGTGGTTACAGCGGCTCTCAAACCCAGAGTCTCTGCTTGGCACCGAAAATGTTTCCACCCTTCCTGTACGGGGTAAACATTGGTACCATGAAGCCGCCCATTGGCCAAAAAAAACCTGAAACTGATCCGCACCGCAAAATCGGAAGTAGGTCGATAGGCGCTCTTGGCAAACTATGTCTCTCTCCAACTCTCTCTCTCTCTCTCTCTGGCTCAGTGTGGCCACCAGTTTCTTTTTCAAACTTGTGCTTGTGGGAATAAGGCAGACTGATGCCATAACAAAGCTGTTAATAACTTCAGTGGGAGAAACTTGGAGGGGAAGCTCAACACTAAAGAAGGCAATAGCACTTCCCAGCTTCTGCACTTTATGACAAGAGATAAAAGAATATATATAGCTCATGTGGAGGAATGGAGTCTATCTTTTTACAGTGAGTGTTTATTTCTGAAATGATGGACTTACTGAAAGTTTCAAGCAATAGTTTGACATTTTGGGAAATATTTGCGTTTTCAGCCAAGACAATGTAATAGGCAAAACAAATTTTCAAAACATTTCAAATTAACCTTCAGTGCAGTAATGACTCAGGGGGAAAATGTGCAAAATATGGCTTTTAGTCTCTTTTCCTATTCTGACAGTTATAATTAATGTTTCTACAACACTAAATGATCCAGTTATATTAGAAGCAGCAACAGTGCATGTGTTCTGTATAGGGGCAGAAATAAAAATAAAAAATAAATAAATAGGGGTATGAATTACTGCGACTCATACATTATTCATAGTTAGTGTAATGTTTGATGAAAATGTTGTGGTGAAGAGGCACAAAATGCTCTAGCACAGTGAGAGAGTGTGCTGTGTTTGCCAACTGATCTATAATTTACCAGTCAGGGTCTTTTGAAATCTGGACCATCGTTTTAAAACATCTATGTGTGTGTGTGTGTGTGTGTGTGTGTGTGTGTGTGTGTGTGTGTGTGTGTGTGTGTGTGTGTTATATGAAGAAATAGGGACTCATAGGAAACACACAGGCTTTGTGTGAGTAATATGACATAGGACATGGCCAATACGCTTTAATACAGCTGATATTAAGGTGGGAATACTCTCAGTGATGGATCAACCACCTCCAGCATCGTGGCTGCCTTTTTCCCGCCTGTCGTCCACCTCAACATACTGCTGAATAACAGCTGAATGGTGCGTGTTCAGCAGTGAGGGGAATGCCACAGCAGAAAAGATGAGCAATGCACTTACCACCCTCACTTTGAGAAATTATGATTGATTATGGCTCCCTGCAGCGTTTCTCACGACGCTCCTCTCCATGCGCTGAATTGGATCTCGGCTCTGGGGAAAAGCACCATTCCACACAGGGACATTTTAAAGCCGACTGTAGCCTGCAGAGGTGGTTAGCCTAGTCCCGTCACAGTTAGCATATGAATGAATGCTACGCTACGCTAGATGAGTTTTATTCTCATTCCGAGTGCGACCGCGGAAGCCCAGCTGTCGGCACAGATTAGCCCGTAGTCTGAATGGGGTGAGGAGTGGGTACCAAGACCCTCCTGGCTGCAGCCGCGGCCCCATGATTTTTAAAATGTGTCTGGATTGTTGGCCCAAACCGGCTAGGTTCACATAGTGTGAAGCAGTGCAAGACTTAGAAGACAGACAGTTTTTGTCAGTTTAGCTCAAGGGAGGGATGAAGAAAATGTACATCAACTACAGGCTCTTTCAACAACAATGCTTACTTTCACTGACAGTTTGCATCAGGTCATATTCCCAAGTCCAGCTGCTCCACTATTGATGCACTGCAGTGAGCAAATGTTAAAATCCTTCAAATAGATCAAAAAACATTATTATTTCGAATCAAATCATGAATCTTAAAGCTGCATTAATTTGATAAATACCTCTTCTTTAGGCTTTGGTTTGGTCTCCACCAATTCCTGATGTATTTATCTCTTACCTATCTTTGGCTGCTTAATGTCTGTCTGCCATTTGTTGCTGCTGCAGGTAGTGCACAGTTGGTTCGTCAGAGCTTTTCCCCAAAAACGTGCTCTACACAAACAACACTGATGAAAGCAGTTAGAGTTAACCAAAACACTTAAGTTGTGGGCCGAAATACCAAAACAAAAAGCAGAAAGACACCAAAACACTCAAGAGAGTGTCATCTTTCACATTACACATAGTCATCTTATCTATTTTTAATATACAAATATTAAATTAAAACAGCTTTACATTTAATATCTTTAATTTGCTCCATTTCTGTTTTGTTCAGTACTGAACTCGGGCAGCAACGTTCATTAATAATGTGGGTTAGATCCCACCTCTTACAAGAAGTGCTCTCTATACGATTTTCTCACAATTTTCAAACAATGCATTTTCTCCAGGTAATGTTGGTGATCTTGAAATTTAAGCTTACTCCAGTTCTCAGTGTTAGCAGCCCGAGATACAAGTGTAAGCTACACATCTAAAATGTAAATGTAAAAAATGTAATGGGCTTAATTTGCCCTGGGCCAAGAATAATGGTGAGCTCATGGGAAAACCATTATCCTGCAGATGCTTCCCAGATGAATGATCACATTAAAGCAAAGGTGTTATGACATGCAAGGCCTTTAAAAATGTTAATTGTAAGCAAAAAGCCCTGGGCTTTCAAAGACAAAATTGCTCCAACTGTTAGGAAACACTTAATGAGGAGGCGACTGTACAGATGTGCATTTGATATGAAGAGAAAGACTCTCAGACTGTAATCATTAAGATAAATGTGCCTTGCTAATGAGCTGGGTGAATTGGGAACACTGGTGAGGAGTCAGAGGGAGTAAAAAGGGTTTAGCATTGTGTTTCACTGTGACACAGATAAAAGAGCATCCTCCTGACTGAAATGACTGCCAACCTTCAGATGGATGAAAGTGGAAGCACTACTGGGAGCAGTGAGAGGAAAGGAGTGTGGGCTTGCTGCGCTTGTTAACACCAAATAATGCAATCCGGAAATTATTTATTTTAAAGAGCACACCTGCAGCTCAAACATTAAACCGACATACAACTGCCAAAAGGAAATGGATGTCAGGCAATCCACTACTGCTGGACTACACAGGGTGTAGTACTCTTTAAAAGAAATGATAACTAAAGATGTTTTTAGTCACACTAGCTGGTGACTACTGAGGTCCTTTCTAAAATATCTCAACTACTGGATGGATTGCTATAAAATGGTTTACAGACATTCCTGGTGGATGTTGAACACCTACGGCTTTGGCGATCCCCCAAAAGCACCACCAGAAGGTCAAAATCTAAATTTGTCCAGTAATGTGGTTGATGACCTGCACAACAGATGACATTCCCATCAGCCTCAGCTGTCCTTTTCAATTTGTAAATGTTTTATAATGTGCTAGACTGAGCTGGCACACATGTTAATTACACTTGCTAAAAATAGGCATGTTAGCATTGTCATTGTGAGCATTTTGGCAAGCTGACATTAGCATTTAGCTCAAAGCTAAGCTAAAACAGCCAGAGCTGCTAGTGTTTTTGCACAATTAGTCTTTGATTGTTGTTTATAAAAGGTCATGAATATTTAAAGGCAGGTTTAGCAAACCATCCAATCACTGTGCGTATTCTGCCCTGCGCTCATTGCTCGATACTGGAATCTTCCGCTAGCCTTACAGCTGCGAGTACTAACAATAGCCATGTTCATTGTTTACGTTAAATAATATGATATTTTGACGTTCATAATGATAAATTATGAACGTCAAATGGAGCTAGTGCTGCTAGCTAACGTTACCTTTATTGGAAAAGAGTTGGCAACACTGGGCTGGGTGTTTCGGTAGGATGATTTTCTTTATGTAGCATACTTTTGCTATTATCTCAAGATTACCCATCCTGTCTTAAATGCTACAGCAATATTAAGTTATATTTTCAGGGCCTATGGGTAGGTTTATGTCTCTCCACCATGTTTATTTCCACAACTTGGTCCTATGATCAACCATGGACACTAAAGCTCTGTATTACATTTTAAAGATGCTTGCAGCCCCAATGATATTCACAACATTGCCCTGCACCACCAACAGCCACATGAGATCATGTGGTCCATATGGAGAGGACATGAATTAAATGACATCAAGCATCATGTCCTTGGGGATAGAGACTGTGGTAAGAAACATATGGGAGCCTCACAGACAGACACACAGTGAAATGGACAAAGCGTATGTGCTTGTTGTCAGAGAGTAACCTGGCAGCATCGCCTACTAGACAACATGTCATTTCCTGGCAGCCCCCCCTGCACGCACATGTGACGGCATCAAAGGATGTCTCCCCGCTGCGCTTGACCCTGACTCATAAACTAAACTGCCAACTGGGGTGAGAACAATGTGCAATGCGTTTATGTGTGTGTTGCATCCGCGTTGAATCCTCGCATGGAGGATGTAACAGGTCACATCCTCTGATGTTTACTGTACGTTGGAAGTTATCAAACAGCGCACTTACATCCATGCATTAGAAAGTTAGTTTTTTTCGTTTTTTTCTTGAAATATCACATAAGAGACATAAATCAATTAAACTAGGTGACAGTTGTCCATATACAGGTCTAAAAGGGATTAAAGGCACTTTACACACAGTAGCGTAACAGACTATTGATGCATATTTATGTTAAAAAGGATAAGCATACAATTCTAGGAGAAAGACACACCAGCAAACACACACTGTACATGTTGAATATGAACTAATGGCAGTTTGGTACAGGCGCATCCATCTTATGTAACTGGGATGTTGGGAATATTGAGAAAGTGAGCACCATGACAGCAGCTGATGGTGTCAGACTGATGGTGTCAGACTGAGCCATGTGACCGGTACACTGACCAACAGTAAATTTCACAGTGTACATTTTTCATTACTCCATGAACATCAAAATTCCACAGCAAATAAACGCGGCCCAAGGGAGCGCTGTTGTTTGTATGCAGCTCGGAAGCGGCACAGGTTCAAACAAATCTATCAAAAGTGTTTTCATGATATATGATGATATATTCATTTGAAAGGTCAGGCTTGTCTGGAACAGACAGCTGAAGATATTTGCGAGTATTACATTATCTATGTATTAAATCTTTTAATACAAGGGTGTCCAGGAGACGAGCAAACATACATAAGTTTAGCCGATCAACGAATAGGCGTCTCTATGCAGATGAGGCTCAAAGTTTGCTTTGTTGCTTTTCTTTATTTTCTTACAGAAAGCTTAAGAGAGATGAGAGAATATATTCTGGAGTGTAAAATCTGATTTTCTTCAATGTGCAGCACTCGATGGACTTGCAACGCTGGCTGACTTCCTCCTCCTCATTAATCCCCATTGTAAAAGCAAACAATGATATTTGACAGCAATAATGCTCAATTGCTCCCATTCTGTGGTGTAATGGATCCACTGTATGTTGTCCTCCACTGGTGGCCTGATGCTGAGCCAAACAGCTGTAGCCGCTGTCGTACCCAAGTTTGCCGCTCATTGCCTTCTGCATTATTATCCATTTAACACACATGGCTGTGCGGCACATGGGTGCTTGAAGCTTTATCTAAAGCTATGATAGGCAATCTGTGAGTGCTGTAATCAATGGCTAATAACCATCCAGGCAGCTCAGCCGGTCGTTTGGACAGCCAGGTGGAACTGGATTATCTGATTGGGACGTTTACGATGTGCCTAGGTGGGTATTGACTGTTGTGGCCAGCTGCAGGGTAGATGTTCCAAGTGGGAACGGAATAATTACTCTGCTGGCACACGGTACCATTGTGGTGGGTCACTGGGAGGTTAGAGAGGCTCAGAAAATGCTTGATCTGGAGACAGTTGCTTGGATTTTGGCTTGAACCTGCTATTAATGAATCATGTATCTCTTATATATGATGTAACGAGCTATTGAACTGAATAGTTGATTTGCAAAGACTTGCCAAGTAGATAAATCCTTGAAAAATAGTGTCAGATTTGGTTTGACCTACTTAAAAAAACACAATACTTAGTTTTGTGTGTGCACGGGGTTACATTAAACTCTTTGGCTCTGTGTCTCTCCGTCCATCCCTGCATCCCCAGCAGCTTCTTTCATTGAGATCACGCTGTCATCTGCTTTCAGTGTTACTCACACTCAGAAATGGGACATGTCCCTCCCACCGCAATCTGTCTCTGTTACAGAGCTGACATTGGGGAGGGACTCCGGTCGCTTTGCACACTTCTTCTTCTCTCTCTCTCTCTCTGTCTCTCTCTTTCTCCACCCACAAGTCATTTGGTACCCAGATGGAGCCGTTGCAGGCTAAGGAAGCTTTAGCTGTGCAGCCTACTTTTTTGCACAAAAACTAGCTGCAGGCAAAAGAGAGGAAACAAAATATCAATGAACACCTTCGGCTGTCATCTGTGTCCAGCAGAGTAGGCAGATGGGCACACAACAATAAAGAGTTAAGCACAAAGTTAAACCAAAGAAGTTCCTGCAGCAATACTTACTGAGAAACATGTATGCATGTTTACTTATTATGGAACACCATTATATCAAAATGTTTCCAATATTTAGTTTTATAACCAAATACTTGCAAAACTTAGAATATCCCCATCAGTCTAAGCTGTCCTTTGTGTGTAGGGCTAATAAGCAAATGTTAGCATGTTAACACGCTAAACTAAGATGATTAAAAAAGGTAAATATACTGTTAGCATTGTCACTGTTAGCATGCTAGCATGCTTTAACATTTTGCTACACAGAGACATTATTATGGCTGTAGATTATTAGTCTTATTAAATAATTTCCATGGCATGTAATCATTTGTTAACTAAAAAAAAGCAAATACTTCGCATTGTGTTTTTTTAAAGCTTATACAGCATATTGAGATCCCTTTCATATATTATAGTTTTTCATATACATTACTCATGCAGAGGAGTAAATGTCATGGTTGCAATGCATGTCTTTGCATTAATTTGTGATTCAATTAAATTTGAAAAAAAGTATGAATGCATGACTTATTTTTGCAACTTTCTGGTGGGATTTGCGGGGATGACTGTCACTGATTGGTCAAGCACACACAGCTGAACTGCGTTAACTCATGTACCCCTTCATTCATAAAACAAGGAAGTACTTCAGGCCATTTCTCTGCATTTCTCTTTGTTTTATAATGTATAACTCAGAGGCTTACCTACTGCCACTTTTCTCTCATTCAGAACCTTATTAAATAAAAGTTTGTAGTTCAGTCCATTTTTTGATTTGGTGTGAAAGTCTAAACACAGTCATGCAGTATAATCAGAGTACCCAGCTATGAGCACTCTGGTCCTGCTCAGCCCAGTTGGTAGAGCTTGTTATTGTGAAAGCCTGTGGTTCGCTCACTGCAGGAGACAACCATGCTGAAAATGTGTTCTCCTTTGAACGAGGACACCTGGCCTCAGCAACACCAGCGAAACTAGTTCTGGATGATCCTGCAGAGGAGGTCGCTCACTGCAGAGCTGAAATGTGCTGCAGCGTGTTGTCGAAAATGAAAACAACAGAGGCTGGCCAGGGAGTCCCATCAGGGAGGAACTGTGGGGCTTGGATTGGATTACAGGTCATTTCCAAAACACATCCTCCCTCACATTCTGTACAGACATCAGCTGCCCTTCCCAGGTTCTCGGAGAAAACTAGTGTTGTACAGTTTATTATTCTCAATCAACAACATGCAATACTAAACCAAGGCCAAACATGTGCTCTCTGAACTCTTGGGTGGTTTAAAAAAAGTTGCATCAGGATTTACTGAATATTTATCATGTATTTCTTCAACAGAAAGAAATACTTGTTTTACTTAAGTTTAGTTTAATTAAGTTACTTTTGCGCATAAATACTCTATGCACAATATGATAGCAGTACGATCATAAGGTAATTTAGATGCACACAATTGCACATACTTTTAACAGCGTGTGTAGACATACAGCTTGGTTTTAAAACAAGAACGCTGTAAGAGGGTCCTAAATATGCACTTGACGACTTCATACATATCATGCTAAATGATTTAGGCTAAAGCTGCATGATCCATGTTACAAACATGGAAATAAAGAAACAGCATTGTTCTTGTATTGCAGTGAAGAGCTAGTTAGTCCATGTAAGTATAAGGACAAAGTAAGATCAGACTTTTTTTTATTGGACAAGCAAGTAATAAGGTAGTAAGCTAGCTGGACATGCTAACGTTTGCAGCCTACAATAGAGCAGACAAACACTAGTTAATCCATTCCTTTCTTTTGCAAGACAGCCCCATAAACACCGCCTCAACTAACTACAGTTGCTAAGCTATGATTGGAGAATTGCTGTTTAGGCTAGGGGTTTAGCTAACGTTCACGTAATGCTCTTGAATACTTAATATCTGAACAGGTATTTATTTTTCTAGAAAAAACACCTCAGACTTGACTGCACAGAGCGTGCCAAAAAATGCTACTAATTTGGAAGCAGGCCCAGTTGACCACAAATCATCCGGAAACAGAAGACAATAAAAGGTCTGAGAACTATTACTTAGACAATGCTCCCCTGGTCATTAATAGCACATTTCATGGTTTTTATAAATCCCTCTTCACCTCTAAGTGAAGTAAAGGCTCAAGAGCAGATTTAATGACATACTTAGCTCTTAGCTCTCAGCCTGCTGAACACCGGCTCCACCAAATGTTCATTTTACCAGGGAGAAATTTGGGAGGCATTCAGTTAATGCCCTCTGGCAATGCACCTGGTTTAAAAAGGTTCCCATTAAAATGTTATAAAAGTCTAGGCTTGAATTATTTCCTGTTTCAATGACTGTAATGAACAGAAATGTCCTCTATGCAACAATCCTCAACATGGCAGCTCTTACTGACCATTTAGTATTTTATACAGCCCAGTATCGTGGATGTTTGTGAAATAGGTATGAAATCGAATCTATTGGTTCGTATCATGGGACAGGAATTGTCTGGGTTTTTTTCACTTTTTTGTCACTCAGCATGAACATAAAGCCAATGGAGAGTCAATTAGGAGCGTTATTTGTGTTGGAGACACGAATAAAATGCATCCACGTGACTAAAAGTCGGAGCAAGTGACATACTTAATAATTTCCCCAAAACACCACTAAAGGCGGCTGGGAGGGAAGATGGATGGGTCCAACAACCAAGACCGTTGTTCCACACCTTGTTGTTGCCCTAACCTAAGAGTTGGTTTAGTTGCCTAAACTTAACCGTTCGTAGATTTGTTGACTAAACCTAAGCCCAACCATGATGTTTTTCCTTATCTTAAAAAAGTGGTAATTCGTGTTCCTGAACACAAAACCAATACATTTCATTTCGTGACTATTTCGCACATTGATGTGAGACTGTGTTGTATTATATGTATAACCTATAGGGGCAGTGGCCAAAACACGAAAACATTTATTTATTTTCCGCTGCGAATATACTTGCAAAGACGGTAATTTGTCAAGAAATAAGAGCTCAATCAACGGTGGTCTTTTGCAAGTTTCTCTGAATTATAAGAGTGAAGGCAGATTAAACAATATTGCAAAACATTTTAGTTGCAGGCCAAGTGTCAAACAATATATTGAATGGAGTACAGAAATACTGCAGTCTGAAGTTTCATTTATTGTTCATTCCGAGAGGTGTTCTTTCTGAAGTACCTTGCAGACCAGTTACGAAGGAATGACCTTTGTCAGCTCTCTAAAAATAAGCGAAGCAATACTGTATCTGAGTTAGACATTATGGTAACTTTTGAAAAAGCAGAAGGATCTGAGAGATTTTTTTATAATTTTTTTCAAGTTAGTCCATCCGTTTCAATTTATTTAGTTTTTTAAAGACATTACCAAACTTTCTCAAAAGTGCATTTTCAAGACGATGATTATAAATTAGCTTTATCTTTTCAGAAGTCAGAGGAGCTCTTCCAAGATTATCACGAGTCAGATCGTTAGATCCAATGAACCAGCAAACTGCTTGCCAGTAGCCAGCAATAGTTGTTTTGTTCAGTGGGGGAAAAAAAATATTATTTGTAAGAGCTGAATGTCTTCCAAAGTTTATTTTTCTGACAAATATGAAAAGGACCATAAAACAACAGGTTGCTCTTCCATTATTTTTTATCTCTCCTTTAGGGCAAACACAACTTGCTGAAACCCTGCATTGTGGCTATCACCGCTGCTAGTGCATCATTGAATTGGGGAAACTTTTGCGATGACAGTGCACCTTTGAGAGCAATAATAATAAACCTAATATTAATACGCAGAAAGGACTTATGAAGGCACCACTAAAAAAACATTAACCCCCTTGTTGTTTGTGTCGCTTGCTGCAGGCAGCGGCCATGAAAGTGGCTGGAGGGAGAGATACACCTAATCATGATCAATAAAAACCTAATACACTGCTGCTTGTGAAGCGATGCCAGTGCTGAGAGTACATGATTATATAGTCAGGGTAAACTGTGGCATAAAAATCAAGCCAGTATGATTGCCTTGGGGGAGTGTTTTTTTAAGTCCAGACCCTGTGAAACCTTGAAAATTGGACACATCGGTGTGTTATGGGCGTTATCAATCTGACACTCTGCTGGAGATCACCAGAATGAGTCCCCTCCACTACTGCAAGTCATCCAGTACTGTATATTTCCACCGGGGTCATGGTGCACTTATAGGAGAAAGTAATTGACTAGAATTTTGATTCAACGTCACGGCACTCACCGGTGCAGGAAATGCTACGGTGTGTCTCCGAAGGGAGGTCAACGGAGACAGTTTGCAATTTAGCTCAAGATGTGCAGTTAACTGTGAATCGGCTGAAAGTTGAAGTTCCCAGAATTGCGCTCTATAGCCGCGACGATGTTCCAGTGCTGCACAAACTCAGCTCCTAACCGTCCTCCGTGCCTCAAGGGCTGGTTTGTCAAGGGCAAGGAGGCCGTAAATCTATGAGTGGGAGGGGTTGAACGGCAGTGTGTGGCACTCAGTCCTGTCATCGGCTGTGGCCTGCCTTTGACTTATAGCTGACATACCTCTGATGGGGTTTCCATTGACCTGTCGTCACCGTCCCATCTCACTCTACATGAGCTCTTACCTTTTCTGTTCTCCCGCCTTCCTTCCTTTCACATTAACTTGGGGTGAAAGCAGCATTTCAAATGTCCAGCCGCCACATACCATCAAACTCATCATAAACACATTTAGAATCACAGAGTAAGGTCATTAGGCCAAATAAAGGGTTGGTACTTCCATTTATGTATCCCTGCTTATCACTGCAGACTCGCTAGGTTAATTGCGCCCCTCAAGGGTAAAACGGCCCTCGAACAGACGTCGTGTGAGCGATTGGCTCAACGAGACACTGAAGAATGCCCTCTCTCATCAGAGGCCCCTTGGGGTGAACAGGAGGACATGTGAGGATATTAAGCTATAGATCCACTTAAAAGTCACACAGGAGAGCTGCTTTTGCTGCACCATGGTGATCGCTCTTTGTAGACGCAACCTTTAAAAAACTGGAGCGGCATGTTAACCAGGTGCACCGAGGTAATATGATGGTGTTTACCAGTTGAATAGCAATTCTGGCACCTTTGATTTGGATTTAGTTATGTTGGTTTATTAGTTAAAACTTGCACAGATGTTATGAAATGCTCATAAAGCTAATAGCAAGAGATAAACAGGACAATGTCTCATTATATACATCCTTATTATTTGACTAATATTATGGTAAAATGAATATATATTATGATCACTGAGGCTGGTTGTATAAGTAGCCATTTGGTAAAAAGTAGTTGGAAGTGTCAAAACATCCGGCCTCTTATCTCACCAGTTAGAAAATGTTCTTTTTCCTTTCGCAGTCTTAAAGGTTCGTGTTTTATCCATCTGGCGCTGCAGTCTGGGCCCAAATGGCCGATGACGAGATAGTGTGTGCACTCTGTGAAGGGGAAGTAAGAGATGAAGAGCCAAAGAATCATACATAAGACGAGGTGGGTGGGTGAACTGTGTCCTCTGCTGAGTGATCATCACGAGGCATCACAACCTGTCCACTGATCATCATTAAGAGACATCAAAAAAACATTATACAGTTATAGTTCTCTACTTGAGCACTGGCATGTTATGTATGAGAAACATGTGTGTTTGATTATATCAGCGACAAGCCTCTTTTCAGGAAATGTTCTTTTTTTCTTCTTGGCATGTACACTATGGAGCTCTTTAATGGGATTTGCATTTCAGCTGCTTTTCTATATGCTTTCACCACAAAAATGCATTTGTACTTTGGACCAGTAAGCACATTCTGAACACAGAGCTTCCACGGATCCTTTCAATCAGCATCTGCTTAGCTGAATATATTAATGCAACGTGTTCAGGTTTTTGAATTTCATATGTGCAGGGCCGTAGCCAGGATTTAAAAAACAAAACAAAACAGAGCTTGAGTCCTACATGTAGCTTTTTTTAGTTTTTTTTGTGAGATATGCGATTTTCCAGTGTAATTATACCATTTCATCATCTCCATACACATATCTTGAAGTTCCTTTTTTCAGTATATGTTCTTGGTAATGTTTTAACTTTTTGTAATATCTGTATTAGAGGTTACCATAAACTCTTCTAAATATTACAACAATTCCAACAGAATAATCAGCTTGGAGACGTTACTTGTTGCTTGTCTCACCTGTAATTTTAACATTACTAGAGCTTAATTTTACAGGATTTTCCACTGCTGTGAGTTTAGACAGGCTGGTCATTTGCCACCACCACAACTAGACTGATGAAACAGTGACAAGTAATGCCAGCCTGACTAACATGATACAGGACCAATGCAAAGTATTTGCAAGCTGCCATGACTCAGCAGGCATTCACATAACAAACTAAAATGAACGCCTTGTGGAATTCAGCACAAATATTAGCAAACAAGGCAAACAATCTTCTTCTTTCCTCGTGAAATGTAAACTTCATAAAACAAAAAGTCCTCCCAAATGATTCTTGTTGTAAAGGGACATATGTCTTAAATCACTAACAGTATGCCACTTATGACCATTTACCTTCAACCACACCAAAAAACAGCAACAACCCAAAAGCAGACAAACACAAACATTACAGGAAATACCCTACTAGACCTGAGCTCTACACTTTCCTAATAAAAGCTGATGTTGTCACTTAACATTCACATCCAATTTCCACCAGAATGGAAACTTACAAAAAGTAACAGGTTGCAAACACATCCACAACCACCAACATGCTAAGGACATGACTTCAGCGTCCGCAGAATTGTAACCTAAATTCATTTGAGAATGAATTCCTAAAAAAGACGTGTTTAGTCCATGTCTACTGGCTAGAGGTGTTCCTATACCAGTATCTGAAACGCCTCCGATACAGCCTAAAATAATGGGTCGGGTATTGTTTATGTGATGACCCAATTTACATTATATCATTTATCAGCCCAGATGTCAGTTGCTGCCCGATCTATACATTCTGCCTGACTGATACTGTGGATGTGCAACTCTCAACAGATATGAAAAAAGAAGCCAGATGAATCACTCTCGGTAGCTACTTCCATCATTAACTCCCCAAAAAACTTGTTGCGCACGTAATCGATGATTTGGTATCGCAACGTTACTGGATTATTGGATTATATTCTTTTTGACAAACGCATTCATTGAAACCAGGTCATTGCGTCTTAATGCAATCTGTTGAGTTTAGATTTTAAAGCCCTTTGTGTGCCGCAGTAGTAAGAATTGGCTCAGCAGTTGTGGATTATGCATGCCCACCTCTCTACATAGAGTTGTAAAAACAGAACAGAAGAGAAGCCTTGAAAAAGCAGTTTTATGTTCAAGATTCTGTCCGTAGCACATGTTTAATACAAGCAGATCCTTGTGATATTCTGCTGAAGCCGCCAGTGTGCTTTAGTCTGTGGAACATTTCTGCCTTCCTGAGCCCAACTAAATGCTAATGGCCCCGGCAGGTTAACCGGGGCCATTATAGGACAACTCTCTCCAGTCCAAATCTTTTTTGTATGGGAGACAAACTTCAATACCGAACACAGAAAAACTGGCTTTTCAGCTCGACAGGGCCTCTTTGAGCAGGTGTTTCAGCTTAAACTCTGCAGACATGAACAATGCCAATGATGTTTAACACGGTCGCAGAGGATCTCTCTCCCAGAATGGTATTTCCTCTTTTATTTTAAAGCTGGAAGCAATTTTAGCCCAGTGGGTTTGCCAACTCTCTCTTTTCTCCCAACACTCTGGTCATATCCTATATCAGCCTTTGTCCTGTGCAAACACGAAACACACACTGGGCGTATTTACAGCACAGAAACTTATTTTCTTTTCACACACAAAGTGGACACAAACATGCACTTACTCAGCGATTTTGTTGAAAGATTGTTGATATTTGAACTCAACACTAAAACAAATACCCCCCCTCCAGATTACAGTCCCTCTCGCTCCCACTGCCTTTCTCTTTATACATCCATGGCCTTTCCCCTGTCCTGTGCATGACCATGAACGCCCCCTGTTGCTGATTGGCTGGAATAGTGTTGTGTAGCTCGGTCCGAGCCACTTTGTTTATTTCCCATTTACAGAGCCAGGGCTGTGTTTGAACGCCAGATTTTTCTTTTTAAGGGGTTACACAAAACGGAGAGCTAGCGGATTTTGACAAAAAGTGTATTGGATTAGAATTACAGAGTCCACCTTTATTTTGCTTACATGCAAAGAAAAAAAAGGGCACACACAAACATTGCCTATGTTTACATACACAATTAATATTCCACTATTATTCCTAATAATGAGATATCAGTTGCTGCCCGATCTGTACATTATGCCTGTTTGATACTGTGGATGTGCAACTCACAACAGATATGAAAAAAGAAGCCAGATGGCTCACTCGGTAGCTTCTTCCATCAATAACTCCCCAAAAAGCTTGCTGTGCACGTAATCGATGATTTGGTATCGCACCGTTACTGGATTATTGGATTATATACTTTTTGACAAACGCATTAAATGAGTATTATGACTTTGATACAGGTCTTGTAAATTTCGTTTGGATATTTCCAATTTAGGATTTTTGTCTTTCCTGTTGCATTCTGTGCATGGGATTGTGTGAGTCTATTGTTGGGTATGGTCGTAAATATTATTTAAAAAAAAAGGATTGCTTGAGGAACGCAGTTTTGCACAACTTGCAGAATGGTGACAACGAGGCTACAAGTTATTTAAAGAGTGTACGTCATGGGGGCTTTTACAATAATCAGAGTATGCACGGCTGCATGTAAACAGGAATATATGTTGAATTTTCATTTAATTAGTAATGTAAACAGCTTAGTAGGAATAATGGCTTTTTTCAAATAAGGGCAAAAACTGGAATACTTTGTAGATCTAAACGAAACCGGCAACTGCTTTACATTCTCCCCTCTACTAGCATATTCCCGGAATCTCTCTTTCAACACACAAATGCACACGCACACACAGTCTCTACTCTCGGCCCGTTTATGGTCTCCGTATTGAGGGGCCCCTGTTTGATCTGCCTGACGTGATTCTGTTTCACAAACTCCTTTGGGGCTTTTTGAGAGAGAGAGGGAGGATAGAGGAGGATCAAGGATGAAAGGGAGTGAACTCAGAGGTTTAGAGATCAGTTCGTGGATCTGACATGATCTCCTGTCAGCTATAAGATGATCCATTTGTATCGTTTTCATTTCGATTATGTAAAGTCAAATGATACCACCCCTGCTTTGAAATGGCTGGTGCTTTGAATGGGGTACATAGAGATTGTTTAACAGTGCCCCATCTGATCTGACCCGATCTACCAGTACGAAAGCAGAGAATACTCAAACATATCTTGACATGAATATTCATGGGAATTCATGGTTCCCAGAGGATGGAGAAGATGAATTATTATGTGTTTAGCCATGCTGGCAAAATGCCCTAGGGGTCGCCATGTTGATTGGTTGGTCCACCACTTTGGTCCAGACTAAAAAATCTGAAAAACTATTGGATGAATTGCAGTGAAATTTGGAAAGGACATTCATGTTCCGCAGAGGGTGAATCTTTTTTAAAACTATGATGATCCCGACTTTTCCTCTAGCACGACCATTAGGTCAACATTTGTGGTTGTTAGTGAAATGTCTCAACAATGGGATGGATCACCATAAAAATGGTACACACATTCATGTCCTCCTCTTGATGTTTTGTAACACCATTGGTGATGCAGTAAGTTTCTGTCTTTTAGCTCCAGCATCAGGGAAAATTTTACTTTATCCAATCCTCTGGTTTATGGCTCAATAATTGCAAAACTAATGACCTCAGCCTCAGGTAAACTTTGTATTTATTGCTAGTTAGCAAATGTTAGCATGCTAACACATAAAACTAACATTCTGAAAATGGTAAACATTAAAGGCAACCTATACTTAACATCTGCATGTTAGCGTTGTTGTCATGTTAACGTGTTATTGCCTTGCTGGTTTTTAGCATTTAGATCAAAGCACTGCTTTGTCGACATACAGCCTCACAGAGCTGGACCCTTGTTGGTTTCTTTCTATTCTTTCCTCTAATCCCACCATCAGAAATCTCAAAACATAATGGGGAGATTCCTTGAGGTTGAGAACATGGATACCCCTTTAAAGATGAACCTTTTACCTTTTGGACATAAGCCTTAATGTTTTGTCTTAGATAGTGTTGTTATTGTTTAGTCATAGTCTCTATGACAAAGCATGAGTAGTTCCAAAAGAGCTTTCTCATTTAACGTAATGAATATATTGATAAAAAGCATATTCACATTACTTTGCCCAGGCGGAGTCTTTATATGTTGTGAATTAGCACCTATATCTGCTAAATTAGCACTTTCGTTGACTTTCGCGACTTCCTGTAAGTCGCTTTGGATAAAAGCGTCTGCTAAATGACTGTAATGTAATGTAATGTAATAAACATACAGCCTGCCAAATAGACCACCAGTTAATATCTACAAAATTAGCATTCAACATGGTCCAGTTTCCATGGGACCAGTCTGCTTCCTTTATCAGTCATCAGGCTGCTGTGAGTCAGTGCTGGCTGGGACTAAACCTGAATATTTCATAACTACATTTTGTTTTCATTGATTTCTGGCGAAATGCTGTTTACAGAGTTACTGCTGGAACTTGGGCCTCCACTCAGTGCACAGAGGAGGATTGTGTGTAAGAACTTGTCTGTCGGTTACACTAAATATCAAGACAGAGCATGCATTAGCTTAGCTTGGACTTAGCTTGGAAAAAAAATAAATAGAACATAATTTTTGAGCTTTTGAGGCTCTGACAGGTCGATTTTTTTAATTTAAACTAAGTCAGACTAGTATATTCCAGTCTAAATGCTAAGCTTAGCTAATCACCTACTGGCTTCAGTTACATATTTAGCAGACATACACGAGAGTGGTATCAATATTCTTATTTAAGTCTCTGCAAGACAGCAAATTAGTGTCTTTCTCAAAATGTCAAACCATTCAGTCATATGTGTGTCATTAAATGATGACGCATCACCTAAAGGAAGCACTGACTGGAGCGTGAAACATTAGCCTTCATGAAAGTAGCACAACATCCCTCCCACACAAACACAGGTTTATCAATCCCATGAAGGACACATGTTTGCACATGTATATTTACTAATGTTAGCAAATATGCACGCCCCCACATGCCTGCACTTGCACATACTCCCCATGTCAGTTTGAGAGTATAGCCATGTGTTGGTCCATCCTTAAAAACCTCCTCACGGTGCTGGGTAGCGGTTATGGGAGGAACTGGAGGGGCCACAGGGGTCCCCGTGTTTATTCAAGGTGAAACCGTCCCCCAGTTTACATTCCTGCCTTCAGTGGGACTGAATGGACAAGCAGGACTGATTTATTTGTAAAACCAGAGCTGAGTCTGGCTGTAGGATCTTTATGGATGTAGAGACTGAATCATTGTCATGTAGTGCGCTTTATTTGGTCTCAGTTGGATAAAATAACATCACAGTAGCTCACAGTAGAGCGATTCTTACTGGAGGTGGATGTGTGTTAGTTACTTACAGGCAGAATTGGTTATTTGCCCCCTAAGGATGCTGCAACCTAGAAAATCATGCAAACCTTGATTTAGGTACGGTCGATTAATCTCTTGGAGGCAGTTGCAAGGACAAGGAATGTAGGTGCAGTTGGGGGAAAAGAGAAAAAAAGTTCTCAGTAAGAGCTAAGCTTTGTCTAGTGTGGACTTTTTTTCAGTCCAGTGTGGGTTTTAAAGCAATATTCAACAGAGCACTACCACTGTGCTGCTGATTGAATGGTTGTATTGATAAAGAAAGTGACTGTGTGTGTGTGTGTGTGTGTGTGTGTGTGTGTGTGTGTGTGTGTGTGTGTGTGTGTGTTGGAGTCGATCACACTCCTGCTTGTGGGAATGCGTGGAGTCTGACCAGAAAATGGATTGCATTGAGAGCTTGGACTGGTAGTTTGCCCCCTCAGGGAATCTCTGGCTGCCTGAATGTCCCTTGATCAGACTTTAAATATTTATATGACATTTTGACACAGAGCCTGCATGTGTGTGTGTGTGTGTGTGTGTGTGTGTGTGTGTGTGTGTGTGTGTGTGTGCGTGTGCGTGTGTGTGTGTGTGTGTGTGATACAGACTTTGCCCTGAGCTGTATGGCACACTATAAGACAGAACTGGACTGCTCCCCATGCTTTGCTCTGAATCAGGACCCTGGGGTGTTTGCCATCTGCAGCCTGGCCTCACAGATTATGTCATGATGTGCCATCAGGTACATGGTCAGTGTTCCACTGAAGACATTTCCCACCATCATATGTTAGGTTTTACTGCTCTGCTTTTGACAGCAAATATCTGAACTTCCTGACATATTTAGTGACACTCATTAAAAACCTACACTAGTATGGGTACTGAACTGTCTATTGAAGCGTTTACCAACCATGGGTGGATGTCAGGGAATATGTAGAAAGATTGCGGTGTTGCTGAGTTTGACAAAATAGAATAATTAGCGTAATGGACAAATGTTTGAATAGTTCGTTAACAGTAATGGATAAACTAATCAAATAGCTACTAGCTAGATTTAAGGCAATAAATAATTGGAGAAATGGTTTTAGAATGGTGCCAAAGTATAGACCTAATAAATAAATACATTTTTAAAAAATCACTCCAAGTTGTAGTAGTATGAATATAAACTCCAAACTGACCTAAGCATTGACAGTTCATTTGGATGAAATATATATCGTAAAATTATCAATAGTCAATAGTGTTAAAATCAATAAAATTAACTTTTGGAACAAGATGGGTGTTATTGATGTGTTTAGTGTTTAGTTCATATTATAGTGGGTTCATCAGACAAAGAACCACTGGTCTACAGAATACATTATATCTGTCTCTGTCTAGCTTCCTGTTCTTCTGAATAGGGACTATTGGGACTTTTAAACACCTTAGTTTGTTTTCGCTAATGAAATCTTCAGCATTTTCGGGCAGTCGATTTCCTTAAACACTTCCTCGTCTAATTTTGAATTTACCTTTTAAGTTTGGCTCTTGGGCATTGGCAGGCGGTTTCCCTTGCTCATGATGTTGATCGGTGGTTTATAATGTGCATTATCCTCTGTAAGACGTATTAAGGGCTTATTTCGGTAAGACACTCCAGCTCTTTAAATCAGAACCCGGCCCGCTTGCAAGCTTTCTAGACCATCTTTATTCTATGAAGTGCACACCAAAGCCAAGAAGGTTTTGGCAGAGGCTGCAAGGTTCTTTTGCTCCATTATTCTAATTGCCTTCAACCTGTAATCAATATTTATGGCACAGACAACCCATAGGGTTGGAGGACTAAGCATTTCTCCCTCTCTACTCTTACATTTGATTTGATTAAGGACGACTGCAGCCAGACGGAAAGTGCGCTTCCTGGTTATAGCTCAGGAAAACTGGGTGATGTTTTTTTACTCTGCAGCATCACTATGAGATAACTCTTGACCTTTCACTATACATTTCCAGTCAAAAGGTGTCTTCAGAAAATGTTTGTCTCATTGTGAATTGAACAATCTGCTCAACACAATCGACCTCTGTCATGTACTGTTTGCAAAATGGAAAGGCAATCGGAGAACAGATAAAAAAAGGTCAGATAGAATGAAAAGAAAAAAGGGAAATGGAGGAGAGAGTGCAGAGGAACTGGGATAAGTGGGATGAGGAAGGAGAGGGGGAAAAACAAGGCCTGTGAAGGAGAAGAAACAGTGAGAAATCAAGTCTCCAGAGTGTGAAAGGCCAACAGCCCACGCTGTGATTCCATCTGGCCTCCTCGCTCAGCGTGTGTGTGTGTTTCAGCGAGTGGAATCGCGCCAGAGCGAGAAATGACCCCGTATATGTGTTTGTGTATGTAAGCGTCAGGCCGCATATGTGTGTTTTTGTGCGAATACATGCCTGCTCGTCTGTGTTTGCTCGCAAGCTCATGTGTCTACAGTCTGTGTGCGTGCGACGGGATGTTCATGTATAGCAGCGTGGTGTGAAAATGGAAGTGTCCATCAGCCCCCTCGTCGCTATGGTGTCATTGCCTGACCTGTATACAGGGACTGAGATAGGTCAACAGGGACACATCTGTGATACTGTCAGTACATGAGGCTGCCGAAGACATTTACAGATACTTGGGTGAAAAACTTAAAATATTTTAACTTTGTGGTTTCTTTATAAATTGTATTTTGCAGCCGCCATGTGGTTTTTGAAGCCGTACAGCAAAGGCCTGCACTGAATTCTCGTACTTTGCAGTTTTCATTGTAAAAGCCCAGGCAAGATAACACTCTTTTCTTTTCAAATGGGAACAATTAGTTTTTGAACAATTAGTTTTGGAATAATCTAAAGAGTAATCCAAATTTTAAGGTCTGTGTGCCTTCTTTCCATTGAATTTCCTATTCCGACACAAAAAAAACTATTTTAATAAGCAACATTCCCCTCTTACAGAAAATTGTGAAACAATTCCAGCCACTTTATATTAGCCTTCATTTTAATTTAAAGTCAATTTTTCCAATTGGATATAATTTCTCTAGGTGTACTGTACATATTTTACATGGCTGAATAACACTTTCTGTTGTCGCAATAATCCAATTTCCAAACCATATTGTTTTGATCTCATAAGAAACACTGCAAATGAGTGCTGGACACACGTCCCCTCCAGCTAGAAGCTTGTGATCCATGTAATTATTTATTTTGGATCACCTCCTCTGTATGCTTAACTCTTAGCACATGTGCAATTTATTGCGATCATCTCCCTTAATAAACCACTGCTCCGGAGAGGTCATGTTTGGAGAGGTCTGCTATCTAGTGCCAGAAATGTGCACAGACAAAGAGGAGTCAAAACCCGTCTCAGTATGGATTTATACTGTATACTGTTATACAGTATGTTAATGCTAGTACAGGACATATTTAGCCATGCACACAGCCTGTACAGTGCAGCCCCAGATTCCCTGAGAACACTAACTATCCAGGGAGTTCATTATATAAACAGCTGACAGTAAATATGCAACCTTAAAAGAATCTCTTGCGTGTTACAGTGTTTTGCCCTTTTGACCTAATTCAACTTGCTAAACATCAACAAGGAAAAAAAAGAGAAGCAAGTCCAGCAAACATAATCCTCTCTGCTTCAATAACAAATGGTGATGAAACAAACAGCTTTTCAAATCCCTCAGAATCCTTCGCTCTTCACTCCCCGAACACTGTCTTGTCCCTAAATATCCCCTGACCCATTTCAGGCTTTAGTTGAAGACGGTTTACCCTGTCTAGCATAAAAGGCATGTCTAATGTGATTTAAGGCTATAAGTCTTCCTTTCTAGGAGCAAATTAATGATTCACGACCAGTCAGCCATGCAATATAGAGCCACTGCTGTATGTATGTATGTATGTATGTATGTATGTATGTATGTATGTATGTATGTATGTATGTATGTATGTATGTATGTATGTATATACACTTTTTATACACAATCTTAGAAGTAGTAGTTTTTATCTACGTTTCAGTTCCCAGAGCAACCATCTCTCTCTCTCTATGTAACTCAAAGCACGAACATCCCTTAAACTTATTTTATGAAGTGATAAATTACACTTTTCAATGATCGTCACGATTATGATTTAGAAAATGACATAAAAAGAAAGAAATCAGCTTGTGAGAGTTTAATGTTTAATCTAACATGAGTAATGAGTCTTTAAGAACTTATTACCAAACATGACATAAAGATGCCAAAAAAGAAGGTTTAACACATTTTCACCAAGCAGCATGTAGCAACTATTTTTTTTCCTTGTGGTTTAAAAAAAGGGTAATTAAAAGTGCCAATTCCCACAGTTTGGCTCATTTGAGATGAAATCATTAGAAAACGCTGAAATAGGTTTCAAAGACGCTGCCAACGACATCTTGGCAGATGACATTGATGACAATTAAAAGCCAATGGTTTCATCACCCTTCTTCTAAAGGTCCTCCAAACCCCCAAGCTTGGCTCATGTTGACCTTTACCTATTTTAGTTATTGGCAATGAACGGATACAGCTGACCTTCCTGTGGAGAGTCATGGACAGTCACAGGAAGGGGACTACGTAAAGATTCAAAGAATGCGAATAAAGACATTCGATCTCCTCTCAGGTGGCCTTTTCAAATCTGTCATAGCAGCATAAATGATGACATGAGAGCAACTATCATACAACCATCTATGTTCATTGAAATCCAAAAGAGATTCAGCGTGCTGATTGGGGAGGTCCGACCAGATGCTGCTGGAAAGATTTTTCCTTCTTTTTTTTTCCCCTTTCTCTTTTTCCCCGGTGGATCCAGACAGGGTGGCCTTTTACTGGGTTGCAGTAAAGAACACCAGCCTCCTCCAGCTATTCATTATCTTAAGTGTGTCTGCAGCAGAAAGTGAGCGCGGTGCGTTCAGATGCACGATGGGAGAGACTGCTGAAATTAGCTTTTTCAAAAGGGAAGATCTACTGGAACACTGTTAATTAATGAGAGGATGTGATGAGTCTCATTAAAGCTGCTGACATGCCTGTCCCGTTCGCTTGCTGCTCTAACAATATTTGTCAATCTAAAAAAATACTTATTACTTGGTTCCAAAGTCTGATTATTGGTTCACAAATATACTCCTGGAATATTGCAACTCATTATCACTTTCCTGCTGATTTAAAATATTTGGTGGTTGTAGCCTCTTATTTTTAACGTTCAAAATAATGAATTGCTGGGAATTATAGGGAGACCGAATAGAGTAGATGTCTGTTGAGGTTTCTCATGTTGATCAGCTTCACCTGTTGATCAACCTTGATCACTGTAATGAGTCAGGAAGAGGAGCAGGGGAAGAGGCTGATTAAACTAATCTTGTAACTGACTTCCTGCATCTTTTACTGATTAAACACTGTAAATGTTAAATGGTTGCTGCCGCTTAAGGGAGACAGGAAGGGAAACTCTGCTCTGTCTGTGTGTTAGTGTGTGTGTGGTGAGGTGTACCTAGTCATCCGGAAAAGTGGAAGAGTTTTAAGGTCTTTCACTCAAAGGTATTAGGAGGAACTTTCATTGTGTGTTGATTTTGGCGGTCCCTGTTTACAAAAGCGGTAGTGTTTCCCAGCACCAGAGTCCCTTTAGAAAACCTCACATTTTACTGCAATAGGGTCTGACAGTCTGCCCCACTTAGTCCTGGTTCTCCAGTGCCTCCCTTCCCTCCAGCAGTCCCAAACATGTGGTCCGGCCCTCTGGACTCTGAGCTGAAGGAGTTTCTAGTGAATCTGCATGATTTCATCTGCATTCGTGAAGAATTGGACCTGGTAGCACCAATGAATAAATACATAAAGGTAGCCAATCTTCTCGCTGATTGTTTCTTTACTTATGTAGGTAGGTAGCAACATCATACTGTGAAAATACTCGACTACAAGTAAAAGTCCTCAAAACATTCAAACCATAAAATTATGTATCAGAAAAATTTGAATAGGAAGTAAAAGTACTCATTATGCAGGAAAATTGAAGAAAAAACGATTAATACCTGCTATTCATATAGATGCAGAATTGTGGTTATTTGCCCTTAGTTTGAGAAAGAAAGTTCTCTGACTATTTAATTACAGTGCAAGAGTTGAAAATACATTTGTCTATGTGGAGAAGATGAAAAAAACACTGTTCATTTGTGTAAGTGTGTGTATGGGAGAAGGTGGGTCCTTCAAAGCCAACACCTTTGCAGCATTAATGCAGCCAACCAACCAGACACGTTTTTGTTTATTTATATGCATCATCAAAATGAATTGTTATTCAGGCACAGGAGAGGAAAGCTAATCAGTTGTGTTTGTACAACACTAGGATGTTCCCCCAGTCAAGGTGATCTCTGTCTTTCTCAGAGTGATGTATGATCTCAAACAGACATCAACTCTGTTTGGACCCCAGCAGTCTAGACACGGTCTAGACTAAGTTGATACTCCTCCTTAAACTCAATGAAGTAACGATGTACAGACAGAGCTTCATTTTTTTATGTGTAGGTTTTTGGTAAAAAATCATAACTCATTCAAAAGGTCGAGCATGACCTCATTTAAATAGGTTTTTAAAAAGTGAAGTTTGTTGGCAGGGGGCAGATGCAGAATCAATTAAGTTTAGTTGCCTGGTAATTATCACAGTGAAAAAAAAAAGATTTCAATGGACATTGCAATAAAAGTGCAATAAAAGCAATCAGTGAATAATTACCTTCCAATCAAACCAAACTAGAGACTATTTGGGAAAACAATAGAAGTACGTAGATAAGAGTTGCTTTTTGGGCAGAAATGAAATTAGTATTTTCTCTGGAATGCCTGGTTTTTAATTTCCATAATGGTCCAAAAAGGTTAGTGAAATGAAATTACAATCGGAAATTAGAAAAGGCAATGTCTGCTTCATGTCGTATCTCTTTTTCGTTCTCCACTTTTAAAGTCGCTCCCGCTTTAAGCAGCGCAAAGCCGGGAAAATCCGCTCAGACAAAAAGAGCCCCTTATCTTTCTCTCTCCATAATAATAGAAATCCAACTCCTAGAAAATTCTAATTAATGTCGCGTTTATAAAATGAGACCAATCAGTCAGTATTATCTACAGTCAGAGCTGGATGCAGTCTTAGCTGTGGAGCAAAACGAGGACTCCGACATGACACAATGTAATATCTCATTTCTGAGTCAGAACAGCAGGGCCGGCGCTGCAGACACGCCAGATTTCTGTATTGGGAACAGCCTGACGCTGCATCTCAGGCCGTCTCTTTCTGCTTCACTTCACTCACTTTGCAGATGAGGTTGGCAGCGGCCGCCCGCTCCGTATTTCAGACTAATTTATGACCTCTGCAGAGGAGGGTGCATTAGGAAGATCAGCCTCGTCCACCTCTGCCATGCTGCAACAACTGGCCATGAGAAGGCAGAGGAACAAACCACTATACTGTGTGTGTGTGTGTGTGTGTGTGTGTGTGTGTGTGTGTGTGTGTGTGTGTGTGTGTGTGTGTGTGTGTGTGAGCATGTGCATTCAATTAAAGCTGAAGTATATCAAATTTGTCTTCTTACAACTGTGTATTCGTTTTTTTTGTCCTCCATCAAAGTCTCTTCCTGGTTGCATTTTTGCTCAAAAAACAATGAGAAAAATACAACAAAATTTGTGCCAGTAATTTAGCAGATGCTGCTATGATTTGTACAATGTATTCAACCTTCCCTTCTCCCTTGAACTTCCTGTTTAGTCATGGGTGCTGCTAATAATAATTTGTAATAATCCATCCTTTATTTCCAACAATTTATTTCTCCCTTGAACCATCCATGAGCAGTTACTGCATGTCGGGGTTTACAACTGAATGTAAACTTTTGTTATTTCAGTAAGCGACTATTGCTGCAATTTTTCAGAAGGTGATGGCCATTATTGGCATGACTGCAGGAGGATGCTTGACAGGAAAACCGAAAGATACATTTTAAGTATTTAACTAAAAGGCCGGGGTTGTCTTCTTTGTGCTGAGGACATGCTACAAACTTTGTTATGAAACCAAAGCAACATCACCATCTTCCTACATTTCCTTCACGGAAACGCTGATGTATTGAAAGTCAACACAATTCAAAATTGAGTTGTGCCGACTGTTGTTTCACCTGCTGGTGCGTTCATGGTTCGTTTTGTTTCCACTTAAAGGGTTATTCCAAGAATTTGGTGTTGCAAAGCTTGGGGACTCAACAGAGTATTAAACTGACCTGTATATGTGTTTAAAATGGTAGTGCCCTTCTGAGATAATAATAATAATAATAATACAGTAACTTCACGTTTTATTCATACTCACTCAGCAGCTTAAGTGTCTCATGCTCTTCTTTCAGTTCCTACAGTACTTTCCTCCCTCCCCCACTTCACCCAGTCAAAGGAGGGGAGGGCAGATGTATAGCCGACAGGACGCAGCCACAGCTTTGCCTCCAGCACTGAGGTCAGTCCTCCGATGACAACCATATGCTCCTATATGAAATATGTATGGATGTGGAAAGAATCCGACATGGGAAAAACAATACGGTCCAACATCCTAAAGGAGTGAGAGGTGAAGACGCCCATATGGTTTAATGTAAAGCTGACGTCAACTTGTCTCATATTTAGACATAATATAACACTAATCTTGTATTTATGACTTTTACTTTATTTTTTGCTCTACATCAATATAATTATAGCAATTAGTTTATTAGAGTCTATTATTCATTTTGTTTCGGGTGCGGTTTAGGCCTCTTTTCTCTTGATTAAATTCCTAAAAGGTCAAAGGAAGCAGACATTTGTTTGAGATTGAACCATCTGCAAAGTTTTCCTTACTAGTATAGATGTGAAGTGCTCAGTTTGTACCATAGACTGTAAATGGAGGCTGGAGCCACGGTATCCACTTCCCTATTGGGCAGGGGTCATATTGTCTATCTTTATATACAGTTTATAGTTTGAACCCACACATGAAAACATCAAGAGGTGGACCGACAAAATTTATCTTCATTCGCTCGAATATAATGTGCAATCATTTTAAGAATAATATCATCAGGGAAAGGATACACTATGTGTCTACATAATGTGACATGCATTACAACTGACTAGTAATGTGGTCCATGATCCTCTAACTTTTCATGTAGCGTAATCAACAGGAAAAGTTTTAATTTGTCCTTTGTTGTTTAAGTCAGATGATGTACCGACGATGAAATAATGAGTTGGTCAGCTGGTACTTTGATGCAGTTATGTTGTTTGCCAACTGAAAAGGTGACAGAAAAAAACAGATTTAGCGGTTTTCATGTTGTTTCCATTTTCCACTGTGGTCAAAGGTCCCTAAAAAAAGGATGGAAATGCTAATGTGCATCTCAGCTCAGGTAGGTTGGTTGCATATTGGGTGGGATCAAATTTAGCTTGGGTCCAAATTGTTGGACATATGAGGACATCTACGCAGAGGTCCAAATGGTTTACCATCTTGTGTGAATATTTTCACAGGCCAAAATCATACGTTTTTTGGTCAATAAAAGGGTTAGAAAGGGTTAAACCTCTCTACTCTCACAGTGACTACATGGTGTGTGATGTAATGCTGCTGGGATGCACCTGTAGGTTCTCATGTTACAATCATTTTCAGATCCGGTGTCAGCTCATTAACTCAGGGGACCAAAGAGGCACATCAGTGGTGGACTCATCCAATAGAAAATCGCTGGATGACATCACTCCACCACCTCTGAGTGTAGCATGAATCCATACAGCACCTACTCGCAGTAACATGATAGCACAGCCAGGAGAGCAGTTACAGAGACATACATGTGTCGCACTGGGTGATGAGAAACTTTAAATGTCAAGTGAGTCACGCCTCCTACAAGCTCCTTGTTTTTGCCATGTTATTTTTTTTCTATCTTGCACAATGAAGCAACAACAGATAACTGGCAACATATCATTATTGTGATGAATTATGTATTAGATCAGCAGATTTCCTGAACTAGTTTCTGGTCAGATTTTTCTTTAAATTTTTTATTTGAATTTCCTAAGTATTTCTGGTGATTTCTGCATCGTCTTAGCTCTCTGTGTTAATAATAAAGCTGTTAAAGGAAATGTTGCTCAGAAAAGAATGGAAATGAATAAGATACGTATAGGAAAAAACCCATGTTAACATTTGAGAAAGAAAGAACAAACAAAGAAGAGAACGTCAAAAAATGACAACTAAGATAAACATGTCACTTATACTCTTACTCGTGGAATCTCATGTCCCTGGAGGACTTCTCGGGGAGAAAAAAACACAGACACATTGACGTCAGTAGGAGCTGCATGTAGACAGGTGTGAAATCAGTGGCAAGTAAAGAATAGCAGAACACATGAAAGCAGAAACTGTAGGGGGAGAGCGTCTCTGTTCCAGAAAAAGCTGTGACAAACACCGCCTGAGAAGTGTAAGTGAAGACAAAAATGCGCCAAGACGGAGAGAAAGACAATTGGAAGATTCTGGCAGATATATGTTCAAAGACGCCAGCGAAGCCTTCTTGAAAATATTTCCATCAGGCAATCAATAAAAACACTTTCTATTGTACGCAAGCCTGTAATTCCCAAGATAGTTGTTCAGAAAATCAAAAACGTACTTATTTACTCCAGAGGCAGACAGGAAATACTCTGAAAATACACCCTGTACTTGTTGGAGTCACAAGTCCATGTGTCAGTGAGATACGGAGGAAAGTGGAGTCCTGAAGGTCATCGCTCTGCCACATATTAAAGCAGCGCTAGAATGAGTTTGACCTTTTGGCACGTCAACCTCCGTCAGAATACCAAAACACTTATGTTAACCACGGTGACACCTGGACCCTCGCTGCCTTTCATTTACCCTGATAAAATGCATTAAGAGCTGCACATGCAATCGCACACATCAGTGCGCACGGTGCACACACTGCATACCTAAACTCACATGTAGACAGCAAGCGCATACAAATTAGCCTAACTATATATGCCCCCTATAGTTAGCCTTTAAAGCGTTTCATTATTCTGGTACATCACCACTCACTGTTATCTAATATAATTAAATATAACTATCCGCACAGTGAGAAAATCTGCTTTTTAAGAATTGGAAACTTGATTTTTTATTACCTCAATTTATTCATTTTTTTGTACTGTATGTTCTGCATTTGTGAGTGTCAAGCACGTGCACAATTTCAACGTGACGCCACACATTGGTTTTGAAACCTCAAGTTCAGCATGTTGCATATTGCCATTGTTTGGGGGGGCTTTCGTCATCTTTGTTTATGACCGTCACCAGCTTTTTTTTGCAGTCAGAAGTGACACGAGAGGGTGGAGCCAAGCACAACCCAATGTTGACCTAAGGCATAAATAGGCTACCAAAATGTTACAATTAAGTTTCATCAAATGAAAAACTGTGAAAGGGTAAAAGTTCAATGGTCAAGATCAAAGATGGGCGTGGTCCAAGTAAGTGTGTAGCAAGTAGAGGGGTAGGAAGTGTGAAAGGGGCCATTGGCCTCCAATGACTAATAACAGCGTTGCTGTCGGAAATTGACCATAAATACATGAGCAGCATTCAAATATGAATCACAATAAACACATCTTCACAAATTCAAATAGTGCTCATTTATGACTGTTTCCCATTGTTGACTAATTGGAGCGTTGTCATCCCCGTTTTCAGCCATCTAGCTACATCCACGAAAATATTGACTGGAAAATTGTGTCAGGCATGGATGACGTCAATGCAGTGGAACGGATTGATGTAAATCGATTTACAAAAATAACAACTCTTGAATATGCATTTTTCTACATTTGTTCCTAGCCTTGACCAGCGTCCCAATCATCCAGGATGCAGTCAGGAAACTTCACAGTTGTCTAGACATAAAGACATAAGACAAGTTTGAAGACTGGTGTGGTCTGAGCAAGAGTGTTGGAAGTAGGGAAGGGGCTGTTGGACCCCCATTTTATTCCTCTGGTTCAATTTGACACTGAGGCTGGTGTGATCCCATCTTTAGATGGTCTCAAGTTTAAAAACAGACGCTGCTAAGTGTTAAGAGAAAATTAAGCACAAAGAACTCGTATAATTTACACACGTCAGTCTGAATGAAAGAAGTAAAAATAAATAGCAATTCAGTCTGATTATCAGACTATAAAACATGCAGGATCCCTGGTATGTTCCTTTACAGCTGCTCTGTTCAATATTTTTATATTAACAATTAATGAAATTCATAATGTGATAGGAGTCGCTTGTAGTGATGAACCCTGAGAGAATGTCAACTGTCATAACACATCTGCTCAATGAGTGGATAAGCAGCTGTTTGCTAATGTGCTAATGTCATATCAACTTTACATGGTGATAATATGTAAATGTTGTGTTTACAGCTTTTCCATAACAGATATGTCACTCCATCTGAATGTAGAGCACACTCTAACTGCTAGTCCTTCCTCTGTTTATTCATGCATGACTGCAGGCGAGATGACCCAGGGTTCACTACGCCTTTTTGAATTGCCAATATGTTGGATCACAATTTGATGATAGAAAACAGCTAAAAGGGCATTTAAATGCAGTATTAAGGATTTTACTTAACTAGTGCAGTGCCCGTTGAAAACATGCATGATCAGAATGGGCTGAATGCTTGGCCTGTGGTGTCACTGCTTGCAGCTTTCCAAAAAAAAAAAAAAAAAAAGCTCATACAAAGAACTCCACATTCGACACAGAACTTCTGGTGCAATACACCTGCCATAGATATGTAGAGTGAGTTGCAGCTACTCACGGTCCCAAACAGCTATAGATTTATTATGATGTCTAGATATGAAAAATATTGAATTTGGTTACAATTTAAAATGCCCCCAAAAGCACTTAAAAAACATGCAAATCAACTGTATACTACTAAATTAGTTATTCTACTTCAGAGGACGTATCTGATAGCAGAAATGTTATGTTGCAGATTCTGATTTGACTCATGAAATATAATTACTGAAATATGAACATAAAATTGAAAGCTCCACTTGAACAGAAGTCAATTTAAGTACTGAAAATGCCGCATTTTCACTCTTCACTTGAAGTTAACATTTGAATGCAGGACTTGTGCTGTACTTTTAGTTTTACTATTATTTATTGATAATAGAATCATTTTTGTTTGTTTATTAATATTGAACATGTCGCATGTCCAAATTGCACCAGATAATAAAAAAAAGCACTCCCCGGGGTCCCAAGAAATACACCCGCCATGTGATAAGTAGATAAGGTGAGCGGTCCTTGTGGTATGGGAAGGATGGACAGACAGAGAGAGATTCCTTGCTTTATAGGTAGATTCACACCAAAAACACAGCGTTCAGTCTGTAAGCTCACAGCTAAAAATGAACAACCTTCCTCCCGTATTAAACCCGATTTCCTCCCATCTTCCCCCGAACCCGGGCAAAACGTATGTTGCTGTGACAGGATGTGATATTTGGAGCGATCAGCGGTGATTGTCTGCTGACTCACCACAACAGGAGCTCGCAGAGAGGCCCGTGAGTCATCGGCAGAAAAAGGTCAGCTCAACTGGACATTTAGTTTCAAGATGGCATTCAGCAGAGAAGAAGTCAATTTTGCACTGCAGGATCTTCAATTTAAAAAACCTTGTCTGGCCCTCTATAAAAATGCCTTAAAGCTCCGGCGTGATGATTCACTCTGATGATGAAATGACTGTGTGGCTTTAAAAGAGATATAAAGCTACACGCTGGGAATGATGGATGATAAGCAGCATTCGCAATCGTTAATTCTGCTCTAATTAATATTGATTAGATTAGCTGGCAATAATCCATGCTTATCTGCGGAGGATAATGTCTGTTGGAGTGCGCATAAACAACTCCGGGGCCAAATTAAAATAACAATATTTTAATAATGAATAGAGGTGACTAACAGACAGAGTCATTCAGCTTCCTGTCAAGCAGAATTGGAACTTTAAAATCACACAATTGCTTGCTTTTATGATATTCCCCGCAGCAATTAGGTTAGTTATCTGCATTGCTCATTTGTTTTATGGCGTCATTTGTATTGCGGATGTTTATTTTATGATGCTGCTTACTTCAGTTAAGTGGACGTCCAACAGCTCACGACAAGCACCACTTCACTCCGTATGGGAAAACCCCTTTTCTTTCTCTCTTGCTCTTTTTTTTGTGTGAAAAACTTAATCCCCCCAGGCCACTCAAAGCAGGTTTGCTTCCCCATGGTCTGTCTGTTATGTTTATCTGCAGCGACACATCTCTTTGGTTTTTATAGTCTTTTGTTTCTCCTCAGGATTCTGTTTATGCCCGACTGGGCCCAGCACTTTTAAAAATGATGAAGGGGAACTGCAAAGTACTCGGGAAGGAGATCTTTTATTTGTATGATGTATTTATGGTTATTGTTTCCGTTTGTTATCAGCTCACAGCAGCCGGACAGAGAGATGTGAGGAGAGTGACAAGTTAACGCGAGTCCGACTGATCTGTTTTCCCCACGCAGCAACGTGCCTGAGTGATTGACAGCGAGCGTCTGCTGTATGGAGCCCTGATGTGTTCAATGTGAAATAGATAAATAAAAGCCCTGTGTGAAACCAAATGTAAGAAAACCACACTGACATTTGTGCGCAAATTACTAAAAACCCAGTTCAACAAAATAGCTCGGCAGTACTTCATGTGGTTTAATTTTAGTATTTTGTTGAGAAGAATCAACCATTGTTTGTCACATATTTCTGTTTTTAACTAACCCTAGCACAGGAAAATTGAGGGCCTGCGGCTGGTTTGGACATGTCTGTAATTACAGTAAAAAGAGGACTGAACACTGACGTTTTCAGACAGATCCCAGCTAAAAAGTTAAATAGATAACTTTAGGATAGAGTTTTGAAACAGTCACAAACTAGGAGGGAGTCCACGCAAGGTTATTCCTAAAACAAACAAGTTATTAAACTAGGGTTTATGCTGATGATCGTGTGGGTAAATCAGCAATGAAAGCAGCGCACAAATGTTTGGCAGATGGTGAATGGACTTGCATTTACAAAGCGCCTTTCTAATCTTTCAACCACTCAAAGCGCTGCACACTACATGTCAACATTCACCTTTTTACCCTTGGGGAACAATTTGGGTTTCAGTGTCTTCACGACATGTGGACTGGAGGAGCCGGGGATCGAACCACCGATCATCTGAATAGAGGATGACCCGCCGCATATGTGAAGCTGTGAAGGTGTGAATGCAAAAAATGATGATGCAATTGGATGTCAGGAGTATGGTCAGCAGGAACTGAGGCTCAACCCGTGATCCCTAAAATGCATCAAAACGTTGATCTCCAAATTTGCACCATCGCTCATCATAGGTGCCTGATAACACATTGTCTGCAGCAAGACAAAGCAAACTTACAATGCTCTGTCTTCAAAACGTCCTCCAACTACCAAGTAGACAAAGCTGGAATTACCAAATGAGTTAATAGCCATTATAGCATATCCAAAGGTCCAACCAAGGCGTCCAAAAACAGTGCACATATATAAAGAGGAAAACACACCAATATTTAAAGGTAACAACTTCCTCACTAACCAATATTCTAGTTCCTCACCTACCAAACTCTACCATAAACCTCAGCAACTTAAGACATACCAGACTCAAAGCAAGTTTATACAATACACCAGACCAAATATTTTACAAACTCAGCGATTGTACAGTATATTTAGGATGACAAACCCACAGAGACAAATATGTGTCACCAGAGCTTTACAATAAAAGCATGTGCGTAGCCTTGCTTAGCTGAATAAAAAGAGAGGTTAGCTAGTTACTGTGTTTATTTATTCATAGCAGCAACCTCTAATAATTGTAGGAGCTAATCGGCTAAATTTGCTTTCAGTAATTGAGCTTGCTTGCTCAAGAGAAGCAGGGGGGAGGAGATTGGTTTAAATTTGAAGTTGAGATGTTGCAATCAAACGTCTGACCTGAGTTCACCTCAGCATCTCATGCAAAAGACGAAAACACGACACATTTAGCCTTCTAATGCTATTTGTCTATCAAAACCTTGGACACTCCACCTTATTTGGCATTACTTTCTAATAGGTTATTAAAGGAAGAAATAAAATATGTATTTTCATCATTTCCACATATTTAGAGGGATTTTTTTTTTCTTTCATCAGCTTGATTGCTGATACTAAATCATAAGGTTTTTCTGTGGTGTTTTCTCCATCTCTCACAAAGGATTAGAAATCCCTGATCTGGTTTGCAGATCGGCAATAGGATAAGCTGATTTTGTTGTTTGTTTCCTACACGTCTCAGCGATCTGAGATTTACTCTCCAATCGGCTGATGTGATGTTGAGTTCACATGTCATGTTGACATGGTCGGCATTCACAAGGCTAGTAGCTGTGTCTGTGCAATGGGTTTATTTATTCACAGCAGCAACCTCTAACAATTGCAGGAGCTAACCGGCTAAATTTTGTAGCAGTTGTTTAGCAGGTGATTGGTTGAATGTTCTTAGGGGGCGGTGAAAAAAAGTAATTAAAAAAACACCTTAATGAAAAAAAATATTTTTAAAACAAGGAATATTATATTCACATATATAAATACAAATGAAAATATGATTTATAAAATATTTTTTCATAAAAGTTTGACTCTCTTTAATTCATTTCACAGTTTATTGGTTCTTATATGCATTATATTTTACACATTAAACTTACATGATTTGATCATCTTTTAAATTTATTTAACAGGTTCTGGTCAGTGCAGGCAATTTAAGCCTCAGAGCACACGTCTTACTTTAAGATTTATCAATTCTGAACATCAGCTACATATTCAAGGCAAACGAATATCTCGCAGTTGAATTCTGAATTTTTTATGAGCAATGACCAGTCATATCTTAACAAAATAAAGCTTCTACCGTCCTCTCTGCGCCGACCCGAGCTGTGCCGGAGTGAGGAGAATTTAATCAAATGATTCTCTGTAAATGAAACCCCTCATTAGGCTCGGAGAAATGTGGAGGAGCAGTCAGCTGCTACTCTGAAGTGCTGTGATAATTAAATTCACCTTTACTTCTTTTACCATCAGTTGTTGACACGTTGTCGACGCTCTCCACAGCCTTCCCTCAAGACACAGCCGCTAATAGTCACATCTCGGCAGCTGTGTGTAGTATTACTGGAATAGATAACCAATCAGATTTGCCTATTCGATGATGTAACGCGAGGCGAGAGATCCACTGATGTTCAAGACATGAGAGTAACTGCCCCTCAATGACAGAGGCATGTTTTATAAAAACTATAAACTATATAAAATAACTATTTTGCTGCTGGACATTAGTTTATGAATTGACAAAAATGTAGAAATAATATTCCTTTAAGCATAAAACTTTGTTCTCATGGAAAGATCTGACTCTGCTTGTTGTTTTTATGGCTTCCTGTTCATTCTCCCTCTTGAGGACTTTGCATCAATGAGTTATTGTGGTCCTGTTGTGTGTGAGCTTTCTGATGAATAAACTAACTAACATCTCTAATTATCATATCAACGCTGAAGCACAAAGGCACAGAGACAGGTGTATGTACCTTAACATGTGAGGATATGAATTTTCCATCAGTATCTCCAGGAACTACATTGATATTGGATGATTCAGGAGTGCACAATTAATAATTATGTCCAATGGCAATGCTATATGCCAGTGTAAGAGGAAGCCATTCTCTTCTGTGTAGTAAGAAGACATTTAGTGGTAGGACCTTCATTTAAAATATTTGATTTTGAAGGTCTAAAAACTTAAATTGTTCTACAGCAACCCAGTCAGCAGAAAAAAATGTTGGCATTGTACCTTTATGCAAACCACAGATAAGTTGAATTTCGACATCTCAGAACCAAAAATATACTTTGTTTCTACATTTCTGCATTGTATATCAACGTACTGCTCGAGGGGCTTTATGCAATTCCCAAACTGCATTCTTGTTTAGGTTTAGGCGACAAAACTACTTGGTTAGGTTAAATAAAAGGTTATGTTTTGGGATAAAAACAGTACGTCACTTTTGGTTTCACATGGACACATGTGAAATAGTATATCTGTATAGGGAGGAGACACCTCCTCCCTATACAGATTTTTGTGGACTTGGATTAAAGATATTTGTTATGTTTGTTTTGCTCCAGGTGAAAAAAATGTCCCTCCAATTGAATTGACAAGGCACTTTTGCTATCTGGGAACGTCATTTTCTGTCTACAGAAGAAAATGCTTACAGAGTTAGTTTTCTATAGAAAATGCTTCCCTACATTCCATCAAACAGAAACCATACATTTGTAACTATAACAGCAATTTCGTGATAAACTGCAAACATCTTTTGAGTAACAATTTAAATCCTTTGAAGGAACAACACAGCTCACCATATCTCATTATACACAAGAAAAAACGTTTTTGTTCTTGATTATACATGAAGAAACGGTTTTGAATATGCTGATAAAAATAATAGGCAGTCTACTGTATCTAAGCTTTCAAAAAGCCATACAAGTGTCCTGAAAAAACCCTCCCTTAGTGACAAACAGCGAGGCAGAGCTTTAGCGCATGGCTGCGACCACAAATGAACTCTCCAAACAAGAGAACTGAAGAATACGACAATTCTGCCAACGATGGATTATACTCTAATGTCTAAAGTCAAGCAAAGGTTTCCATGGACTTTAATCCCTGTCTCATTTGAAATCTATTTATAAGGAGATCCTTTTTTATTTTTCAAAGTTCTCCCAATTCAGAGCTGTTGTTGATGGTATTTGAAGAGTGTAGGACTTAAATCTTATCAAGACTCGTGGGGAAGATTAACAGTGACACTTTGGGGGTTGACAGCTGATCCCTGAACAGCCTGCGGTGCAGATGACAGAGCATCTGCAATCTGTGTCATCAGGGCAAACGCAATCAAACATCTGACCTGAGTTCAACTTAACATCTGATGCCAAAGACGAAAACACGACACATTTAGCCTTCTAACACCCTCAGTCTGACAAAAACTTGGATCTACTTATCCTTATTTGGCATTACGTTATAATGGGCCCTAAAAGGAAGCAATAAAACATGTATTTTAATCACTTCCACTTGTTTAGAGGGATTTTTTTGTGTCTGTGGTGAACCCACAATCAGAAGGTTTTCCTGTGGTGTGAGAAAAACTCTGGCTCACTCTCCATCACACACAAAGGATTAAAAATCCCTGATTTGGTATGCAGATAGGCAATAGGATAAGCATGTTTTGTTGTTTTTTTCATACACGTCAACCGTCTCTGAGATCTCAGATTTACCCTCTAATCGGCTGACGTGATGGTGAGTTCACACGTCATATTAAAAAGGTCGGCAAACACAAACAAATACACCAACAGCAGGCGAGGAGTTACAGCAGCTGTTAGCTGATGAACACAAAAAACTTTCAACACGCAGATGACTCCAACATACTTTGAGAAGGGGTTTTGTTCTAATTTCCCTCTCTCGTCCCTTCTCAACATACACCACTCACAGCCTGGGGAGGCATAGCTCAAAGCAGGAGTCTAAATGTGTCATGCTAAGTGAGGGAAAGACTCGTTCCAATCTTCTTGAGGAAGCTAACCTGCAGCTTTTTCCCCATTTAAAAACTGCTTCAAACAAATAAATAAAAAAAACACACAGAAATGGTAAAAAGGAAAGCTAACAGCCCAAAATAGGGCTGTGCCTCTGCCGCTCGGAAGAAAGAATGACATCTATTTGCAACATGCAGACAAGTGATGTGTCTTGTAATTGAATTCCTGTCAGATTTGCCTGATGTGCGCTGGCTGTCAGCTTGTCATCCGCACATCTTCCAAAACTTTCATTATGCCAGTAAGTGTGCCCACACAATTGTGCCCACATGGTGATAGACACAGTTATGCACACATGCATATGCACACCCACAATACCAATCAAAAAATCCTCCTTTCTTTCAGCTACAGTTCCAGCCCTACCCATCTGTCTTCTGCTACGGTGGTCTTTATTCGAAGTCGCATTTGACGTCTGCTAGTTATAGTGTCACCCAACGTCCTGCTGATACCCTCTAGGGCCGCAGACGGAAGCAGCCCTGGTTGGCTTCTCTTTTTTCTGATGCTTTCACATTTTGTTATCTCCCCACCATCAAGACGTTTAAGCCAGCTCTCCTTTATAAAAAGGTGAAAGAAAGGCTCTTCAGAGTAGTTGAGGGGGGAATAAAAGCAACAGGTTTTTATTTTGTTTGCGGTCAATCTGCCAGTAGAGCCTGTGCCAAGAAAAGAATGGACTGAGCACAGTTTGCATCTGCAGGTGCTGGCACTTTGGTGTACCAAGCAGGAAATACAGGGAGTAAAAAAAGAAGAAAAAAATCCACACGCCACACAAATTGATAATTTAGAGATGTTGTTAAAATAAGGCCTGCCATAGTGTTCATTTATGTTTTTTCACTTTTCCAAATGCCTGCTTTCACCCATGCCACAGGGGTATTGCTACATGAATTGATAGCATGTATAAATCATCTATGCTGTACACCACTTCAGGTGTCAGGAAAAAAAACTTTATGAGATCTCTTTTGTTCAGACAAACAACAGCTCAGAACGTGACACACACACACTCACGTTGTTAGCAAGCCGAGCATGGATAGCAAGCAGAGAGAATAATGAGAAGCCTGATGCAGCATTGCAGTCTCTCTGGCCGTAGACTGATGGGCCAGGGTACTCATTGCATTAGGGAGAGAGGGATGGAGGAGTAGAGCACTACACAGTGAAATAGTAACCACACACACACCAGCAGAAATGCATCCCACAAACACAAATTACCTGCCAGCATCAATTCCAGCTCCTGTGTGTCACATTTATGTGAAAGGTTAAACCGAAACAAATGGTTGATTTGGCCCGGCGATGGAGCTTGGCGGGGGACGGATTATTACGCCAGGGGGATCCCAGGACAGAGGGGACCACAGTGTTAAAGGGGGCACCCCCGTGTGGGCTTTAGTGCTGATTTAAGAGCCACGTTAGAAAAAGGCATAGCTGTGGTTGAGAAGAAGACAGATGTAGGAAAAATGGGGTTTTTTTTCAATAAGTTTGACATCTCGTCTCTCGGGGTTTGGGAAGCACCACAGTTAACCTCAACTGCTGCTGACAGCTTCAATTTTGTGACTTTTCACACCACCAACTATTTCTTTAAAATAGGAAACAATGTGAAACTTAAAGCACGAGCTGACAAACTGGTAAATGACATGCCTATGTGCTGTACTGTATTTACATATAAGTGGGCTCCCTGGTTGTCTAAGTTCTGATTGTTTCAACTAGGCAGCTCCTTTCATTAAAAGCAAGTAGCTAAAGCAAATAGATCCATTTATGATAAAAGTCTCTTTTGATTAAATTGCACATTTTAAGTCATTAGAAGACACTTGTCAGTTATATAGATGTTAGAAGATTCCTACCACTCTCATATCTGCCCAGTTAAGATGAAGTTTTAGCCAGGAAAGACAGTTAGCCTAGCCTAGCATAAACACTGGAGGCAAGCAAATGCATTTTGGTCTTTTTATGGCTTAAAAAAAACAAGATATAAGATAAGATAAGATAATCCTTTATTAGTCCCGCAGCGGGGAAATTTACAGGATTACAGCAGTATAGAGATAGTGCAAACAAGAGACATTGTAGAAAAAAAACTGTATTATAAATAAGTAATAAAAGTACTAAACAGGAAAGAATATTAAATAAGTAAAAAAAATATTGAATATACAGACAGAGTAATTATAGTATTGCACAGTGTATTTATACTGCACAGATGTTTTAGTGTTTTTAGTGTTTTGTGGTCACCCTGGATGGCAGACAGAGCTGGTTGTGTAGTCTGACAGCAGCAGGAAGGACCTGCGGTGCCTCTCCTTCACACACCGAGGCTGCACAGTGCTGCCAGAGTGTCCTGCATGGGGTGGGAGATGTTGTCTATCAGGGATGAGCTTAACCATCATCCTCCTGTCTCCCACCACTTCCACTGTATCCAGTGGACACCCCAGGACACTGCTGGCATCCTGACAAGTTTATTCAGTCTCTTCCTGTCGGCTGTCGAGATGTTGCTGCCCCAGCAGACCACTCCATAAAAGATGGCTGATGCCACCACAGAGTCAAAGAAGGTCCTCAGGAGTGCGCCCTGCACTCCAAAAGACCTCAGTCTCCTCAGCAGATAGAGTCTGCTCTGACCCTTTTTGTAAAGTGCATTTGTGTGATCAGTCCAGTCCAGTTTATTGTTCAAGTGAACACCCAGGCACTTATAAGATTTCACAATCCCAATGTCCATTCCCTGGATGTTCACTGGTTCCGAAGGAGAGTGTTTACCCCGGCGGAAGTCCACCACCAGCTCTTTGGTTTTACAGAGTTGATCTGGAGGCGGTTCCGCTAGCACCATCCTATGAAGTCCTGGTTCAGTTCTCTGTATTCCCTGTCATCACCGGCAGAAATGAGGCCGACGATTGCAGAGTCATCAGATAACTTTTGCAGGTGGCAGTTAGGAGAGTTGTATTTGAAGTCTGAGGTGTAAATGGTGAAGAGGTGTTCATTAGTGACCTTTGGCAGATTTGGTGACTTTAAGACAGAGCCAGCTTTTTCCCAGCTTTTGCTAAGCTAAGCTATCCGTCCTGTCTCCAGCTTCACATTTAGGAAATGAGACTGTTATTTATCTCCTCTTCTCGCTCGTCAAGTAAACAAGTAGATTTCCCAAAATGTCAAGCTACTCTTTTACACAAATATAAGGAAATATATTCATACATTTTGAAAGTCATAATGAATGTCAGACATGTTTGTCCAGCACTCAAGGGCCTTTTTCTTCACCAACTCTGTAATATATGAGCTGTAATGTGCAACATTAGATCATTTCCTTATTCAAAATAAATGCTATCATTGCAGGAAGCATGCAAAAGCCCCTTATGACTAAATTTGTAACTAATAATTATTTTGAAAAAGTAATACCATCTGTGTAAAAGCAGTGCTTGCAAACTGCTTATTTGAGTTAAATCATTCCTAGGTGTAGTATTTATCTAAAACTTTATTGGTGTTAATTGCAGATTAACAGTTGTGTAAAAAAAAATGTGAATCACAGTGACATGAGCTTCTTTCACAATGCTTGAGTTCCAAGTCTCATGCCTGCCTATAGACCTCCATGGCTCTATACCACTGAACCTTGAGGCCTTTAACTGAATACATTAATGCGATTAGAATGGCGACGCTCTTATATTAGCACCTTATTAACAAAATACATTGCTTGACTGAGTGTTTCTCTTCAAGGCAACATGTTTCCAGCACATACAAGTGAGTAGACATTTCTTACAAACATGTTAACAGTAAGCTCAGGATGACATTTGTTTTTAAACCTCACTCACTATCTAAACAGGAAGCTAGGGATGGACTTTGTTTTTCAAATTAAAAGTGCTCAGAGTTCCACTCTTGTCAGGGCATAGACCTCAGCCAATGTTGTATCCTTATTCCAAAAAAGACAATCAAAAGGAAACCTTAACTCCTTCTTAGTACACTCCCTTTAAGTCCTTGCTCTAACATTTTTTTAACGTCTTTTATTGCTTACTATACATTTTGCATCCTTCATTCCTTTCCCACTTTTCCAACTATCAGCACAACTCCTATCTATTGATTCATACTCCATTCAATCCTTCAAATATTTCACATCTTTCATATATTATTGGTAATACTCAACTTTTAAGCCAGTAATGCACTTCGCGTCATTTTGTCAGCATACCTTCAAATATTGCACACCTTTCATACATTATTGGTTTTAGTCAACTTTTCAGTGACATCCATAGTAGTTAAACCTATTCCTACTCTTCCCACTATTCCTACTACTTCACCTTCTTCTAACACATGTAAGCTAGTAATGCAGTGTACGACTGCTTTTCAGCACTCAGCATTCACACTGCAATTTCAGCAATTGCCTTTCTATAGCTCCTATCATTATTACTTCTAATAATTATTATTATTATTATTACATCAGTACTGCAGATGCTACTACTTTTACCACGGTTTCTGCTACTGTGGCCAATGATGCAAATACTTTGTCTACTATAACCACAGTTGCCATTTGAATCATAAATTATATTATAAATGAATTAAAGCAGGATTATCAGCTACAGCTGTAACCATGGTTTTAAATCTACTAATACAATACCCCTCCGGTGTATGGTGGCCTGACTATGCTGAGGGTGATTGATTTCTAAGTAAAACTCATGCTCAAAGAATTGCAATAATCAAATCAGCCCTGTAGTTAAACATTTTTGCCTCCGCAGATACAGGAACATGCTGGCATTTCCAGCGTGCTGGCTCATTCCTTTCCCCTTTTCATTTATACTCTCTATTCTCCAGCTCAACCAGATTAGATTAACTGATTTTATTTTTTGATTCAAAATGGTGTTATTGACGTCTTTGATGAGTTAATTACAGATTTGCATGAAAGGTCAGAGCAACAGCAGACGTGAATCACTAAAGTGTACAGTGGGGGGTCTATTTATCCTCCCTTACCCTTCCATGCGCACACCTCACTTCCTCAGCTCGCATGCTAGAGTTTATTTTCACATGTCACATCATCAGAAATGGTTGTTCCCTTAATAGATGTTGAGTGTGTCGTATGTGGCTGGTTGTTAAAAGGTGTCGCACACAGGATGAGTGACGCTCACGACAAAAAGGATGATGTCAACAAGCAAACCACTTATTAAACCAGTATTCTTGACGTTATATATTAATATTGTCATATATATATATATATATATATATATATATATATATATATATATATATATATATATATATATATATATATATTGCTGTATATATATTGCTGTCACTGAACGTTTTCCTGTTATTCACTGTGCCAAACTAGGTACAAGCATTATTTGATTTGTTTTCTTGTATAACACAAGATGGTTTATTTAGTTTTTCATTCCTGTTTCATCATATTTGGCATATGGATTTAGACTAATAGATATATTATATATATAGTCCATCAAAAACATTAAGAGAATTGACCCAAGCTGAGGTCCTCACATTGTGGGTTGGTGTAAAATTGGGTTAGGACGGTCTACAGAGCCTGGAGAGATGGTTGAGTTTTGGGGGGACTTCAGAGCAAGAATGTGATAAGAATAACAGCTCACCACCCACGGCTAGCCAAAGGGAGACAAACATAGAAACCGTACCTGTGAGGAGAGGAAGAGAAGAGAAAGACCTGAGAGGAAAGAGAGATCATTGTATGTTGGAGAAGCACAGGGTTACCAAAGGACGAAGAAACTGCATTGATTCAAAACAATGCAGGAGTGACAAATCATTAAACCCTAGCTGTGCATTTGCACTGTGAGAAATACGATCATCAATTCACAGGAAGTTCATTAATTTCCTACGGAGCCGAGGGACCGGGGGGGAATGGCAGTCGATGTCAACAAGCCTGTCTACATTGAAGCTCGCCTCAAATGAACCTTTCACTGCACTTGACTGTCAGATTTTGAACGATAAGTCAGCCTGGGTACCTCATGAGATTTTGTTAACAGCCTTTCAGATCTCACCAATATTTGGAGACTAAAGGAAAGGTGTTTTTGTCATCCGTGTTAAAGGTGGGGATTTAACAAGTAGTAGCACTATGGAGCATTGTTTTTAAGAGTGGGTCCCCATCATATTTTTTTGTATCTAGTAACACTGAATTTAAACAAAACCATGTTTAAAAGAAAACTCTGCAAGGCACCTTTAATTTGGCTCAAACAGCCATTAAACAAACTGTACAGATGTTAGCTGTAGCTGGCTAGCTAATATCCAAGTTTTAGTGTTGTGTAAAGTATGTGTTGTATGTCCTTAAGTACTACTGTCAAACATAACTGTAAGTCCATTTTAATAACACTCCATTTATTACAGTCTTGCATTCACCTCTGCCAACTATCTCCCCATCTCTGAGTTATATTCACACATACCAACAGCAATCAAGGAAATAGGGAAAGTGCTAATTTTAGAACTCTCTCTCTTTGCAGGCATATTAAAAGGAGCTGATGCTAATGTAATGCGTTATTCAGTCTATAGTTAGTGACTGGTCAATACACTCAGAGCTGAGCCGTTCACCAGAGCTGACAACATTTAAAAACCCACTACCGTCCAGAGCTTTCGGACAAACGTTGGCTCGTCGCCAGGCATCCATTACTGTTTGCTCTTTCAAAGAAGGCAAGGAAAATGTATATATATTGCACAATTCATACAAAATGTGGTTTCAAAGTGGTTTAAATACAAACTTAAAAAAAAAAAGAATACAATTGCCAAGTCCAATATTTCAAAGCTTTCAGTAAAATCAAAAGTTTCCCAGTTTGCAATCATGGTTGGATGTTGACCTGACGCTGTTAACATGTCTATACTTGCAATAGCCTAACTGTGATGTGACATAAACAGCATTATTCTGAAGCCATGCCTCCAGGTGAGTGCAGAAGAGTTATATAGTTTTTCTAGTTCCCACAGCAAAAAAAAATAAAAAAATCTACTGATTAAATTTACATTACAAATTTTCATAGAAAGATATTAACGAGAATCACTTTGTGTCCTCGTGTTTTTTCTAACAATCATTTTGCCAAACTGACAAGGAACATCTAAGATTCCTTCCTCCAGGGCAATTGTGATCTAATGTATCGACTGTGAGCAAAGCGCATTAGCTACTCTTACCAATATAATGCAGCTACGGTATGTGAGCAGGAATAATTGTAGGTAAAGGTGACTCATGTGATGAGTATACTGCAATCTTCTGGTAATCACATACTGATGAATCATCACTTGAGTTCACAGCGTGCAGTTCATACTAATTGTGGAGTGGGTTTATACCCATCTGTAAACACGGGGCAAGGCTGAGACACAAGGAACAGATACTGAAGAAAAGACGGTTGAATTCAATCTGCTGGCCAGTGGAAAATCCAATAATACAGTCACCATTATGTATGAGTGAATATGAGGAACTGTTTGATTTGAGGACAAGTCAGGAGTGCAATTGTCCTTGAAGATTAAATGTGTGAGACTAATGTGACATCCAGAGCTTTGCTTTCTTGTCTCTTATATTACATTTGTCAAATGAGGACAATAACAGGTTGAACTCATCGGATGCAATATAATATATTATATAATACAGCGTGTCACAGTCACGCCTGTTCACTCTTCCTCCACTCTGTCTATTTCTCTCAGCTCACAGCCCAGCCCCTGCTCTCTCACCACCCTCTCCCTCACTCACCTAATCAGCCTCATGCAGTGCACCTGTCTGCCACACCCACCTCGTCAGCACAATCCCTCTCACCTGCTCACTCTGCTGCACTACTCACCTCAGTATAAATACCCCAGTCTCACACACACTCACTGCCAGATTGTTCTCCGCATTATGCCAGACCTTCCAGCGTTATTCCCCGGACTGATTTCCCGTTGCTGACACCGCTTGTTTGGACTTCTCCGCCTTGCCTCTGCCCCGGTAACTGACTCAGCCTTCCGCCCCAGACCACGGTATTCCTACCTTGCCTCTGCCCCGGTTAACCGACTCAACCTTCTGTCCCCGACCACGAGATTTGCCTTTGCTCCTCTTGGTTTTTGTCTGCCTGCTCCGCTGACGGATCAGCGCTCTCTAGAGTGGAATATCCCCCATGAGTTATCTCCTGCCTGTCTACCTGCTGTTTGTTCCGCTTTGAATAAAGCTCCTGAACATTACCCTGTCTCCTCGTTTGCCTGAAACAAGCCGCCGCACCTCAGGTTCCTGCTCCAGTCAGCTCCAGTCAACTCCACACCTGAGCTCACAGGGGTTCCGGTCGAGTACCACGACTTCAAGGAGGCATTCAACAAGACCAAGGTCTTGTCTCTGCCTCCTCACCGTCCATATGACTGCGCCATCGGCCTCCGTCCGGGTACTTTTCCTCCCAAGGGTCGTCTATTCTCCCTGTCCGTGCCTGAAGGGGAGGCGATGGATAAATATATTAATGACTGCCTCGCTGCTGGACTCATACGCCCCTCGTCATCTCCTGCAGGAGCAGGGTTTTTCTTCGTGGGAAAGAAGGACAAGACCCTCCGACCCTGCATAGACTACCGGGGCTTGAATGAGATCACCGTCAAGAATCGCTACCCACTACCGCTCATCACTACTGCCTTCGAGCTACTCCAGGGAGCCACCATCTTTTCTAAACTTGACCTCCGCAACGCCTATCACCTGGTCCGAATCCGAGAGGGAGATGAGTGGAAGACAGCCTTCAACACACCGAAGGGGCATTACGAATATCTGGTGATGCCCTTCGGCTTGACTAATGCTCCCGCAGTCTTCCAGACCCTGGTTAATGACGTTCTCCGGGACATGTTGGACCGACATGTGTTTGTTTATCTAGACGACATCCTCATCTTCTCTGGTGAAGTTAGCCCTGGAGGAGTGGCGCCACTGGCTAGAGGGGACCAAACTTCCATTCTTGGAATGGATGCTTTTCATCGACAGCACCCGGACCAGCCCTCTAGGAGAAGGACCCCTGCCAGAAACACTCAAGAGGCTCCCGAGTCAGACAGTGAGGCCTCGTCGTCCGGCTCCGAGGAACCCTTCCTCCAGACCCCCTCCACCCATCCGACTGAAGATCCGGACTCTGCGGCCTCAGAGGAGTACTATTTGTTTGTTCCACTTTGAATAAAGCTCCTGAACATTACCCTGTCTCCTGGTCATACTGCACTTGGGTCCACACACCACCCGTTACACAGCGTCTCTCGAAATTCTAGGCAAAAATGGCTAAAACATCCATAGTCCTGAGAGTGAACCCATATTGTCATAATATCCTCTTCAGCAAAAGGTTGTGTCCAGCAACAAGCAATGAATCTCTGGGAAAAAAAGATCTAGAACATGAATTTGGGTTTTTAAATATATCAACCTAGACAGGAACTATATTTCCCTCTATGCTCCTACCTAACACATGAGATCGATTGCACTAATGGTGCTCTGCCGGGAGATTAAAAACACTTTTTTGAGGTATTTAGATTGTTATATTAACCAAGTTTTTGGTGTATTTGAATGTACATTCTGCAATTTAACACAGTGGTAGCAAGATGCCATTTTATAAGATTCAAGCACTTAGTTACCAAGAATAAGTTCAGGACAGTTCAGGGGTAAGAGAGCAATACAATTGTTTATATTGCTCTCAGGCTTCCTATATGACGACTTTATATTCATAGATGTATTATTCTCGTACATGTGTGATGGGCTGAGCTGTGGAGAATTAGAAAGGTTTTTGGGACTGTGTACACTAACTGTGACAAAAGTTCTTCCTTGCAAACAGACTTCATGGGGACCATTGTCCTCTCTGTCCTTCAAACTCTGTCAGGAGGACAGAAAGCAGAGGGGAGCATCTCCTGCTGCGATCATAAAAGTCTCACAGGAACTCACTATTACAGAAACACAGTTCAATGTTCAAGGTAACCCTCTTGGAAACAATATGCAATACACCACCCATTGCTTTAGCCTGATACACATTTATAGTACAATCTTGTTATTCAAAGATATTTAACAAAAAAGGCGTACGAGAAATTAAACAGCAGAGGCTGTGACATTCTTAGCGTCCTATTTGCGTGAACAATCAAACTCCTCAGAGTCATTACTGAATGAAATCCACACATACCGACTCTGCATCATTTTAATAGCACCAGGTTCCCAAAATGGGCTGTGTGTGTCGGGGTGCAGTTTTCAGACATTGAACCTGCATAACATATAAGAGGAAGTTTGTTTATTGTATAATGCTGTTAACAAGTACATTTTTTAAATTTTTATTAATGTTAAGAAGCAAAAAAAAAAAGGGGTTTGGTGTTAAAAAGGCCAAGTTCAAAGACTTTAAAATCCATAGCGCTCGGAATAAAGTTTCCTTGAATTTTAAAACTGTAACAACATTAGAATCTACAAAGGCTCCCGAGTGAACCATTAAACTTCCTCAGAATCGAACACATTCCCAACGAAACACCATAAATCAAAGACTGGTTATTTTTTTTTTTAACCTATGCAACAGCATTTGTTTCTCCACTCTGTGGTTCATTGCGAGTTGCTGAGCTGCATTTATGTGAAGAGGGTACCGAAAACAATCTTGTTCAAGAAAGTAGTTTCTCCAAACAAGTGCTGTGACCCAGAGGAATTCCACTTGTGTCCTTGAGAGGCATCATGGAGTGTGACTCCAAGCCTTTTTATTCCTCCTCCGCTCCTTCCTCCTCCTCCTCCTCCCCTCTTTGTGATTCTGCTTGCTCTCTCTCTCTCTCTCTCTCTCTCTCTCTCTCTCTCTCTCCGTCCCCCACCATCTCTCTGCCGCCGGAGGGGGGGCTCTCTCCACGCTCTGAATGGTTTTATTGGCGGTGGTTCAGTCATAGAGGATGCCGGCGTGGCTCTCGATGTCGCGCTTGATGAAGATGGATCAGCACATAACATTAGGCAAAGCAGTTCTCTTTTCTATCTCATTAAAAAAAAAACATTCGCTGAGAGCAGGAACATCGTCCAGTTGTCAGAGAGATTCATGTTGGGTTATTCATCTCGGTTTTATATGAAGGCCTGTAGTCTGGCGGCATGCTTTTAAAGAAGCACAGCAGTCGCAGCACTACTTCCTAAAATTAAATTCTGTGTTTATATTTTCTTTAAAAGGATACTTTTTCATTTGGCACACATTCACTTTTCTAGTGTCAACAAGAGAAGCAGAACAATATCTGTCAAGATAAACAGAGTGTATCAGGTGTGACATAGTTTTGTAGGCTTACCTTCCCTAAGAGCCAATGGGTTTTATCCCCTAGATTTTGGATTATTGCATAAAATAAGCTCTGTAGCAAACAAACGTATACAATACTTACAAGATTTTTTCAGCAAGATAATCTTCACATGAACACATGATTTCTTTGAAGCATGGACGCAATCGGCAGAATCAAAAGCAAATGTTGGGTTATAAATGAACTACACCAGGTCACATGAGAGCAACTGAGAGCACGGCATATTGACGTTTTGTCTCATTTAACCACTTTAAGACACTTAAACGCTTCAAAATTTACAAGAGGGATATTGATTGACGTATTTTATATTGTAAAACAAAATGGTAAATGGTCTCTTAAGCTTGTTTGTGTTAATCGCAGCGCTTATTTCAGTCATGTAACCAAAAGTCCTGCAGCATTTTATAAAAAAGCCTTTACAGCACGTCAGTCTACAAGCATTATTGAAAATGGTTTGCATGCTATACAATGTGACAGAGAAACTGTCACACTTAAGATGAAAACTTGTGAGATGCAGGGCTACTATTTCAGTCTTGTCTTAAAGGCTCAAAAACATTTGCTATTCTCTACATTTGGTCATTAGCTCATATAAATGATATACATATCTGTTTTGATCTGTCTAGTAACAGTATTTAATTAGTTTACATTTATATTGTTTAAAATATGCCATTTTAAAAGGTAGTCTTCCCTCACCCAGTCACATGAATTGAACTAGTTAAAACGTAAGATGGCAGTTAATGCTACCCTTCTAAGCTAGCTACATTTAGCAGACTTACATTTTTTTTTAAATCATGCGTTTGAATAAGCTACCAAAATCTAAGCGCATTAAAAATGGATTCTTTATATTTACAGATAACAGGAAAACTTATAATTAGCTTTAGCTAGGGCTAACTCAGCAGCTAACGTTAGCTTTCATTTGTGTAGCATCAGGCAGCTACTTTGTTGTGATGGCAGTTCATTTCTGTTTTAACATATCGTATGTGACAAAACAGGCTCCCAATTGTCAGCTAACCCTCTTGACTCCTTTAAAAGTGACCATATGTACTCAGCTCCTTGCAACAAGAAGCTTGTTCATCTTTTGATTCGACTTGGTCTTGACCCACTGTTGACCCGGTTTGCACCAAATGGGACCTCTCTGACTTGAACTGAAATTTGACTAGGTAAAGAAAGGGGCTTGTGAGAGACAAATAGCATGACATTTTGTCCATCTGCAAGATGTGGCCAAATCGGCAGACGGAAGCAGTGTGGCAGCCAAAGCGAGGTAGCGAGGGTGTCTGGCATTTGATGAAGGAGTGGGAGGGGGGGACTTTTACAAGGTATGTGACGCAGGTTCAAATTGTGTTACAGCAATGCGATTGATGGAGAAACGTCCAACACCCACTAAGAGGGGGAGATGAACAGAGAGAAGGAGGGAGAGTTTGAACTAACCCCAACAAATTGATGTTAGGCCGCGCATCATCACTCAAAATCCCATGAAAGGAAGACAGGAAGTTGTCCATTTTGATATGCCTTGAAACGTTCTCATTACCAAGCATTTTGCACCGTGACCTATGTTTCCTGCTTATAAACACTTTGATTTAAGAGTTTGCGAAATAGTCAACTCAGGCAGCTTTTTTTATCATCAAATTGCCCAAAAGAGTTTTTCTGTCAGTGGGTGATGCTGAGGCGCAGGTCGTCAATAACAAGGCTGAGAGAACGTGGAGAATAGCATCTACCACCCACTGAGGCGGCTATTCTAGTGCAACAATCAACAGCTATTTAAAGACTGGAACGTTCAGAGTGTGGGATCAAGTCCTTGTGCAACTAGACAGTTGAACCACACAGGGCAGAAGTTGCATGTCATGGTAAATAAATAGGAGAATGTGTGATTATTCTGCCTTAAAGGCACATTTGTTGGAGGGGAGGGGTATTGATGTGCTGTTGGGGAGAAAAAAAAGAGTGTTTACATTTGTGTGGCTGCGATAAGCGAAACGCATGCATGTTGGCTGATCATTAGCATTAATTGAGACTAAACTCATTCCCAGCAAGTTGAAGTGCATCTGTGGCCATGGCAACCCCTCTCCCAAACGGTGAGTGGCGGTGAGGCCCGCCGTCTCTCCACTTTCTTCCTCCGGCAGTCATTGTGATTTGTGGAGCAATTACCTCACGGCTAGAGGGGAAAGGAGCACTTCGGCAAGACAGGTCGGTGTCCCGCCTAATGCGTGACATCCTCACGGTGTCTGCTAGCACGCGCACTCACTCATGATGGCAAGGGCCCGAGTCTGGAGTGGAAAATGAAACCGCACGGTAAGTGTCAGCCGAAGCTGGGAGGAGGCCGAAGAGTTTGCCTTGGGTGAGGAGGTTTGGTTTCAAGAGGTCCGGCGAAAAGAAGGGCAAGAAGAGGTATGGAATGAAAGTTATGCTAAAGGAGAGTGCTGGTTTACTAACTGGGATTTCAAAAATAGCGCTGAAGCTCAGAGAACAGTGCCCTGGAACAATAGCTAAATCAGAAAGGCAGTGGGTGGAAAATCTCTCTCAACAAAAAGATATCCTCCAAACACCTAAGCAAGGTTTTAATCGAAATCACTCCTAATAGATGTAACATCAGAACATTGTGTCAACAGCCTTTCTTTATTTACATGATCCATCACAGCAGGGGTGTTATATAATAGGATGATGTGGACCAGTGCCCAGTGTCCAACCCGGGAAACTGACAAGTTAGTGGATGAATACTTAAAATCAATGTCTTGAGGTTATGCTATAGTCATATTCCGAAATAATTTTAACTATTGATGTTGTGGTTTCGGTCTAATTTATCTTTCTCACCTCACTATCTAATTATTTTAAATTCATTTTCTTATGGTCACACAGTGTCTCCTGTTTTGTATTGTACCTGAACACAACATGATTTCATCCCGACATATTTCGCTGCTTGGTCAGAGGCCTCCGCCCGCAGACCTTTTGTGTAGTATCTTCACGCTGAAGGTGTACGCGTGGGTGAAGTTGTTAAACAGTGGCGGTTATGTTTAGGCAACAAGCATCAGTTAAGGTTTGAAAAAACATGTTTTTTGTAACAGTACGTAAGCTACAGACGTGACGTCATGTGACTCAGCGGCATCGCCAGTAAGAATCACTCAACTTTTGGTTTCACCCCGGGACATGAATGCCACATCAAATGTCCAAATGACACTTCTCGCTCTAAAACACTACAACTGTTGCTCTGGTTTACTGAAATAGACGGGTTCACATTATAATTAGTTCAAAGCCCTGTGCGTCTAATCGGACACTTAAGGTAGTCCTCTGTGTCTGTATTTGAGGTCCTTGGAGTGAGACCAGGCTGCCAAACAAGAGCCATGCTAAAGGCTGTGTGAGGCCATACTTCGGCATCATGCCGAAACTAATGATGTGAACCGACCTGACAACATGGCCCCCCCTGTAGCCACGTGAGACTAAAAAGCCACTCAGGGATGCAGCAAATACGGTGCCGCATCTTCTACATAAAGTCTGAGCCACTGAAAAAAGATGTTTGTGTCGAACTCAATTTTGAAGGTGCAGCAGTGGCACAGAATCAAGTTCAACCACAGTTTCAGTGTTACATCCCAGCACTGAATAATTACAGGGTCTCTTGGGCACACTCCAAAGTGAGGTACGTTTGTACTCTGCTGACTGCACTGGTACACTAGAGCACTCTGCACTACTTTTGTTTATGACATAAGGATCTGATGTATTAATTCTTCCACTAGCAGTCAGGAACAGATGTGCTGGGAGGTTGGGTTTAGGTTTACGTGCACTCATACAGATTTTACCATTTCAAAAAGCTTTTCTGATTAATAAATACACGTTATAAATTCAGGATTTACATATTACTCACAATATTGAAGGTAAAATGGCTCTATAATCGTCCCTGTGAAGGTAGCTAGTATGCATTTCCTATTTTAATACATATATATGTAGAGAAGAATAAATGGATGGTGAAGATATTTGCATAAACTGCTGTGTCTGGATCACAAGTAATCAAATAGATACCGATTATTATAATGTCTTCATATGCTTAGTAAGAACCATCAACATGAGGAATCGCCTCAGTTGACTTCTCTCTTTTCAAACATCGCCCACGAGTTCGCAACTCTTTCTAATTACTCAAGAAGTCTGAAAACTGTAATCATTAACATAAAGCACCCTCAGTTTATAAAACATCCTGATGTTAATGACTTCTCAGCTTGAGGACTTTTATTTTGACGTGTTTCATAAGTATACAAAGCACTTTTTTTTGCATACGGTGTACTTTCAGGCATTGCATTGCAGTCGCATGCCGTATAATCAGGATTTGCTCTGTGACAGTACATGCAATGTTAGTGGACAGATCACATGCAAACAGAATCTAGTGTATTACAGTATGTATCATGGCTACCAGCTGCCATGAACCCACCAACGGGGAGTGTCATTTGTTGTCAAAGGCAGCATCATGAGCCTTTAACAGCCTCCGGGCTAAGCTGCTTTCCAGCCATGTATGAAGAGAGACAACAGGCTGTCGGCTGAGTCCCCTTAGGCACGGAGACAAAATGCACATAGCTGAGCCTTTACCCCCACAGGGCCTGTTTAACTAGTATGCCGGATCAGAAAGTGGGTTAGGAGCGAACCTGGAGGCCAATGTGAGCAGCTCAATGTGGATCAATATCGCCATCTTGTGGTTGAAGAGGGAACGTGAATTGAGGACGTTAATGATAACAATTCATACATGTTTTGGTCCGAACAAATTAAGAGGAGTGTTAATTTATCTTTAAACTTGACTCCTGAAATCCAAAGAAATAGTGTGGTCACAGTGGTTAATGTCTGTAGTAATTAATCTTAAAGGGAAAATCCAGACTAGTTTACTCTTCATCTTTATTAATTCTGCTCAACCTGTGAAAACAGTTGCATTAAGTCTTCTGTGGCTCTAAAGAGAAGTGTTTTTTGAGTCTGACCCATATTATCACTATTCCTTTATATTTTATGAGAGAAATATACTAAATGGGGTGCCCCTTTAATGCGCTGCTTAGTTTGAAGAAATTAGAATTAGAATATGGTTTAATGACAAGTAGGTATTCACATACAAGGAATTTGTATGCTATTAAAATTGATTTAGTGTAAGGATGCATACTACACAAAAAACATGAATATAGAATAGAAACATTTTATAAAATATTATTTAAACTTTTACAATAAAAAAAATCATGACACTTTCTTTCCTCTCATTAATAAGATCCACTTCATCCATGTCAGTGGACGTCTTAAAGGTGTACATGTGGAAGTTTACAGTTTGGCATATCCTTTTGAGTAATAATAGCCTGCTTCAAACTAAGTAGGGAGGCTGAACTTAAAATTATAAACTGTTCTGAATCTAAAGTCCAAATTAATAGGAATAATGACATTTTACCAAAATAGCTCAATTTCCTTACTTTTAATCATAACATTATCACACAACACAATGAATACTAAGCCTATAAATAAATACTATCTCAGGAACCCTTTACACTTTACACAAACAACATGAATAACAATCGTGTTTTGTGTCTGTCTTTGTGATGGTGTATATTCTCCAGGCTGTCTACTGCCATGATCAAAGCAGCTTTAAAGTGCCAGTTGTTTCTGTTGGCAAATACTGATTCAGCGTTTCCCAAGGGAGCACATTATATGAATTTTTGATCAATGGGAAGGTTTCACATCAAATCAATCAATCAAATCATATTACTGGGTTTGAAGCCCCCTTATAGACATAACCTTTCATCAGAGTTGCATCAGTTTGGCCTGAATGGATCTCTTACTGGTTCATCATGGAAAACATTTAAGCAATGCTATATTCAATCTGTGTCCAGTTTGTATCTGACCATTTAGGTTTTGTAACCTCAGTGCGAATCATGGAGAAAAGGTGCTGTGCCTCTATGGCTTAATATTGTAATAAATTTGCAAGCTTACTCTATAGGCCTATAGTTTGTGCATGTACTGTAACTAAACTGGTTGCTCTCTGATCTAAATTTATTACATTTCTTTAAAAAGATGTATGTGTAATGATGTTTGAATGCATTTATTTGCCTCATATTAATCACTTTGAGTTGCCTCCATGTTTAAAAGATGAGGTACAAGTGTAATTAATTTGCAGTGGGCAAATCACATTGATCTCGGTCACAGTCTGTTGTAGTAGGGTTGCCAGTTATATTTAATGAAATGTAAGATAACATACTTAACTCTTTAAAAAGAAATGCTTCCAAATCAGTCCTAGTTATAATTTGCTTTGGTTTAGAGTTCATGTTTTGTTTATTTATTAACACAGTAGTACATGTTTCTCGTGCAACTAATTGTTTACTGCATCTTTGGATCGAGCAAAACAAGTTCCGGTTTTAAGTTTAATCCGTTACGCATGCGTCATGTAGATGCGTGCTCCTGCTTTATAGCTTCATTAAAAAAGACTGACCTCTAGTCTAGTGGACAAAGTCACCATCACCTCACTGTCTATCATGATTAACTGTAACGTAACGACTGACATTTGCGTCAGTGTAAGATCTTTGTGACCAGTATGGAGACGGATTTCTCTCTCAACAATGTCATCATCTTTGTCACCCAGGAGTTACATTTTTATCTTCAATAAGAGCCCTATCATTGTATGTCTTATTTTAGACCATAGTTTATACTAAAGTATATTCGTTCAAATATTAAATGAATATCAAATGCTTCCTGCATATTAGTAAATATGCTTTGTTAAAAAGATACTCCTCCCTCATGACGTTTATTTCCCAGCATGCTCTGTAGCACAGGATGTGTGTTCAATTTGAGAATTCAAACCTTATAATCTGGAGTAAATATGTTGTATTTCCACAAATACTGTCTAACAATGTCTACACAGTCCGCACTTGTTTGTGGACAGTCATGTAAATAATTTGAACACCGTATCTGAGACACAGATATGGAGGCAGTACTTTAAATACTCGGTAAATCCGCTAGAAAACTGGTTGGTCCGATGGCGGTGAGATTTCAATTGATTGCTACAGTGAGTTACAGAACCTCTACGTTTCTTCTCTCCCCTCCCTCACCGCCGACCTTGACTAGCCTTTTGGCCAAATTAAATACAACAGTTGTCTCAGACACGTGGTTTGAACAGCAAATTGTTTACAGATGTAAAGAATAGTAGGATTTTTTTACTCTAGTTAAAGTAAGTAAAAATGTAACGTTTCTCAAAGGAATGCCCTCTAGTAGAATTATTAAATGAAATACCACCTTTAGGCTTAATTAAAAAATAAAGTGATTAAAATGGCAATACTATAAAACACCACAGCAGCTACAATCCACAAACACACATTTTAAACACTGTAAACACACAATGAATAAGTGTGTTGTTGTATTCACTCTATCACCCTGAAGTATTCCACAGTCGGTCATTCACCGTGCAAAATATAACCAATCCTCATAAGAGTGTCTGTCCCATTATAACCAGTAACCACATAAGAATCTCTGTCCCACTATAACCAGTCCACATAAGAGTCTCTGTCCCACTATAACCAGTCCACATAAGAGTCTCTGTCCCACTATGACCAGTCCACATAAGAGTCTCTGTCCCACTATGACCAGTAACCACATAAGAGTCTCTGTCCCACTATAACCAGTCCACATAAGAGTCTCTGTCCCACTATAACCAGTCCAGTAACCATAAGAGTCTCTGTCCCACATAAGAGTCTCTGTCCCACTATAACCAGTCCACATAAGAGTCTCTGTCCCACCACACATCTCTAATTCAAAATGTTTAAAGCTGAATGACGGTCCACTGTTTCAGGTGGGATTTGTGATGCTCATATTAGCATTTAGTATTTTAGCTTCACCCAGAATGCACCTGTTGATTTGCGTAAAATCGTGGGTGTGTTTGATTTGGGTCACACAGCATGCTGGCCAGGTGGTGCAATTGACTGGTGATTGAGGAAGATGTGGCCTTTTTTTTTTATTGCCAATGTCATAACTCATCATGACATCATGCTAGATTTCAATTTTACCATAAATTAAAATACACTTAATTAAAAGTACATTTTGAGATTTTTAAAATGACTGCCAACTATTAAGTGCAGAACCATTTTCCCAAATGTTTTTTTCTCAAGTTTTTACATACTGTATATATTCTGAGATGAAGGTGAATCTGCCTCCCCACTGTATATAATGAATTAACCAACATTGGACACATATCACTCGTCCGATTGTCTAATAAATGAATCAATCAGACGAGGTGTGATTTTTCTTTTGCTAAAAGGCTTACATGTGGATGACAAACATATCAGGTGTCTGACACAAAGAATGACAGGAGATCAAGAGGATGTCAGAGACCAACTCTTCATACAACAGCTGAGAATGGGACTACAGACAGATAGAGTAATGTGAAGGCTAATATATATATATATATATATATATATATGTATATATATATATATATATATATATATATATATATATGTATATTTATACCTTGTGCTGTGAAAGTCCACTCTCTGCTCCCTAATTGCTGAACATTAAATAAACATGAAAGGTCATTAAATGTATTCTTAAGGGAAAATATGTTAATTAGCATTGTGAAAACAAATAATAATTGACCTTATAGTTCGCATATACTGTAGTATTTTTTGATGGGAGGGGATGTCAGGTGACCAGACTGGCTCGAAGGTCTGAGGTCATCTAGTGGATGGTTTGAGGATGGCAGGTCTGGGGATTTAGAGGAGAATACAAGGGCCTGGAGGAAATGAGCCGGGGCTGGAGACATGACAGAGAGCCAGACAAAACATACAACCAACTAGAAAGTCTTCATGACGAGGTGTAAGAAACTGGTATCAGTTAAATAGGAGTAATCATTTAGTGTTTTAAAAACAGCTTTATTAAGGAAACCAAATTAAAGACCAGCAAGGAGCTCATTGTCTTCAGATTTAAAAAGGAGTCATTTGGATGACGGTGATGCAGCCGGTGAGATTGACATTTTCAGCAGAATGGTCACATCAACATGTGATGTAGACGAGGACTGTACCTCTGTACTTAATGAGCAGTTACATCATTAAAATGACGTTTGCTTTTCCTCTGAATATACTGATTTTTTATACTGTTACATTGTTTGGCCTATAACACCGTCTCATCACTAAAGATGACAACACATTGGTTTCAAGTTGTTGTGGCCGAGTGTTTAGGCCCATTGGACTTTAAATCCACCCGCGCAGGTTCACATCCTTCAGAGGTAATACATTTATTTGCATGAAGCAAGATGTCGTCACATTGGCACTTCCAGAAGAGATTGACAGTTGAGGAAACACTCTTTAACGCTGTCATGTAGAAAGATAGAAAGTAGTTCTCAAAGAATAGTCTGTGGGTCTTTAAATGCACCACAAACACAACTCCATTCACCTCCACTGTAGAGGTGGAGGCAGAAATCTTAGAAATCTCTAAACCTGTGAAAATAAAACTAGAGCTTTAGTACTTAAAAGTGAAACATTAAGGATTAAGATTTATTCAATATTTTCTCTAGATATTCTCCAGTTAAACAAGATGATATTTTGTTCCTATTATGTTTTGAGCCTAATTCTATATTACGTCATCAAACTGAGGGCTCATAATGTGTATCTGTAATCTGTTAATGGTATTTGGTAACCTACCACCTCTGGCAGTCATTCACTGCATCGCCCTAAACAATGGTGTGTGAGAGAGAATGCACACACTTACTATAAATACATACTACAAATATTAAGGGATTCTGTTTTAAATGATCTTTTCTTGTCTTTTTGAAATCGTTAAAAAACAAATAAATGTTGAAAACAAACTCATGTCCATTTCTGTGTATCCTCTAATATGGGATTTCCTGTCCGTAGTCAAAACTATTTTTAATTATTAGAAACTGTGGTTCAAACGTTCACCTCTTGTTGAGATTTTTTGTGAATCAAACTGAGAAAATGTCACAATGTAATTTGTATTAATAAGAGCTCAACAACGATTTAGGCTTGAAGTATTCTGGGTCAAAGAATGGAAATAGAGATTATCATTTATGTGACTCTAAACTTCCCACTGAAACCTTTAAGAGTACAATTCTACTAAACCCGACCACTGTGATGTAACTTTATAGTTATATGTTTATCTATACTTGTAGTATGTGATTAATCCTGGTTATTACTGACTGATCATAATAAACACACTGTGGTTAAAGTGTACAGTAAGTAATCAGTTTTCTCCAGATGTGCTGAGTATCAACACAAACACAGTCTGTAGCTTCATGTGAAAACTAGTTTATTAAAGACGAAAGCAGCTTCAACACAAATATATAGAGGATGTTCATTATGTGAGCACACAGATGAAACTTATTAGAAGGATTCATTCATTGTTGATTCAGGTTTTAGGTTGATTTGATGAACTCCTTGAGGATGACGGAGCATGCTACCATGTAGAACCGGACTGATGGAGCTGTGACCCTTTGCAGACCTGCAGACTTTGTGGAGACCTGGAGTCCAGCTGGATTCTGTTTGTGATGACGGACAGGATGAAGTTCAGGACAACAAACTGTCTGTGATGCTGCTGCAGATGAGGACACATCTGGAGCTGCTCGTCCTCACTGGAAACAGAATAAAAATATACGTTTTTAAATGGGAGGATGAGAGGGAAGATAAGGAGGGCAGATAAGAGAGAATAACAGTTAATTATTTCAGCAGTGGCTTCAAATAGAAGTAAAACATCAGAAAATAAATGTAAACTTACCTTTTTAAATGAGAGGGTTCACAGTGCTTCCTGTCTCCTTTCCTCTTCCCTCTGCTGGCCTGGTCTTGTTTCCTCTTCCCTGTGCTCTCTCTAAAAGACAAAAGAAGACACTAGAGGAGAACATAGTTAATAAACAACTTCAGCAGTTATTTAACTGTATAAACATTATAATAACAGAAAATAAATGTATAGTTATCCTTTTTAATGAGAGGGTTCACAGTGCTTCCTGTCTCCTTTCTCCTCCTCATGTCATTTCTCCTCCTCTCTCTAAAAGACAAATAAAAGATTAAAGGTAAAACAACACTAAAAAACAAAACCAATTACTTAAAAAGAAGAACTATTAATAAGACCAAAATTCTGAGAACAACTTAGAATAAATATATATTTATATTTTGAAATTAGATGGTTATCTCGTCTTCTTCCCTAAAAGACAAATAACAGATAACAGTGAGTTACAGTTCATAACTTTAACTGAGGTAAACAGAAGAAATATTGATCATTAAACATGTTCTGATAGAAACACTGAGTTAATGTGTACTTATCTTTTGAAAGATGAAAATCTCTCTAAAATACAAAAGAAAGACAAGAAGAATAGTTAAAAAACAACTTAAGCTAAATTATTTAAGAATTTTGATAACAAAAATAAATGTATATTTATCTTTTTAAAGGAGAGGGTTCACAGTGCATCCCGTCTCCTTTGGTCTCTCGTCTGGTCTCGTTTCTTACTCGTTTCTTCTTCTTTTGTCTTTTGTTGACAGTCTCGTCTCGTCTCCTCGTCTCTGAAAGACAAATGGAAGAAAAGGAAATATCAGTAAATAACTTCAGCAATGAGGGAAACAGAAGAACTATTGATCAAATTTAGAATTCTGATAATAAGATGAATAAATGTTTACCTGTATTTATCTTCTTAGATCAGAGAGTTCATGCTGTCTCGTCTCATCAAGTGTTTGTAATATTTTGGGACATCTCTACTCACCATGAATATATTTCACTTTTAGATTGTCTGTAAAGGACTACTTACCAATCAATTCACTGTTGGTGTCGTTGCAGAACAAAATGGATCTTCATTTAAAAGTCTAAATGTCTCGGCTCCCAGGTTTCCATCCTTCACAAGCAGCTCAGTGTTCATCAGCTGGTTGGTCCAGTTAGCTGGGAGAGACGTGCAGGTAGAGTTAATGTCACCACTGCTTTCTATCAAGCTGTCTCTGTCCTCTCCCTCGTCTTCTATCAGTCTGTTCTTCCTGCTCATCCTGTCTGTCATTGGTGGATCACTCTGTCCCTGCAGCTGTGTTGTTCCCTCGTCTCACTCTCTTTACTCCCTGAAATCTGAAGCTTGATCTCAACGGATGATGAGTCAGCAACAATAAATAAATTTAGGTTGTTTCAGGAAGTGAGTTCCCCGAAGCTCCTTTTAGTTTCACCATGTCAGACCCACAGGCCAGCTCCAAGAAATAAAGAAAGGTGCAAGACGCACCAAAAACGCTGACCTGTGTGTTAAATCCATGATGACCAAACTATAAACAAATACTTACCCTCAGACAACCATATCGTTCATATGGTGCAGAATGTCCACATGGGCCCCGGTGCAAGACGCTACCAGGGGCCTCACGGGCCCGTCAGACGCAAAGGCCGGTCCTGAGGAGTAAAAACCTTAAACTCTACATATATTTAAAGGTGGACAGACCCCGGTGCAAGACACTACCTGGGGTTGCCTCAGGACACAAACATCGTCTGTGTTATGAAGGAGGATCCTTGACAAGGAATCCCTTCAAGACGTCCCGTCAGACTCTGAAGCGTTTCTTTGGAGGAGACTGGCGGCTGCTGCTGTCCTTCCTCTTCCTGCTCTGTCTTCGAGTTGGGGCTAACCCCGCAGACGCGCTAGTAAATCGACAGAGGGCAGACCCAAGAACTTGTCCATCTTCTCTGTAGTCGCTCACTCTCCAGTTGGTCAGTACGGGGCCGTCAGAGTGGAACACAGGTGAGATGACTCGGGTCACAGTCCTGCCGTCAACCTCCATGTGTCGGACACAGTTTCTTCGGTCCGCCTTCAGAGCTACCAGATCCGTCTTCTCAGGGAGAGCTGGAGTCCTTATTACTGGAGTAGTAGAACTGGAGCCGGCAGTGGACACCATAAGACCTGATGGGGCCTCCATCAGAGGACACGGGCGGCGTTCTCCCTCTGCTCCACTTGGACGAAGGGCGTGGCCATTAGTCGAGAGCGGTAGCTCCCTCTGTAATGGATTACAGGATACTCTGTGGAGCCTGTAATAAGGTTATGATACAAACCCAAGATGGACTCCCTCATGGAGTCGATGGTGGTGCTGCTCAGGGGACGGTTCCTCAGGTTGGTAAACAGCAGCTGAAGGATGCGTCCTGGCAGAGGCATGGCCGCTAAAGGGTAAGTCAAGAAAAGGAAAACATGAGTCACATTAGTCAGGATGACATGATGAACTAAATAAAACGCAGATTAACAAGTAAAAATAGCTTCAAAGTACAGTTCAAATGTTTCCCACAGAAGAACATAAAGATTCACAGCAGGTCTCAATGTGGAAAACCTAATTCATTATTATTTATGTGGTTCAAGTCCAGCAAGAATGATGTGAAAACTTAACCACACATCATTACATGAAACAGAATTTAATCCAATTTCTGGTTATTAACATTTTGTGAACATTAAAAATGTTAAACATTTCTGTTACATTTTGACACATTGATATACGAATAAAATGTTTAAATATCCTCCAGATTAACTGCAGGCTCCTCGTACAATAACCAGACAAATAAAATGTAAATTCGATACTTTTATTTATAATCAGATCAAAAGATGAAAATGCACTTTCCCTGAGAGGCTGCCGTCTTGTCTAACATTATTCATTATCTTAATTTGTGGTTTAAGGCAAAAAACACTTCTAGCACATTTCAAGGTACACATGTCAACGGCTGCAATTTAGAGCATTTTTCAAAAAATGGCCTTTCAATGTTAAACTCAAATACCCTAAATCCCTCAAAAAGCACATTTTTCTAAATGAATTCTTCAATATTAATACTTTTTTCACCTTTAATGTTCACTCTCAGTAAAATCCATCGTTTATAATGATTTTATATCGAGAAAAATAAAACAAGTTTAGCTAGCTAATTTAGCTAGCTTTTATGCTGTTCTGGGGAAATATTTTCAACCAAACCCAATTAAATCCTCATATTGATAATTACTAACATGACATATGAATATGTACTTGTTTTAAAGCTTATACTAGGCTCTCTCTCATGGTGGTAGAGAGCAGACATGTTTAAATGCAGACTGGTCTCAGGGCTTCACCATAGCGGTCCTCCAGAAAACGGAGGATGCCGATAGTCAGCAGGTACTTCTCTCGCCGTAAACCAGAGGAGGCCATGTTTTGCTCTCTGCTACAGCTGCTCTCTCACTTTCAGATGTCAGGAGTTCAACACAGATGTTTTCTTTTTCAAAGTTTTCACTTTCCAACAAATCAACACTTGTTCACTGTCAGCGGTCAGGTGCAGAATGAAGTTAGAACTGAGTCCTCAGCGTTAATAGGAGCAGCCAGAGGCGTCATTATCACCATGACGACCTGAGAAACGCTTTATTTATTTATATGACATTTATTGTTTTTTATAAATCCTTTTAGTCATAGTTATCCTATTATTATTACTATTATTATTATTAATATTATTATTATTAATATTATTATTAATGTTATTGTTAGCGTTGGTCAAACTGGATTCTGTTCGTGTTCAGCCTACATGACGTCTCGAAAGTTACTTTAGAAAACAGATGAGACAACAACTGAAACGTGTTTTCCTTATTAATGTGTGTTTAACATTAAGTTTAAGAACTGTAAGAAGGTTTCTTTAGTTACTTTTGCAGTAATCCTTCTGAGGTTTGGAGATTTACTTCACGTAAAAGCACAGATCAATTAATTATAGATCCCACGTGTCGGAAGACTAAATTATTATTATTATAAAACGTTTTGAGGCATATCAAAGTGAAAGAAACATCGAGGTTTTTTTCTCGTTTCCGTAGTTCGCTCCTTAAAACAACGAGCCTTTATAAATGCGCATTAAGGTTTGTCAGAAGACGGAAACACAAACAGACATGATGCACATGGAGGAAACTTGTGTCTCCACTATTTGCTCGCATCAGTGCTTTATGTTGCCTTCCTCTCTCTGTCTCTCCGTCCCAGTTTGTTTGACAGAAAAAAACAGTGGGCTGAATACATAAATAAATCCTAAAATAAGTAGATTAATTAATAATTATTGTATGAAATTAATTAATTCAAATTGGTAATTGATCAGGAAAATAGTAAGGGAAATGTAAGGGATCATTGAGCTCTATTATTGTTATCATAAAATCTTTCACTTTTGGCCTATACATATTTATTTCACTGCAGTCATCTGCTTGCTCATCAAGTTATAGAGACTGAGTGGTTCAGGTGGTGGATCTGAAATCCATTGGAGCCTCCGTTGTTTTGGGGTGGAGGCTGAAATCCTTGACGTGGCTATCTCTAATCTTGGCCAAACACAACACATCTATACTGTTTGAAGTGAAAATCAATCAGCATTTCCAGAAAAAATTCAGGACCAGACCAGTTAAACTCTTATTGTGTAAAGATGTGGTTTATCTTGAATGATTAAAATATGTCAGAACCAGAATATCTGATGTGTTTTTCTGATTATTTACTATGTGTAGCTGATATTGTGGAGTTAAAGCCTAAATGTGTGGAAGGTTGTGGGTTCAATCCTCAGAATCTCCCTGAGGTGAAGGTACTACAAGACCATAAAATCAATAACCATAGTGACACATGGCCTTGTAGTCAGTGGGTGAATAGATTCAACAGGACTTTGTCTGAGGACACAGCTGAGTTAATTCAAAACAGTGTCCTTTCAGTGATTGGTCAGCTGGAAAACCAGGAAGAAGTTCATACTGATAGTTACCATCAGCAGCAGGTTGACAGTCAGTGCAGTGCTTTTATTATAAAGGTCAGAGGTCATTCTGGACCTTGAAAGAATTGTGTTTTTAAAATGATGTTAAATAGTGAAAAGAACAATTCTGGGATACAATGAAGGATCAGAAATAATATTAATAATAAGTTTGAAGATCTTCCCTATCTATTGCAGAATGAGGTAATTATCCTGATTGCATTTACGCCTCAAATATCATATAAGTGATTTTCATTTGTGAAGATTGTCGTGTTGTTTGTTGGCCACAGAGTTTATTTTCTGCAATAATCCAAAAATCCAATAGAAAACTCTCAGGGGACCAGTGAGAGGTTAACTTTTCAGGTCGGACGACAACAATATGTCTCCCTTCAGCACTTTACTAAATGGGTGTCTGTGGCGACGTTCCCTTCAAAAATCACCCGTTTCAATCATCCATCGGTGACTGGTCCGGAAGAGAAGGTAGGGGGAGGTAACGCAATAGACTCACTCTTGGACTCACTTGCTTTTTTAAGCGCTGTTCTGCTTTTTTTCGGGTCTCAGCTAGCATTGTGGGTAAACGACTCGAAAAAAGCGATAACTACAGAAAAGACAAGAGCAAATCAAATGCCAACTGATTGACGTCACACAGGTGACACTGTTTGGATCTCTGGGAAGAGTGATCCAAAAGTACACCTGTATTTACTGCTTAATTGCCCCTTTTTGGATGGCAAAGAGAACAAAATAGAATATATATTTATATATAAATAGAGATCCTTGAAATCAAAAGAAGAAACAACATCTTAGCCTTAAATCTTTTGTGATGAAGATGGTGAAATGGAAAAGAAAACTTAATGAGGTGCTTTACTCTACACAATAACCAGTAGCCTATTTGCCATAGATGGTACTATTGTCTTATAAAATATATTAGCTCAACCTCAATAACAATTTCTTCTCTCTGAGCTACTCCCATAAATGTGTCTCATGACACTGCAGTTATCGGTTTATATTATGTACTAAACCTACTCCTACTGTATATGTGCTATCAAAATTCCAGCACATGCTCACTTAAAAATGAACAGTAGTTCATTTTTTGTTATTCAAGAACGTATCCCATCCCACTTCAGATCTTTATTACAGTGGAACCCCCCCGATCAAGATTTTCGGTTATACCACAAAATTTCAGATCATTTGATCACTTCTGTACTGAAAGTTAAAAAATGTGTCAAATGGAACAGCTTCTAGAGGAAGGTTATGAAGTTTATTAGAAATAACAACAGGATTGGAATCAAACAAAAACAGCACTGAATGACTGTTTAACACTTCAGATCTATGTCATTACAGGGTAACACACCACACCCCCCCCCTCCCCCTCACCCATCAATCCCCTAGTTTTCAGACAAATAATAAACCTAAATCTAATTGTGTAGCTGTGTATTCTGTGTCCATCTTCTTTCACAACAGTCCCAGTTTGTATTCCACCATCATGTGTGGCTCGCCCATCATTTCACTCTGGGCTGGATCTGCAGAGTAAGATCAGGTGGTTAGATATCATATTCAGACAGTTGTGAGGATGGTTGTGTAAAGACTAAGCTGTGATGTTCTCACCGTTGAGGATGTCCTCAAAGCCGATGGACTCGTCATTTCCTCTCAGCGTGTCCAGAGCGAGGTTTGAACTCTGTAAGAACGGCAGACGCTGGATCTGGAAGGAGGAGGGTTCGACGCCAAGAGTAACAGAGAGATAAGAATGACTCTCAAACAATAAACATGGAGAGAGGAGCCAAAGGAGGAACTGGGGAGGTGGATTACTGGGACATGAAGCTCGTGTGTGAATGAACACAATATGCAGCGTGTTTGTGTGTTACCTGTCTAGCTGCCCTGAACTCCATCTGCAGTTTCAACGGAGCATGAAGACCCTGGATGTTTCTGAGTGTAGAGAAATTCATCTTGTCCTGGTTTGGCAGGAACTGCACACAGCAGAAACACAATAAAATGTTGAGTATCCCAGGAAACAGTCCTGAGAAAACATCTGATCTAAATGAATTGTGGAGGAACGCTTATTCTTCTCTAACAATTCAGATTACTCACATTTTTCTCCGACAGCTCCAGTGGGTGGCTTGGTAAAAGCTCATTTTTTACACTGGTAAAGCTGTGTAGCAAAAGGAAAAATTAGAAGAAGCAGGTGAAAATCTGTTATATGTACATAAGTAGTGAACACACAGCAGCTTCTCTTGACAGAGAAAGCTGTCACAGAAACTACATCACTGAGGTATTATGCTAATAGCCTGTATTTGCAACAATGTTACACAACATACACACACATATATATATATATATATATATATATATATACACACACACATATATATACACATACATATATATACACACACACACACATATATATATACACACACACATACATATATATATACACACACACACACACATATATACACACACACACACATATATATATATACACACACACACACACACACACACATATATATACACATACATATATACACACACACACACACACACATATACACACACACACACATATACACACACACACACATATATATATACATATATATATATATACACATACATATATATATATATACACATATATATATATATACATACACACACACACATATATACACACATACATATATATATACATACATACATACATACATACATACATACATACATATACACACACAAACAAAGAAATAAATATATAGCCTATTAAATTAATTTCTTAAACTGATAACTATAAACACAAAGATTTTAAAATCAAGAGAGTGATTAGGAGGATATTTTACAGTTGAAAATCTGCATGACAAACTGTAATGGTAATGCTGTTTCTAGGTTCTAGTAAGGCGTTTCTTATTTGTTAAAAACATGCAAATAAACACTGCCACATTAAATGAACAGTTATCCAGAAACAATGTTGAATTATGTTTTATCCAGTAACCAATGTCATAGTGCACACATACAACTAGAACCACTGATGTAGCTGTTCATCTGTAAGGTAGGGGAACGTGTTAGTTGTCCACACAGCACTAGGCTACAACAGGGTGACTGTATTCGTCGCAGTGTCTCACCCGCTACGCAGAGAATCCTGAACTCCATACGCTCCCTGCGGACACAAGCCTGCCACAGGTACACTGTCTCTGAGCTGAGAGCGGAGTCCTCGGGTGTTCTGGGACACACAAGAAGGGACACAACAACCATCAGCAACTGGTCATACTCAGTTCTCTTACTTCAGTTACAAACATCAAATACTGAAGCAGTATCCACAGCTAAGCGCTGCTAGCATTAGCTGGAGTGACTAATCAAATTCACAACTAGCGTTACTAGATTTCAGGGTTTCCAAAGACAGAAGGCAAAGATGCGAGCAGTTGGAATAAATACATGTGCACCTATGAAAACAGTATACTGTTCACAGATGTGGTAACGATAGCGTACATTGTATTATATTAGATAAGAGTGCAGCCGTACCATTATGATTCCGTCTGTTCCACTTTCTTTTCGATACTTGAACATCCGGTTGGGTCGCGTTTTGATGACGACACATCCTGTACAAACCAGTGTTGTGTGCAATTTGCTATTTTAAAGCCCGTCGTAATATGCATCCGTGGACGTTATGCGTACCCCATTTGGTTTATTTGTCATGTGTTACCGTTTGTTTACTTTGACACAACCTGAAAATAAAAAAAAACTATCATACACTAGACGTTGGTAGGTTATATGAGATTATATATGGTACGTTTTACATGGTTGTCGTAAGGGGGTATAGCTCAGTGGTAGAGCATTTGACTGCAGATCAAGAGGTCCCCGGTTCAAATCCGGGTGCCCCCTCTTTTTCGTGCATATTGATAGATGATTCCTGGTAATGATTATGCCCCTGTATCATCTGCATGAGGCATTTACCAACACATTTATTAAAGCATGTCTATGGTTACTTAACAATTTTAGAAGAAGGCATTAAACATATTTCACACACAAAGGAGTGAAGCTGGTAACAATTGTTATAACCTTCTTTTTATTCCACTTTTAATACAGAGATGGAAATATATTTAATTTATAATATGAGCAAAGTATTCAAAGTTTATGTTGGATATGTAGCTACAATCTTTGGCAAAATTCTAAATATATACAGACAGAAGCCTTTTAAACATACAATTCTTTATTTTAAATAAAATGATTGCCAGAACAGTAGACACATACTGAAGTCTCTGTATTTTCTATTTTTAACAAAATGGATCTAGTTAGATGTCACAGAGATTCAATAATAGATTTGTGGATTCTAAGAGTTCATCTCACAAACACACTCACTCTAATGATCCAATAATTATTTGAATAAAGTCCACTTAACTAATGCAATAAAACACATCACCTTAAAATAATCCCATTTATCATACTTTATTATTTTAAAATGATTGCTGCATCATCAATAACTTAATTGCATAGATTACGTTTGCAGTTCTTCGGAACTGGAAATTAGAATTCAACTGGTTTGTGTCCCATCTTCATCTTCATCTTCGTGTTCCTCCTGTTATGGAGATGAAGTGTGACTTTAGAAAATGCTAAAATGTTTATAGCTACACAATTTGCACATTAGCACTGGGATGATTATGACATGGATTATTTTATTCGGTTTTACCTTACTGTCTTCATCAGCCACTGCAGCAAACTCATGTGGATCTAACCTGGCTGGATATGGATGAACATCTGTAAGAGACAGAGGAGGGTAAGAGAGGGATAGCAGGAAGAGAGAGAAAAACAAAAGAAAATGAGAGTAGATCAGTGGCAAATCGTATGTAAACAAAACCATGGTCATAAATAGGTTTTGTATAAACAGTAATGCATAATATTACATACAGTATATATAACAGTGGGTGAGATATACACTCATGGATTTTTTTAGTGAACTTAAACAGCAGTTGGCATTATAGCATAAACTTTAAAGCCATGAGTAGTAAGTCATTTCTGTTGATGCAAAGATTTGCTGCCAACACTACAAATGTTCACCTTTGCGTGGCTCAGAGGACTGACTGCAGGCCAGACACCTCCACTCCTGCATGTACCTGCACAGGCAAAAGAGCAAACTATGTTACAAAATAATAAAGAATTTGAATTAAAAGCAGTGTACTAGCTGACAGCGAGGAGGGGATCTTACTCCTCAAAGTTGAGAGTGTTGGTCCAGGCCAGCAGCTCATCCAGCTCACATTCTAGTATCTTTTCATGTCCCCTCTCCTGAATGGCGTCCATCACTTCCTGGGCGGAATTCACGACCAGCTTTGCCATGTGTCGTTGCACCGGGTGAGTCTGCAGACGGCCCTGGTTATACCTGTAAGTAACAGAGAGAGGACATACACTCTTATACACGGGACTGCACATAACCCTGCATCAGATGTGTGTTTTCCACATTTGACTGGAATTTCTTAATAAAACACAAGAGACACATACTGAGGCTAGCATTTACACTTACCCTGTAATCACCACTTTAGGCTACAGCGGCCGTTGCACTGCTAAAGACTGCTTTAAAGGACAGACACATATATAAAACTCACATCTGCTTCAGCCATTCTACTTTCCTCTTCTTCCGCCACTTGGCTACATCCTGCTGCCGCTGCAACCTGGAAAAGTGAAACTCCATTTTTTTGTGAGCACCGATCTCTGCGGGCTCACTCATGGGAACCAACTAGCAGAGAAAAAGAACATAAAACTGACTTTTAAAAAATCTGCTTTAAGAGTCTGACAAGAGAATTTACATCTGGCTTTATTTTATTGTTAAATAAACAGTTTGTAAGAGCATATAATCTATTCATAGAGTGTGTTAGACTCTTGGGACAAAGGGCAAAAGTATACCTTGTATTGGTGGTGCATAATTATTTTTGTACCAATATTTATACAAATAACAGGCAGTAGAATTTTTTTTTATCTGACACATATTTCACCTTGATATAGAAGAGCCTCCAGCTGTTATTCTCCATGCGCTGGTACCATCCTGATCTGTCCTCCTGCATAAGAGGCCAGCCATTGTTGGTCTGCTGGACCACAGGCTTCTTAAGGCCTTGCTGGGTGTAGTCCCTTGGGCTGCTGGCACACACGTCTGCGATGGGTCGATGGGTGAAGATCTTGTAATAGATGTTGGGAGGAAATGTAATCTGAACACAAAGGCACAAGCAAGATGTAAGGAGCTATGTCTGCATTATCATAACCACATAGCTGTTGGGTGATTAACCAATATTTCCCTTTTTAGGTCCTACCCCTCCAAGTCGAAATCTTATGAACACGCCAGCAGCAACATCCAGCAACTCTGCCTGTCAAGGGAAAATCGAGTCTTAACATTTCTTTAGTTATATATTTTCATGTTTTCAAGAGTATTTCTGTTACCTCTCGAGGATTTACAGATTTGAGGATCGCCTGGGGATCCTGCTGTTTGCAACGGCTAATAAGCTCTTTAAAATACTTGAAGACCTCTCTGTTCTAAAATTTGGATAGGAAAAAAATATTTAGTTTATGCCTGTTTGCTTTAATTCGTGCATGTACAAGAGTGTGTTTACCCACAGCAGCAACACCCACCACATATCTTCTCCAGGTCTTTTGAATTATTTTGGCTGCTATCTGCTCTAGTGTCTCCTGTTGGGGCTCCTGGGGACCCTCGTCCCATGAGCTGGAGGCATATTGAGATATGAGAAGAGAGAAAAGGATGAAGAGGTGAGAAAACAGACAGTCAGCAGTATCAGCATGTCACTTGAGTAACTTAAACTTTGAGTAATATCTATTGTGAGGAGCCCTGTTTTTATGACAACTGGCGGTGAAATGGAACCACATTTACTCAAGTACTGTATTGAAGTACAATCTGGAGGTGTGTACTCGTACTTTACTTAAGTATTATCATCTTCTGCTACTTTATACCTCAACGCCACTACATTCCAGGGGGAAATAATATTCTGCTTCCACTGCATTTATTAACAATAATAGTTGGAAGTTATTTCACAGATTAAAATAACAACACGTGATCATTATATAAAATAAGATTGATTGTTACAGATGAATCTACCCAACATTATATACAGTAATTTTGCTGATACAAATGTACTTTTATCTACTTTTAAAATCAAAATGTTTCTGGTAACGGAGAATGATCAAACTCTGGTTATAATATTTGTAATCAAGTATGGCATCTGAATCTTAATTTAGAAATTAGTAGTGTATGGTGAACCTCTCTTACTGCAGGAAATAGGAAATAAATGCTGTTTCACATTGAATATGTTAGACCAGGACAGGATAACATAACACATAATCATTTGCAGGTATAGGGGCAAAAGAGATGTCTAAGAATAATATATTCATAACTGTTTGTTATTATATATTATTCAATTAATTATTTAGCGTTTGTTGTGTTCATATTTCACAGAGGTCCTTCGTTGATGATGTTTTTTTAAGGGAATAAAACTCTAAGTGGCATAAACTGCAGTAATAATTAAGCTGACTTGGTTTTGTGAGTTAACTTAGATAACATAAGCGAATGGTGAGACAAACCAAACAAAACACAGGCTACACACCGTATTTAACAACCTGCATGGTTACATATAGCTATATATATATATATATAACAGCATACACACTATAATAATATAATAGTAATAATAATAATATTACCTCATGACTCAGCTCTGTAATTTAATGCAGCGTCATATCTTCAACTCGCTAAAAGGAGTTGCCAAAGTATTTAATTAGGTTACTTAGCAACCGAGTGTGTCTGTCTGTTCCTACATTGAGCATACCTACAAAAGTGCAGTCACGTTGATCATATACCTGTTCATTCCCATGTGCAAAAAAAACCCAAAAAAACGTAGGTTACTCACCTTGTGATATTTATTAGTGTCTATTTGAGAATAGTCACAGGGCAGCTATTCGGCTATTCACACCTGGCCAAGTTGAATATGCTACTTAATTTATCCAAAGTTTGCTTGTCAAAGTCTAATTTGTAGAGTTGTACAAACAGCGACAAAAATACATGGAGGGAGAAAGTTGTAGTGGCTGTTTGAGTCAAACTCAGGACCCACGTCAGTGTGACTGGAACCTGAGTCCTGGGAGGAGCCTATGTGTACACTTAATTGACTAATTATTTTCTTTTTTTCTATTATCATAATTTTTAGTTTCCACTCGCAGTTTAGTCAGGTGCATAGCTTTATATAACATATGGGTGTAAATGGCCACATGGGCTTTTCCATCATAGTCCAAATAGTATTGTTGGTTTCTGACCTCTGTCAATTGTGTGGTAATAGCATCTGCTTATATAAATGCTTGTTTTTCAAGGCAACCTCACTGTCTATTACCACCAGGGGCGCCGAAAAGGGGGGTAAAGGAGACGGATTCTAGGGGCCCATGATGGAGGGGGGCCCAGAGAGGCCCCTAATGATGATGAAATTATAATACAGAAAAAATAATGACACTAAGTTATTAACTAACATATAATCACACATGTTTTTTCACTGTCATGCTGTTCTTCTTTCACAAATATGGTTTTTTACTGTCATGCTGTTCTTCTTTCACAAATATGGTAATGATAGTCAAAAATACCATTAAAATGCATAATTGTATGTAAAATAGCATCAAAAAATTTTGCCGCTGTGTTGGGGGCCCTGTAAAGATTCTTTTCATGGGGCCCAAAATCCCTAGCGGCGCCCCTGATTACCACCACAAAGGTTATGCTTTTATTTTGAATCCATAGCCATCTGACATCAGGTGGTAATTTAAACATTACTCACTAAACGCTTTAGAGTCAAACCAGGGCCAAACAACACAATGAATTGTACTGAGCGATGTTTTTAATAAAGAACCATTGATTAGTCAGCGTCTGAGACGAAAACGGACCTGATTTATATTCAGTGCAGGTCAGGGTGAATAAAATAACATTTCTACCTGTTGGCCACTAGACGGAGCTCTTTAATAAGCAACGGTGTGGCTTTTTTTATGGCTTTCCACCACTCACACATTACACATTACTTATTAGCTTATCACTAAATTTAAAGATTTGTAATCTTTAGTGGGTAGCGAGGCCCTCTGCCCCCAACCCACTCTCTCAAAGTGTAATACAGTGTCACCCCAAGGCTGTGGGTGAAAGCAGAGCTGTTGATGTGGTTCAACTGACTTTATGCATATGTGGTAAAAAAGCATACTGGAAATCTAAATCTGAGAGTGTTACAGAGTGTAAAGAAACACTCAAAAGCATGCATGCATACATTCACAAACATACCTAAAGCCTATACACACAAACCATGATCATGGTTTTTCAGTCTTTAATTTTCATTTTTTCAATAAGCATTATTCTTTATGGGAGTGAAATTGAATTAACAATCATTTAAGAGGGCGTGTTGCAACAAAAGATCCTAGTGAAGGAAATAAAAGAACACATGAGGTAGTTTTCATGGCACCAGCCCCTCAAAGACTGACGCGTTTGCAGTGTTTCTTGGCTATATTTAGTCTGCCTGCCTCATGTTGTCAATCAATTAAATGTTATTAAGGCTTGTCACCAACCAAGCAATTGTGCCAAACTGAATCAACCAAGTTATAGCTGAATCTACTCACATATACAATAATACGTCAGCTGTGACAGTTTCAGACCAAACATTTAAATCAAAGGGAAGGTGAATCCACAGTGAGACCCTCTCTCTGTATTTATGAGCTGTTGAATTTGAAAATGTAGCAATTCTTTTGTGGCTCACAGATAACTCAGGAGGTAGTACTGTTTGATGTCCAAACGAATTGTGCTCGAAATTCTAAACCAAAATACGTGGTGATAAGAATTGTTAATAGACAGACGATGTCCATTATGCAAATACCCTGCATTTCCTTTACCAAAGCCTGCGGACATGTAACAAAACTCAATCCGTGCTTCTCCAAAGCAGTAGTCCTCCTCCTCTTTCAGTCTGTTTATTTACTCCGGGGGGAATGCTTGACTTGTCATCTTGACTCTTAACAAGGACAGGCATTTGTATCAGTCTGGTTCTCAGACTTCCAGCCCATAGTGGAAGATAGTATTTTGGTTATCAATCTTTTGTATACAAGTTTAACTAAATTTTGATTTCTGAGTATTTTGTAGACCTTTGGCTTGACTGCCTGGGCTTGACCGACAATTTGTGTTCTTATGGCAGAAGAGGGGGAAGAAGCTTTTATCAGACCCAATTATCCACAGTACACTTAATCTCAGAGTGTATGAGACGAATCAGTTTTATAGAAGTGAAATGAGTGTGAATTTAAATTGGCTTTGTAATAAGCTTGCTGTTGATACAGCTGACATTTCTGTCCTGTGTGATTATGAGAAAACACAGCTCTACTCATTTGTTGATGGCTTTGTATTTTAGGGTAATTAGTTTGGAGTTTGGCTGCCAAGAGTAACAGCCAGCCACATCATAAACACCTACTGAAAGAGTGCCAATCATATAAACCTGATAAAAAGAGGATTCTTTTTTTAGCTTCACTTCCGATCAAATGTGAACAGATGGAGGAAGAGGTGATAAGAATTTTGTGATCTGCACACACTGAATCCAATATCAGTGCCTCACTGTTCTCCATTCAGTGGTTTGTAGCAGAATGAAAACGTGTATATGTGTGGAATAAGAAATAGAAATTCAAATTGATTTACAGATGTTATTATCTTGTGTACCATTATGCTGCCCTTGATCTGTCCCTGGCACATCCACTGATAAGAACAGGTTGACAAAATTCATATTCATACCACCACAAGTGGTGTCATAATTTTCATATCAACTCTGCATGTCAATTCAATTAGGTGTGCCATATTTAGACAGCCTGCGTGTCACTGAATGATTTCTCTCCTCCTCGCTCCTCATCAGCCACATACTGTAGCTGTGTCATTTCCTCCTTTGATTGCTGATTGTTAGGAATATTTCCTGTTAATGGCTTTTACCTCAGGGCCTGGGTGAGATGACAGCCACGTTGATGGTCTCCCTCAAATGGAGACGTTTTGCCTTTCAAGACCCTCATCAATGTCAAACAAACACAAACGCACCATCAATCACTTTATGAAGGTCACACATTCAAGGGAGAACTGAATTCTTTCACAGATATTGCAGCATTTACGTCACAACCTTAGCTTCAACAGTCCAACCCCCAGAGCATTCCTCAGGGCAGTTTGTTCCTACTGCAGGGCGACTTGTTCCATTCAAGAAAAGGGGGGGGGGGGGGGGACGACGACTATTCATGTCTTAAAATGCAGGGGTTAGTATAAGACTAATGCACATGTTACAAAGGTGACAACACAACTGGAAAAACATCAGTGTTACAATAAGCTTTTGAATTATATAAAGGACAAAATACTGGCATGTTTTTACACAATGTTTTTTGACCATAAAACCCATGATGCACTCATTTAATCTCATCAATGTGTTTATCTGGATGGAGTGAACCTGATAGTGTTAATAAATAAAGTACGTAAGTGCAAATAAGTACAAAAAATATTTTACAAAGAATAGACCCGTGATTCCCAACCAGAGGTATGGGAAGCCCCATACTTCTGCAGTCAATCGGGTACGTGGAAAGATTGTATTATATATAACAAATCATGATTATAAAAATTAGTATTATAATTATTTACCCCATTGACTGTATTTATTGTCTATACATACATTAACCCACATTTGTATTTAGGAGGAAAATAACAACACAAATAGGATAACAACCTTGTGTGAGGCTGATGTTTAGAATGTTTATCATCAAATAACTTGCAAAATTGTGGGTTTAAGGATAGTGGATGTTGTATGCTGCACAGCTTGTTAATTTTTTTTATTATTATTTTATAATTACTATTTGTCTTTATGGGCTAGATAAGGGCTGGGATGGATTTGACATTCAATTAAGGGCTACAATAGGATGACTGCACAGGAGTCAGCTGTAACAACAAATTAAACGTATCAAATGAGCAGAGAGGTCAAAACTCTATCAAAGAAATAGATAAATGGTTGAAACATCCAGCTTCTTTTTCTTAAGGTAAACATTAAAAATGAATAGTGTACATCCAACTACCTTTAGATTAAATTCCAATGAACATACGTAGAACATGATGGGTGGTGCTTAAGCCCATTTATAGAACTGTGAGGTTATGTCAGAAATAAAAAAAAAGAAGAGAAAATAAATAAACACACCAAATATCATCCTTTAATTGACTAAATTGAGCATGAGTGAATAATGATAATGATCCTTTTCCTTAATGCACTTATGCAGACAATTAATAGATAGGTCTTAGGTCTAACTGGGTGTCTCAAGTTTAACAACTGCATCCAAAATCCCAGTCATGAGTGACACATGTGGATACAATCACTGTGGAGGACCATGACTCAGTGCTCCTTGCAGCGTGATGACGGAGCTAAAATGTGATAGTGATTAGCTCTAGTGCTGTTTCATCAGCCCCAAAGTATGAGAGAGATTCAACAGATACTTTGGTATTGAATCTTAACACTTTGTAGGGCTTATACTTGAAACTAAAGCTTTACGTACACATGTGGCCAGACACACAGGCATACATGTAGAGATACGATCACACATGAGATATCTTCAGCTCACGGCCACCAATTACAAATCCAAACAAGATCATGCAGGTGTATTTATTATTGAAGTGTCCCTAGGAGCATAGACACTCCTGCTCAATGCTACATATGTATTCTAGCTTCTTACATTCAATGCTCACTCACATCGGGCCTCATGCAAGAACCAGATTTGTTCCTATGTGGTACGTACGATTGAATTTGTGGCCAATTTTCCAGACAGTGGTCCAGAAAAATCCTTTCTCCACAGGGATTTTTTTTTTTCTTTTGTGTTTAGTTTGAATGAATTTGGAGTCATACTGGAATTAAGTACAATAAAATATGAAAGTAAGTCAAACTTAATGCTAAATCAATCTGTTCACTAAACCCTCAAACCAATTTGGTAAAAATTTGCCTCCCTTTATCTGCCTGGTTTCAAAGAGTTTCGTGAATCATACTTTGAACACTCGTACATGCAAAGCTCACTGAAAAAAGTAAGAAAAACTAAGTATAAGATTAAAATGTGCCATTTTCTCCCGTACCTGAGAATGTGCCATGAACTAAAAATAAGTGAACAATTTTGAATGCATCCAAAATTACAGGGCAACATTGTAAAGGACATAAAAACATATGTTTGATTATGCAGATAGGATGACTAATGCAGAAAAACACTTTGAAATAGTACAGGTGGCTCTGTGGAATAACATTTGTGTTGGTATCAATATATGAACAGCAGCCATTTTTTATGTACAGTTGTACATGGAATGTGTGCTCTTCTGTACATGAGTATTACACAGCCAATTTCCAATCATCTTGCTCTGTTTGTACGTGATTATTAAACTGGCCTGCTTCCAGACCAAACCTCTGGATCACAGCCAGCATCACCATGACAACATCCATCATCACTTCATTACTCAGTAGCTCTTTTCACTTGCCACATGACCTTTTACTTTTGTTAATTTTCTTCTGTCTACTGGATTCTTTATTCTCAATCATAGAATGTATTCAATATGGATGTAGTCTTGATAGCGGCACCCAAAGGTTTCTGAAGAACCAATGAGAAGGTCAAGTGGGTGGCTCTGGTGGCCTGAGTGATGCAACAGAGCAGACAGTCAGCAGCTGGCAACCTGAGTAGGGCATCCACCTGTCACTCAAACTGGACACACCCTTAATTATGCCTGATTTTAAGGCTTAATATAATTCAATCAGATTACTTCTGTAATCTGTTTATACAGCGTCAATTGACTAACTCTACTCCTCCCGTCATTATGAAAACGGCCACTAGAGGCTGCTATCGTAGTAAAATGCTTGCACAAACAAAATTGATGATTGTTTCAGTCTGCTAAGACTCTATATAGCTCTGTCTGGCTGCAGATCCATGTGATCCCTTTCACATACTGGTAGTCATGTGATCCATTGTTAATATAAAAATGATTGATATAGCAGCTTTAAATGCCATATGCATTTCAGTCCAAGAAAAGCATTTACATTATTGCCGCTCTCCTATTCTAAATGGCACATGTACGATTAAATCTGCCAGGAACAACTGCTAAAAGGCTTCTTAGGGATGAAAACACAGCTATTATTTTCTAAATGCATAAAATAATGTGTAACACTAAATTTCAGCATTAGAAGTTCAGGTAGGAATTTTATTTAACTATAAAGGTTTACAATGTTACATTTTCCGAGCTCAAAGCTAGTTTTGCTTTCTCCTTTTGATCTTGAGTTGTACAACATTCTTTTACAGAAAAGAAAATTACAGATTTAAAAAAGACAATACAATATACAGTTTGCCTGTAGACAGTACAAATGATCTCATTTAGTATTCATAAATGTGGATGTTTCAGTATGAATAGTGCTTGTCTTCAGCCCATGGTCATTATTCATCATACTTTCACAAGGAAAGTATCTGTATTTGTTATGTCTGAGCTCATTCAGTGTACATCAACCAACAAAGAAGTATATGTGCATTTGTGCTCACAAAGGAAGAAAGGAGAAGGAGTAGATTTATTTTTATTGATTCAGAGACCCATAGGGACTCTCTGGCTGCAACACATATTACAGGTGATAGAAAAATTGCTTTTGTACTGTGTGTTGAACACACTTCATCATTTGCAACCAGCAATTAAGTTAGACATATGGCTTAATCTTTAACTTTATATTCTATTGCTATTTCATATTTTATATTAAAAGAAAAACTGAAGTCCTCCAGTGGCAGACCGTACATCAAAATGACAAGAAATAGATGTGATGCTACTGACCGTAAAGACGTAGCAGAGATACAGAGAATAAAGCCATGTTGTTTATCAAAAAACCTCAGCACTTACGCACAAAAATCAATATGTGGGACAATAGAGCAAGCTCCTTTCCAAAACACAACAACAAGAGACTCAGGAGGGCAGAGGACAAGATTGGTGATGGTCATAGTTTGTCCTTTCCTTCTGTCTTCCTCACTAACAGAGCTGTCTCTTCAGTCTGCTCATTTTCCTTCCTTTGTTTTTTTCCTTGTGTGTCTTTACCCTCCTAACTTCCTTGTCATCTGAGAGCAACAGCCCTGTGTGTCAATGGTCTGGACAACATGCAGCTTCCATTAATGACTATTATTTATTTTATATATTATAATATATAAAATATATATTATTTTTAGTTCTTCTTCACTGCTCGTTTGATTTTTTGCGTCTCACTTCATCTCAGGTTAAATAGAGTAACTAATTGAACACTAATTTGCCTTTTTTTCGTTATTTCCCATCTCGTTTCCCCAACAGGCTCTTAGAGGAGCCTGTCAATCTTTACCTACTCTATCTACACTTCCTCCATCTGTCTGTTTGCTCTCTGCCTCGCTGTTATCTGTCTCCTATCTTTCAGTCGCTGTCTGTATGCCTACCTTCCCTCTCTCTGTCTATCTCTCTCTGAACCGCCTGGTGACCCAGTCACTCTGGCTTTCATCTCAGCTGTCCATTTGCTGTGCTGCTCTTCAAAGAGATAAGCTCCTTGAGAATGGTGCTTGTCATCCCCTGATACTTGTACTTGCTTTTTTCCTAGTCTGAACTCTTTTCTTACAAAGCAGTTTCTTAATTCCACTTAAAACCTATTTTTGTGTTGCAACTTACTTCTGATGGAACGTAGGCTACCATCAAACATTAGGTTTGATTATATTACTATGGCTGAAGGTGGTCAGATTGAATGCAAAGTAAAACATTTCCCTGCATTTATGAACTGTAGCCATTAACCTTCGGAAAAAGTGCCATTTTTTCTCAAGTCGAAGCATTTTCATTGAAACGTCTCATGTTTCTTGCACAGCCAGATCTTTTTAGCCATGTCACTGCATTTAGAGCTCAAAAAGGCCAAAGAAGACAATTTAATATAACGTCATCCTAAATAACCTATACCTTGGTAACAGTGTTAAGTAGGCCTAGGTAAAAAACGACAACCCCCAGCACAATTAAGCTACAGAGAATATTGACAGAGAAGTATTGTGTCTCAGCTTATTGGGAAGATTGATTAAAGATGCTATCTGCTGCATGAAATCCTCCAATGAGAGCCAGAAGCTATAGGAACTGAGGCTAATCCAACTTTAATTGCTGTCTCCTTTAACTGTATATTAAATGTATATATACATGTAATCACAGCTCAGAAACCACATGCTGGAAGGTACTTAAGTGTGTGTGTGTGTGTGTGTGTGTGTGTGTGTGTGTGTGTGTGTGTGTGTGTGTGTGTGTGTGTGTGTGTGTGTGTGTGTGTGTGTGTGTGTGTGTGTGTGTGTGTGTGTGTGTGTCTCCACATTCATCAGATAGAGGTGTACGCAATCAAGAGCTTCTTTTGTCCTCATCGATGCCGATAAGAGGGTGATTGCGCGAGCACACAGTCAAACACATGCACTCACACATGCATGCAAGCATCATCACAAACCTCAAGGAGCCTGTCTGAGACTGCTGCCTCTTTGTCTCGTTATTATAATTCATTTAAGCAGAAGCCCAGCAGGAATCGAGGCTTCATTAGGCAAAGCCTTCCTGTTTTCAACCATGAATGTAATTGAACGTAAACAAATATCCGGCAGTAAACAAAGCGGCCTCAGAAGATCTTGGCTACCACTTCCAGAACCTACCAATAATTCATTATATTTTTTTAGAATGACTCACTGATGGTAGCCTATGGGCCTTTTGGTTGTTAAATAAATGTGGCCAGCGCAGAGGGATGTCTTGAACTTTAAACTTGTATATAGAATAATATTATCAATATTCAGTCAAAATAGCAGCTTACTGTTTAGGTGAATGCATTGGTTTAAGTTTATCTCAAATGTTTATATCACTTTATTCAGAGAGGAAATCTGTTTCAACACTGTGAGCAAGCTGGAATTTGTAGGTATTTCTGACAATTATCAGATGTTATTGCCTGTGTCTGTTTAATAAAAATGGCTTGTATGTACGTAATTAGCTTGGTGTGTTCAGTGTGGTTTACACCAAACATAGGAAACTGTCATCCTCTCAGCCACACTGGCACATAGCAAAGAAGCAATTAACCAAATCAAATTGGCTAAGAATAACAAGGTGGGGGGTGAAGGCAGACACTTCCAATTCCAATGGCAGGTAGATACCTATGTATTAAGTCTCATTTACCGGGAGGAAAAGATTGGATTGACTTTAAGATTGGTGGAAACTGTTTCCTTCAGGGCCTTAACAATGGAAACCAGTCTGAGCTTCAGAAATAACAATGTGCTTATTTAAAGCTACCTGGATCATGTGGAGGAAAGACATTGCCTTTTTTTTCCTAAACAGAACGGCGGTTGTGGCAGCAACAAATGGAACAGAAAAGCTAGACTCTTTTTTTAAAGTGTGACATGTTTGCAAATTAACCGTTAGCATTTTGTGGTTTGCTTATCAATTATTTTTATTTTTTGTATTAATTTGCTGCAAGTGGTAACAACGGAGTGAATTACTGCAAAAGCTCAATATGACTGCCCCCCAGTGAGTGTTTGCTTTTCATCCCTGGCACCATGCTGTGCTGAGTATGTTTGAACATGTATAAATTCCTAATTAATGAAGAGTGCAATAAAATATCTGCAGCGTTTCATGAAACAAAAGATGTGTCAGGTTGGAGTAAAAAAATGTCAAAAAACATGATATAGAGGCCAAACAATAACCACTGAAGTTAACTCAAAGCACAGCCCAACAAACCCGCTAGCCTGACTTTAGACTCTTAATCTTGTTTTTAACTACATGCTGCACTGTGTGTGTGTGTGTGTGTGTGTGTGTGTGTGTGTGTGTGTGTGTGTGTGTGTGTGTGTGTGTGTGTGTGTGTGTGTGTGTGTGTGTGTGTGTGTGTGTGTGTGTGTGTGTTTTGAGTGAGAAAGAACAGGTGCTTCCTCCTTTTGCAGCTTTTCTCCACTGACCTTTCCCCTTAAGAAAATGACTTCACTGTACTGATATCAATAGCAAACGCACACAAACACACACAAACACACACACACGCACACACACACACACACACACACACACACACACACACACACACACACACACACACACACACACACACAAATTGTGCCAGATATATACTTTTTATTATTATTTTTAGCTGCTTGAGTCATGGCAACCCCCATTGTTCAAGATTAACACACTTATCCAAAGCTGGTCTGATAAAGCCTGAAAAAGCTGTTGTTATTCCTGGGTCCCATGTTTTGTGCTATTTTAACATGGCCTTAACTGGGACAAAAAACAATGTTTTCTTCCCCTCTGTGACCATTGTGAAGGTATGAATAGAGACACTGATTGTATCACATTTTCCCACTGTGCTAATTGTCTAATAATGGGAATTGCAACATGCAGGCGACTCAGGGTGTTCATGACAAACAGAAATTATTTTCTTAGCGAATGCAATCAGCAAAACAGGCACTTAAGTGACCCTCAATTCCAGTTGAATAGCCTTAGTTGTGAGTAATTATGGTCTTGTCTAACACCTTGGTAATTATTGTTATAGTTTTGGACTAATCAAGCATGAGAGTTGTTCTATCGGTGTATAGAATCAGGAATTTAAAAAAAAGAAAATTATACAAAAGGTGCAGATTATAACTTTAAAAAGTGAATAATCTGAAGCGGGATTCAGTGAAAATTGCTACAGCGAGAGACAACATCAACATTCAGCTCTTCTCTTTCAGCTGTCACTCTTGACACAGATACAGGAGGAGTTTCCACAGGATGGGTGAGTCAGCGCTGGCACGTGCAAGACAACCCTGTTAATGGCCTTCCAGTCTGTCGAGAACTTCCCAAAGAGCTTCTGCAGCCAGCACAGAGAGGATCACTCTTCTGCAGGTGAAGGCAGGAAGACAGGTCTGAGCTGCAACAGGCGACTATAAAAGGAAACAGGAAGACATTTGTGTACCACTCCAGGTGCTGCAGGCATGTTAATGGTTATACAGTCTATGGTCTAAAGTTCACAGACGGAGCCACATCCTCTATATGAGGAAGAGGAAACTTCTTAAGTAGTTGTCAGTAATTTATCGCCTCTATAGGACCTGTAGGAAATACTTAAATGGCTTGATAATGAATGCAAATACATGAAATGGAAAATGACTTCTAATATTTAATGGTAAGAGAATTTCGTAAGATTGGTAACCATGTTTTAAGGGGCTTTAAAGAATAATAGCCCCTTAAAACATGGTTTGTTTTTACAGAGAGAATCCATTAGCGCTGTCTTCTTTCCCTGCAGCTTTGTTCCATTTACAGAGTGTTGCACTAGTTTCATATATTCTGCTTGTAGGGTTGGATTATTAAATAAGTTTGTTTTAGTCCGATCTGCTCTTCATTCATTTGCGATTTACCTATACAATCAATAAACAAAGTCAGATAAAGTAATCGGTGTCATTGCATCACATTTGAGTCATATAATCTGTAAACAATCAGATGCTGTCTGTTACTGAACTAACCATATACTATATACTTTGACCCATGGGAGCTTCAAGCTAAAACTAACTTTAGGACTCTAACATGCTCACGTTTGGCAGGTATATTGTTTGCCATGTTCACCATCTTAATGTATTGTATTAGCCTGCTAAAGTGAAAGTTATCTAGCATTTAAACATTAGATTTATGTTTTTTCCATTCGTAGAATAGATCTAACATGTGTAGTGCATCATGGCCACAACTTGTGAGTAGCTTATGGTTGTTGTTTTATAATTTCTCCTGTGTGTGTTTGGTAGATACTGTGTGTCAAGCTTAGGAGCAGGATGTACATTATTTTAGACAAAGGCAAGAACTGTATGTAATGTATAATGAGCTTTAGGATATTAAAGTAAAGCTTGTTCCACATTAGATTTGGTAACAGATTTAGGGCAGAAAGGCAGGTTTTGATCTGTTGACCAAACAACCTTCTTGCAGGAGCTGCACAGAAGCTAATGTGGTGTCTTTGTCCTCAGAGTGCTTTAAAAACGCATAGTACATATCTTCCTGTTCAGACCCCTTCTCTGACTTTGGGGATACGGTTCGTGGTCTCTTTTATTGTAATTACAATATAATCGTTTAACTCTAAACCCATCAGTGGTTTATGCATTACTATATGTGTGTTTGAGTGCTTTCCACGACATTAACACAACACAAAGTACACCTGAGGCTGATGGGAATGTCATTAGTCTGGACTTAGATTTCCTTCCATTATTTGTCAAACATTTCACTCAAAACCTCATTGTGGCCATTCAGAAAAATTTGGGGATCCCAAAAGTAATAAAGACTCAGCCTCTGGTAACAACGAATATCTCCCGCCTGGACTACTGCAACTCACTACTTGCCGGAGCCCCGGCGTCGGCCATCAGACCTCTGGAGCTTGTCCAGAAAGCTGCAGCACGTCTGGTGTTCAATCGCCCCAAGTTCTCCCACACAACTTCCCTTCTCCGTTCTCTACACTGGCTCCCTGTAAGAGCTCACATCCAGTTTAAGACTCTGGTGCTAGCCTACAGGGCAGTGAAAGGAACAGCTCCTTCCTATCTCCAGGCCTTGGTCAAGCCCTACACCCCCGCCCGACCACTCCTCTCTGCGGCCTCGGGGAGATTGGTTGCCCCGTCGCTCAGAGGTCCCTGCGGCCGATCCACCCGGTCACAGCTTTTTTCTGTCCTGGCCCCTCAGTGGTGGAATGAACTCCCCACTGACGTCAGGACAGCAGAGTCGCTGCCCATCTTTCGGCGCAGGCTGAAAACTCACCTCTTCAAGAAGTACTACCCTGAGCCTTCCGCTTAGCACTTATTGAATTCATATTCGTTTACTGCACTTATCCTATTCGTAGTAGTTTGTAGCACTTATTATATTCGTATTAGTCTGTTGCAATTATTGTTTTCGTAGTAATTTGCCTCTGCACTATACTTTTGCTCTGGCTTATGCTTTAAGATGCTTGTTTAAGAAAGGAGATGCACTTATGACTTCTGGTGACTAGTAGTTCTCTTGAATACCTATGTGGAATACACTTCCTGTAAGTCGCTTTGGATAAAAGCGTCTGCTAAATGTGGCTCCTGCAGATCTCAGTTTAAAAGAAAAAGCTGCAGGCAGCAGTCGTGCTGTTATAAGAAGTGATATTCCCTGTGGAGCTGACTTGGTTGACTGAAGACAGAAATATTAAATGACATGGCTAACAGTAACATTGTAAACTGGATAAAGAGACTATTATATAGAAATAGAATATCATTTATAGTAGAATAGTAGTCAGCTTAAGACATGGGAACAAAGTCACAAATACCCCATTACCATGTGATCTGAATCTGGATACTCTTTCTGGATCATAAGGAACACATCAATGACAATGATAACTGACATCTGATCACAATGCAGGCAGAATTGAGATAATGAGGACTTTTATAAAACCAGGTGCAAATCTGGATGTAATTATCTAGATACAAATCACATGTTAAACCAGGTGGAAATGGGGCCCGAATAACTGAAGCGTCCCTGCTTGATCGTTTTGCATCATGGTTTTTCTCTCATGGTTTTTCTCTTGTGGTTTTTTGTATACTTTTATGTTTCAGATACCCCTTAAGACAGTCAATGCCAAGGTATACAGTATTTGCTCGTATTTAAACTACAAGTACTATAATGTTACATAATGCATAAGGTCACAGTATTATTCAGTTTCAATCATGACTTAAGTTACCATCACAAATCAAATTTCAGGGCTGTTAGGTCAATACAGGCTAAGGATGTTACAGGATGTTGTTTTAAACAAATTAACTGGACAGATAATATTCAATCAGTCTTACTAAGTCTCATTTATTAATGCCCTCAAGTCTGTCAAATGTATTTTCAACATTTGGTGAAATCATACTGTCTTGATCGAGTCAGAATAACACGTCTAGCAGCTTTCATCTACTTCCGAGAAATCCAACCCAGCTTGCCCGTCTTCTGCCCGCGTATTGACTTCAAAGTTACATTGTCTGCTGCTTTAATGGAACACGTTCACTGATGTACAGAGTTGGATGCACCTAAAGCTTCTTCACCAGCTGCTTTCTGAATCCTTTGTTCTTCCTTCACAAAAGAAATCTCTCCTATTTTAGAAACTCCATGGCAAGTGTGCAATACACATACCAGTCAATGGTTTCTGCCACTGAGCCACAGGGGGGAGAAAGGTCCTGTCAAACTTGCCATAGCAGACTTCACAAGATTATAAGCCCTTAACAAATCCCCTATGAATCCTTGCACTTCCCCTGAGGTCATTCCTATCTTTATGCCAAAATGAATCTCATATGGGCTTTTAAAAACTGACCGCAGGTAGGTGTTATAGCACCTCTACCATCTATATGACACAAAGCCTAGTAAATGTCAGCTCTTCCAGACACTATTCATGTTATTATTGACTGCCTGACTTGATCTGTTGGGTACACTAGGGATTTTCAAAATTACCCTAATTAAAGGCTCACCAATAACCACAAGTGCAAATGTAGATCACTGAGGTATACACGCATATATCTTTTATATATCCACTGAGTTCAACTCTAGTGGACTTTGACTTTTGCAGACTCACAACCTTGACCAACAGGAAGCTATCTAAACAATGCTGACATTAAGGCAACAGAGAGCTGGAGAGTCCCAATAACAAGAAGATATCGTAGCTTATACCTGCGTTGCATTTTTTGTTTAAGCAAACCCTTCAAAGGACTTTAAACATGGAATAGGAATCGTATGCATAATGTTATGAGTCAGGAGTTTCGTGACTGATAGTTAGCAGCCAACTAGCTCAAATAACTTTTTTTTCGCCTCTTTAATGACTCTTTATTGATAAGAAATTGTGAACAAAATGCCAAGAAATGGCGGTGTATAGAGAAAAGATAGAAGTTTGGAGAGCTGTTGTGACTGACTAGCACTAGCATATTTCCTGGCTTGATAGCTACGGGAGTTATCTAATTTATTATTTCACCACGGTTCAAGCACCTTCTATTTCACTAAAACATTGGCACACATCTGGTGTGAACGAACCTCTACTCTCATGACTGCTAGCCAATAACTCTCCCATCATTTCAGACCCTGCTATTCCCTCCGCATCCATTAGTTAGCCTTAGACCCTTTGGGCTTGTTTGCACATACTGCCTGTTGCTGAACCCTGTTTCAGATATCGACCATGTAAACTTTCTTCTGACATGCTCTGTCTGTGAGTTCTGCGGCAATTTGTCAGACAGTCAGTAAATTACTTGCAAATGAACTCGCAACTCAACCACCTCCCTTCTCTCCAAAGTATGGCAAATCTTGGAAAGTAGATCAATAGTTTATTTATCCCCAGGGATCTGTGTGAGCATTTGTGAGGAGAGAAATATTGCCAAATAATTACAAAAAGAAAAATTGAGAAATGAGCATCAATTCCTTTTGAAGCTTTGTTGTTCTAATTAGTCGTTCGATTTTGATTTATGTATGTGAGGGGTATACAAAACCACCAGATCAGTCAATGTATTAAACTCGGTGACTCTGAAATAAATGAGACAAATGAGACAAAACATATGCCGGCAGAATAAGTTAAAAGATACTATAATCACATGAATATTCAGCACATTTAGTTTGAAATCAATTTTTTTTCCAGGAGACAGTTGGCTGTTGTCAATACCTGTCTTCCTTTAAGGGAAGGAGATGGATCATTGTCCTTGTGTATGCATACATTTGGGCTATAAATGGGCTGAAACTCATTTGGCATACTGTATACAATCTCTGCAGTGTGTCAGCTCTTTAAACTTAAAAAATATAGACAATTTGTCACAGAGGATGAAGAAATCGTCTTATCCGCGGAGCTGATCAATAATCACTGTTGCAATAAAATCCTTAGCCATTTGAGTGATAACCTTCCTGAAGGAGCCACATTGACACATTTTGTTAAGGAAAACAGTTTGTAAGTTTAAGGAGCTTTCATAATAAGTTTACGTATAAATACCTCTGGAATTATAATTTCCTTGTGAGCAGATGTGTGTTGGTGCATAGCCTGCTTCTTTATTACATCTTGTTCAGAGTGAACACACTGGATCTGGATTGGAGCAACGACATCCAACCAGCTTTATTTTGTTTATCTAACATCTTTGAAAATTGGAAATGACAACGGAGCATTCTTGTATGACTGCAGTCGAGACAGCAGGGAAATGGCTGTCATCACTCATAACCACTAGGAGAGGAAGATATTGGCATACTGAGTCAATAGTGAATAACTACAGCTGGAAATATGGGTTGAAAAACAAGTACTGACAGGACTTTCCTCTTCCCTAAAATATAAACAGCTAATATTACACATAACTTCTGTATGTACAACAAGAAAATCATGCGTAAGTAGACAGAATATTCTACTTCAGCTTCACTCTCTAGAGGCCACTCTGCCATCATCATGTCTTGTACTTGTCTAGAATGCATCTCCAGGAGTGAGGAGTTGTAATTTATCTCTCAACCGTGCAATGCTGAGCCTGGCAGCTGCTGTTTATTATGTGTCACAAGGCGGCTTCTACGGGTTGACACTCAGTGTGCAATCACACATAATGTACAAGCATCCCGTGCGCTGTACACCTGGGGATTGTATGAGAACTGCTGCCTGTGTTTTTTTAAGAAACAAGATTACATTCCTTATGGAGTTCACTATTTAAAAAAAAAAGACAACATAACAATGGTCCCTGGTGTAACAATGAAGAATATGCAGGATTATTTGTCAATAATGTATGGCTGCTTTTGGACAATGTAATATGATTTCATGTATTTTTGTTCTGACTTATCTATATGATATATATATATGTCAACAACATTCATGCATTTGGAATATTTCTATTGGAGCATGATTAACCGGATAAACAGGCAGCTGAGCTTTGACATTTACACACATTGCCCCGCTGCAAATTTCCCGCTGCGGGACTAATAAAGGATTATCTTATCTTATCTTAAAAAACTGCTGATCCAGCTCTATAATAAGAGGCACATGTTGGATGATGCATTCTGGGAACTACTGTGTAAAAATTTGGCAGAGCAAAAAGAGTGGATACTCAAAATACTGTGTGCTGCTAGACAAAATAGAAATACATAAAAAACAACGCTAAATGAGTGTACTTACTATATTTTTGTCAGGGTGGACCATTAAATATTAAAGCCCCCAGGTGAAGCCGAAGATGGACCTGATAGCTGGTCTGAAAGTGAAAATGCATCAGTGATTAACAGATTTTAAAGTTAGCATATATCAGTTATGAGGAGTACCCCTCTGGTGGAGCTTTGTCAAATCTGAGAAAATGAATCAAGTGATATCACTTTAGTGGTCTCAGTTTAGGCTTGTGGACTACAATGTCTTAACAGAAAAAATATTTAAAAGACGTGTGGATTTACTAAGCAGGAAAAGCTAACAAAAGAGGCTTTCAAGTTGCACTATGGGAAGTATAAGATCCAGTATATTTTGAGTTTATCCATATTAGAGACTCATTTAAAAAAAAAAAATTTGTCTTAATTTTCTTATTAACATTCTTCTCTTACTGACCAGCCACCACAGTCCAAATGAGAGGAGGTCTGAGTTGATAAAAATTCTTACATACCCTTCTTATTTCCAGATGCATTTGTATTCATATTGTTTTTACTGGAGCCCCTCCAAGTAAATGCCCAAACAGTAAACTGCACAATATAATCAATAGTGAGTACTTTAATAAGTGGATGACAAACTTACTATAACAACCTCTACATGTCTTTGTGCCTCTTTCCATCTCTTAGAGTTCACTTTCAATGATGCGGTTTTGTGTGGAGTGTATCCTCCTCCTCTTCCCCCCCCCCTCCCCTCCTCCTCCTCCTCCTCCTCCTCCTCCTCCACCTTCTACCAACTGTCTGTACTCTCTTTCTCATTTCTATCCCTCCTCCATAGTCGCCTTCATTCTTATTATTACCTTTCCACCCCTTCTTCTTTCTCTCTCAGTCTTCTCTCTGTCTTTAATGGATTTGTGGCACATTGGTCCTCTGATCTCTACCTGCTGCTTCTTCCATCTACCTCTTATTTTCTTCTGTCACTTCTCTGTCTCCTCCTACCCTCCTGTATGCAACATCCTCTGCTGCGATGCTTCTTGTTTTTGCAGCGGCCTCGATGGATCCAGTAAGTGTCCCTTTGTTGGTGGCTTGTGTTTGAGAGAGAATAGTATGCATACAGTAGTTTCCCTGAAGACGAATGATGCTGTAGTTACACAAAGCGCGGGAGGTGAAATAAAAAAATGGCTCTAATCATGATATGCATTACCATAAATGCCTTTGGGCAGCCTGTGTGCATTAATCGCATGATATTCGCTTCACGGTTTCTGAGTGGAGGCAGCGTGAGGCTGGGCGCTGCATCATTTGAAAAGCTGAGGAATGATTTCGTCAAGTTTTTAAATTAGCGGGCATTTGTCATAATTCCGTCAAGCTCCAGTGGATGTTGCCCTGCCACTGTTGATTGTTCTCTAGAGGCTGAAATGTGTGTTGATGGAAGAAAGTGAATATCATATACCATGACTTGTGGGGTTTATGAGCTGTGAGGCACTGGTGTAGGCAAAATAAATATGCAATAATGTAAATAATTCATATACGCACTTCATCACCACCATCAGCAGTTAAGAGGTGGCTCTCTATCCCTAACGTCAGCAGTGACACACACTAAGATGCACACAAAACATGGTCTTCATGTGTAGGTACTTAGCCTATCATATTCTTAATCTTTTTTATTGGTGAGTAACATGCAGTGCATGTTTTTAAGTGTTCAATAACATGCATGCATGTTTAGTCTGTTTTTGTTTGCTGCTGCAATGACCTGATTTCACTAGAGCATCAGTAACATGTGTTAACATGATAATAGAGATGTTGTTGTGAGGGCAGCACCCTGACTGTGAGACATGTTGTAGGACTTGCGCCTTATAAATTATTTTCTGCTTTTGAAATAATTGCCACAGTTTCCTACCTCTCCTTGAATGCTTGTTAACATGTCCAGTCTAACATGATGATGTGAGTGCATCCATTCACAGCAGTAAACAGGGTGATGTGACGCATGCAGCTTCGTCTGACCTCCTGGTTTCACAATTGGTTGACATGCCGACCTCCCTGCACCTGAGGCCGGCTTGTTTTCCATCTGAACAGTGTGAGGGGAATGAATGTCAAGCTTTATCCCGTCCTGAATGATGCCAGCTGACTTCTGAAATACACTGATATGTTACAGACACAGGTGGAAAAAGATGCACATTCTAAAATGAGAAGAAAGAGGGAATCTTGAAGGACGCGAGAATTGTATGGAACCCAATTTCGCCAGTAATATAAATAAATACAAATAAATAAATCTAAATAATAAAAAAAAACATTAGATTGCATAGACTTGCTGTCTATGCAATTTGAAGTTTTAATCTTTTAACTCCTTGAGTTTTATTGTTTTGAGGTGGAAACAGCAGACACAGGTCCCCAAGGGAGGTTTAATATCTCCTTTGATAGTCACGCTAATGAAGTTAATTAAAGCAGTTGGACAGCTCCTTAAGGCAAAGTGAGGCATCACAGGCCAGTGTTTAAATGTGTGTCAAATTTTTTCATTCAAACAAGAGGAGCCATTAGTGAGTGTTCCTCCTGTTGTTCTTGAGGCATCTCTTTTACAGCAAATCACTCACAACAGACAGTGGAAATGAAACCCAGAACATCTAAAGGATTTAATGTATTATTTCACAAGACTGACTCAAGGCTGTATAAAGAAATGACATTCAAGTGATTTAATCAAGTTAATATTTACTACCTCCAACTCAGTTTTAGTAGTCTTTTTAATGAGGATAACATATCACGAAGGCACTATGATAATGTAGCTCCACCGTTTCCTCTGCATCTCGACAATGAGATGAAAAATAAATAGAAATGGGTAAATGTTGGAACAGAACAAAGACCTGTAATCTCCATGCCTAGGAGATAACTTGTGCAGAATTTGCATTTTCTTATCCTAGCTGAGCCTTAAATATACCTTATTAATCAGTATCCAGAGTCTGTAACCGGAATTATGTAAAACTCAAATGAAGTGATTGTCCATCTTATCTAAGACACCTTGCACTGAGTAGTGGGTTTCTCCACATGCTGATTAGGCTCTAATAAGAGCAATAATCTGTACCTTAAAGGTTTGGTTTAAAGCTTGTTCAACAAATGGAGCTAATGGAGCTTATTTAGCTTGCCACCAATGTATTATGAAATCTGCTAGCTGACTAAATTTTGGATAGGGGTTTACATCAAGATGGGAGACAACTATTTTAGCACCTTACACATCTGCCAAGCGCACCTCCCAACATCATGGCCAACGAAAAATGCCTTTTCACCCAAAATCAAACCAAACATAGTTTATTTGAAAACTGAATAATAACACTAATAAACGCAAACATAAGGATTATATTGGTTTTATCGAACATATGTATTAATAATGACATATCTTTTAAAACAAAACACACATTAGGCGGCTGTGGCACATGAGGTAGAGCGCTTGTCCCGTAACCACAAGGTTGGTGGTTCAAACCCCTCTACCGGCAACATGCCGAGGTGTCCTTGAGCGAGACACCCAACCCCAAGTTGCTCCCCGGGCGCTTCGTTGCAGCCCACTGCTCCTCCGGGATGGGTTAAATTCAGAGAAATAATTTCCCCATTGTGGGACTAATAAAGGCTTAATTATTATTATTTGTCAGTGTGAACAAGGCCCAGGCTGCCGCTAAATGGCTGTGACACATTCTCTTTGTGAGTATTTGAGGACAAGCTATAAAGTTTGTCATTTTCCATTCCCTAATCATTTTTGAGACAAACTTGTAAAGCCAGAATCAGACAGAGAGAGAGTTTAGAAGATTGTTGGTGTTAAGAACAAGAGAAAGTGTCAGATTGAAGAGGAATCAAGAATGACAGAGGGCCCCTGCACAGCTAGCAGCATAGTTGGCAAGTCATAAATCTACACATCATAGCACTGTGTAGATAACAGAGACAATCTACTTCACTTACCCAATTAAGTGATAATATTCATCTTCACTAATGGATGAAGAGATTTGTAATATGTCTTCTTTTCATACCGTATCAAATAATACAAGCTGGAGACTATTACAATCCAATCAAAGAGAACAAATTTACACCAAGATATAAAAAAGACAGAGGACATAGTTATATGTAATTTCAATTCATGTTCAATCAATTCAACACCATTATTTGAAAAGCTGTTTCATTCTTTAGTTTAGCAGAATGCCTCACCAGCAGCATGCCTCACCAGCAGCATGCCATCTCAACATCTACTTATTATCTGACTTCTCTCAATCTGAAATTAGGTTATTATGTTCAAGCCATTGTATGATCCATAATCAATCTAAATACCTTTGTGTACATCTAGGATAATTTGTCAAAATGATGTGCATAAGTCCAGCTCTGCAATGTTGGAACACATTTACTCAGAACTTAAATTAATTCCTACTTTGTTCCATGTTGCTTTTTCGTTTTTCACGAGTCTTTTTTTATCTCCACTATGGCATACACACACTCTTTTGTCTTATTGGGTCATTTTCCAAGTTAAGCACAGAGCAGCTCACTCTGAGTCAGCAAGGAGAGGGTTTCAGTGGTTCAATTCTCTACCGTTCATCTTCTCTTACTAAATCCAGCACTACATACATTAGACACAAACTGGGACATTTGCAGCAGAAGCTTCGCGTTCCTGTTTGGAATACAGCGCTGAAAATGGCAGAACACAGCTGTGTGAAATCATTCTAAGCTCTGTCAAAATATGATGGATGATCAGAAAGCTTACAGATAGGAAACAAATGAAAAATAGATGCATTTCTTTCCTTCACCCATAAGCTGTCTTAAAGCAACATAAACCTAATGAATGTAGGGTGAATGCGTTCATGTTAGATTGTTTCAATGTCCTAAAAATAATGAGGTTCTTAAACCTGTAACTGCAAATCACCCACATGCCTCATTTTGACATGGTTGCCCTGACCTGTTACTACAAAGAAATGAAGCAGTTTTTTCCCAAATGTATATGATATAATACTTAGTATTTTGACTTTAATTATGTTTTTTAATAATACTACTTTGATCTAATAATTTCTTTTTCTAAATACATTTATTTTTTAATCATATTTACGTTTAGTATGATTTTATCCTCATATTATATAATTATATTCCCAGAATATTGTGACTTTATTCTCAAATATTTAATACAAAAATATATTTTTTAATCAAAATACAGGACTAGCCCTGTGATAGTCTGGCGACCTGTCACACAGTCATTTCCATTCAATTATTAGTTTATTTTCATAATGTCACAATTTCATCTCATAAAATTTATAAATTAACAATAAATTGTTACTCCTCATATTATTAGACTTTTTTCGTGAAATTGTGTGAGAATTTGTAACTATGCAGACACATTTTTAATGTCCTATGATGTTAGCAGACAGCTATGTCCCCTGAAGACAAATTCAAATACATTTCTGATTCAACTGAAAATGCAAAAAAAGTAAATGTCCTGGATAGTAATGAGGGAAACATGCTGGTACGGGTGCTGTTGCTGAATATAGCAATGTAACCATATGAGTGAATAAATACACAAATGTGATTAGCGACTTAAATTAATTTCAGCTCTCACGCTCGTCTCCCTGCTCCGTGTGTTCACATACACCAACACATTCAGCCAAGCGCATCACTTCCTGACGTGTGTGTACCATCACATACATTGCAGGATTATCTGAACCCAGCAGGTGCAGAAGTGAAGGTAAACTTTGACTCATTATTTTACCTCCCTCCACACACACACACACACACACACACACACACACACACACACACACACACACACACACACAATACCTTAACAGCGGGAGGTAAGGGTCGCGGTCACTGCCAGCATAAACTAAGACTCATTACTGTACCTTCCCATCAGCACACATCTGACCAGAGATGAATAAGAAAGGGCGACCAGTGCGAGGAAACCATTTACAGTTATACACAGGTCAGTGAATCTGACCTTGTCCATCTGCACCAGCACATGGGAACAGCGACAGGACAAGACGCTGTGGTAAAGAAGCTATTAAAGCTTTGGGCACTTTGACTTCCCCTGTGTTTATGCCTATGTGCGACGCTTTCCCAGGAAATAGGTTCCAGCCTTATCAGGACAATAGAGTAACAAAGCAAGCAGACACATATCAGCAACAGAGCACTAAAAGAAGAGTGTTTTTGTCCCAATCACTAATTGATCTGGACTAAAAGGTTGCCATAGCAGTTTTCTATGCACTTGGGCGAGTTCACGTTGCCGTCGCACGCAAGATGTGTACTGCTATGGACAGGAAACCGGAACTTCTGTTCCAGAAATGAGAAAAACCTCATTCAAAATCACACTGGCACTTTTAACTACTCTAATTACCGAAAAAAATAGTTTTTAATAGTATGTTGTTATTCGCTTCATATGTTTAGAAAATGATCTAATATTGTTTATTTAATATTTCTGTGTTTAGCTGCCTTTCCCAAAAACTCAACAAACACTGTTTCCAACAAGTCAACAAATAAATCATTGTTGAACTATAGCGGTCTCCAATAGCAACTGATGTAGTGGATGCAAATTTGTTTTAGAATATGGAAAGTAAACAAACACATTTTTCATAACCACAGATGAAAGATATTCTGATGAGTGATTAGATTCAGAGGCTAATGGAATAGAGGCTAGCCCGTATGTGGCAGTATGACTTTGGCTCTCGATTCAGTTTTCCTTGGTATATAAGGCAGCATGAAGGAAATGAATTGTTTGATCATTAATTATCCTTGTCAGAAAGTGACAGTGAGTAAGTGGAGGTAAGAGAGAAGAGTGGGGTGAGATCACCTGTGAGGATCCAGTAGCTCCTCCGGCGCTAACCACTCCTGACACTGCTGCTATCAACGTTACCTGGATGCAGCCAGAGGAAAGACCCCAGTTATGCTCCAAATAGCCTAGCAAGAAAAAAATCCTATGCCTATCTGAGTAACAATATGTATATATGTAATATGTAGACATTTATTTTTAATATGTTGATGTTGTTAAGGAGAAACATGACTGGCTACACAGTTTTCCTCATAAAGTGAAATCAGCATTAAAAGGCAAAAAACTGAAACTGCTTCTCAGCCCACAGTCTGAAAGGAAAGAGACATCTTACAAATTATTATTTTATTTTATAATGTGAAACTACAACGTCTACAGACATTGAAGTGATAAAACAGTGTAAAGTTTATACTGAACTCAAGTCAAGGACTCTGCTCCCATTCTTTGTCTTAGAATAAAACCATGCACTAAGTGGCTTTTTATGGACATTTTAATCTGAAATTCAATTACAGTTAGATGGGAACAGCTATTGAGGAAATGAGAAGGAAGAACGACAAGGGAGACCGCACAGATTCAAGTGAGGTAAAAACTACTTTACCGCCAGTAAATACAACATTTTCTTCACCTTAAAAAACATATTTCAGAAGCGCTGAGTCAAGTCTGAGATTGTATGGCATCAAAAAACCTTTGTTTCCCTCCTATAAGGACAAGAAAAGGCCATTAGACAGAGTGTCACTGACCTGCTCTGCTGGCTGACTGGGCTCTGATGACATTTGACACACACACATGCTTCGAGTAGGCTGAGGCTGCTCATAAAAAAACAAACTTGAACAACCTGTCAAATGTCATTGAGCTGGTAGATATGTAATTGCATAAAGAAAACAGAGGCCCACACAGACATAGCTTCTATGTGAGGTGAGGTGCTCAGACGGAGCGGTGGGGGAGATAAGATGAGTCAGATACAGAAGCTGTATATTCACAGGAGGTGTTAAAGTCTTATCAGCACAACACCTCACTGCTATCCAAATACTTCAGATATCTCTCTCTCTGTGTGTTTCCTGAATGCCCTAAAACCCTGGTATCACCCAGGCATCGCAAAGATATTCACCATCAACAAACTCAGCCCGTCAGATGAATGTGTTATGATGGAATACAGCAATATGAGACCCTGCGTTAATGTGAGAATTTGCATTCATAACTTAAAGGCTTTTCTGTTTCCTCAAGGCGTTCATTATTCTCTGTGTCATGCAATAAACAAACCACAGATGTACACAGTTGAGATTGATGTCTTTCATAAGAGCAGATACAATGATGACAGATATTACAGCTAACAATCTACATACATCTACAAAAACATCCATTATACAACATCTACAATCTATCAGCTCCATCAAGTGATCAGGGGACATTTCAGACTGTCAGGGAGTAGCCTGGCATCACTTGTCAAATATTTTTTTTTAAGCACGCAAACAAAGACACGCCAGCTTACTCAAAGTCTGTTCCTTCAGCGGGAAGCAGCGAGGAGTAAATTGCTGTCATTTGTTTTGTTTCCCCGCAGAGAGCTGAAAGCTGCGAGCTTGTCCGGAGGGAGGAAATTAAATTAGCAAAAAAGTTTGTACATCAGAACCAAGAAATACACATGATTCGGATTGTTCTGAAGTTACTGTTTTAACTCAATTGAGTTATCACTCGCCTTTTTTATATAGGTAATGTACAATTCAGCTAACATTTTATATTACTGTAGAACTACAGCGTAATGTACAGAGCAGATGCCACAAAATACATACGGGTGCCCACTGTTGAGTAGGAAGTAGTACACCTGATAAAATTGTATTTTTACTGCCTGGTACATGTGTCTAAGACACAGAGTATATATATATATTATTCAGAAATATATTATACACAAGATATAATTCTCAATGGGAACCACCAGTAGCTTCCAGTCAACTTCCTGTTTCCCAAGAGATTAAGCAGGCTAACAAACTGTAAAACAGCTAGTATATGTTGTGCAAATGTGTGTGTTTGGATATGATCCTGTGCCTTTGGGTGATTTCATCATACAGGCCAATGCTCTTTTTTCAGAGAGCAAGCTAGGCTGGTTTACCCAGCAGAAAAGAGCTTCCTATCCCCGTTTAAAGGGACCCTGTGAAACCTTCTCAAAACACAGGAACGGAAGAACGGACACTTAGGAGGGAAAAACACATTTTTTTATATTTTTTCAACAGAGAGAATGTCAACTTATTTAATTTCTGGGTAATGAAGCACCTTAAACCTTTGTGAGAGTGTAAATTACTGGTGGAACTGAAATACCAGAAACTTAGACGGATGACATATTAATAGGAAAGTCTATGTTTAACAGTGTATATTACATATACTGGAAGACATTCAGAGTACGATTGGCATCACTTCTTAACTGTAACTAACAATTACAAATACAAGTCCTTCAGCTCCAAAAGCCGACTGTACACTACCTACTCGGCACCAAAAGTAATTCTGACACAGTTAGTGACCAGCTGATGAACAAAGTGGAGGATTTAGCAATAAACGAGACAGATCTTTTTCTCAGGACTTGGTTGACATCAAACCAGAGCTAAAAAGACAGTGAGTATCACCTTACATGTAAACTGACAGAATGTCACGTTTGAAGCTTGTTTCTGTTGCTCCCAAATGACCGAAAAATCAGTTAACTCAGGTCTCAAGTCCAGAAGTATTATCAACAAAAATACCACCTAATTATAACTGTTGGATAAATATAAAACCATTTATCACAGCTTTATAGAAAACTTTAAGGTTTCTTTGCTGTCCCGTATGACAATTGCTTATGTTTAATTAATGACTTACAGTTACAGTATAAAGTGCTGGTAAATTATGAATTAACTACTTTTAAATCAATTATTCAAATTGGCAAAAAACACATATATATATATTTATATATATATATATATATATATATATATATATTATATATATATATTTATATATCCTGTCAGCAAGTGGCATCATCTAGTTGTTCTCAAATAACTTCTGCCACAGTGCAGGGAGGAGGCTGCAGGATAACTTAAGAGATTTATTGGAGTCTCTGCAGGTAAAAGTCTTAGCAGACAGGTTACAGGCAAACAAATGACAGGAAAACACAAAACTACATTGACAAACTGATGAAAAACAGAGAGACTGGGCTTGTATATGGACTGAATGACTGATTGGGGAATTGAGAACAGGTTAGCAGGAAGTCTGGTGAGTGCAGGACTAACGAGGTACAGATGAAACTAATTTGGGTGGAGCAGACATCCAAAACAGACATCAAACCCTTTCACACATACACACTCACATCTATGTACAGACATTAAAGCGTGGAATAACAACAACACTAATGTTAAACCTAATTATATAATAAATTGATAAATAAAATAAAGTTGGAGGGGGAGATTCAAATAAAAAAGATAAAATAAAATAAACAGATAAATAAATGTATTCTCAACACATGCATGTCCAAGGTATATGCAATATAAACTTGATCACACCATTATCAAGTTTCTGTGATTTTAGTGACCTCTATGAAGTTGCATTATTCTCAAAATGCTAGCCATTCTATCAAGATCACTACCACCTCAAATTTGAGATTAAGAAAATAAAGTATTGTTCTGTTTTTTAATAGAATAAATTGGATTCATTAAATAATGGAAACATGGAGCATGGCATATGTGACAACCTCCAAAACAGTCCAAAACAAAGCAGACTTTCCTGATTGGATAAATTGGTGCCTAACTGCCTATCCATTTACCATCAGTAATGTAGATGTTATATTATTCCACAGGAAGTCTATTAAACCTCAAACAGTAACTTTCATACCAACTTTTCATGACATTTGCAGAATTAAAATTCTGGTGTGTTGGTGGTTCTGCAGGCGACGGCGCATACTAATGTCGACACCGTAAATTCAAATATGATCTGCTTTTATCACAACTCATCCTCCACTGAGCAGTGTCTCTGTACAGTTAACAAGAATGCCATGGATAATCTGAGTTGAAGATTTGTTTAACATTAAATACTTCTTAAATGCTAATTAAATACATTCACTCTAATCATAACACACGAGGCCCTCGGACCAGGGCTCTGTTAATCTAGAGTAGCAACACACAGTACATTAGGTCTGATAGAGTTCAGTGATCTGGAGGAATTCAACGACAGACTGTGTGTGTGTGTGTGTGTGTGTGTGTGTGTGTGTGTGTGTGTGTGTGTGTGTGTGTGTGTGTGTGTGTGTGTGTGTGTGTGTGTGTGTGTGTGTGTGTGTGTGAACATCTATCTTTGTGTGGAACAATTTGAGTTTCAGACCTACAGAGTGAGATTTTATGAAAATGAGGACATTTTCGCCGGTCTTCACTTTGGGGCAGACTGTCAAAGGCCCGTTTGAGGGTTCGGACTTCGTTTTAAGGTTCAGTTTAGGTGCAGTGTCTGTATCTGTCTATTCACTCTCACAAGCTAATTTCTGGTAAGTTACTTAATTTGTGGCATGAAGTCTAAACGTTCCCAATTACAGACCTCAGTGAATTTCACTGCAGCAACTGCAACATTTCTATTTCACTCTCCAGGTTTTATTCTTTCCTTCTTCCAGGCAGAGAATATTTGCTCCCAATAACCTTACATGACAAAACAAGTTAATTTTGCAATTGAGGGTCAAAGATGTTGTGCTCTTTTCCACTGCCTCACTTTGAGATGCCGTATGGATAGGAGTGAAGAAGTCGGGTCAATGCATCACAAATACGCCTAGAAGCTTGCAGTGTTTCATCATCATCTAATGTTGCATTGTTCCTTAGAATACTCATAATACAAGGACTAGCTAACAATAGTTACCATAACATTACTGTTTCTTTAGTTCCATGTCTTCAGAATGCCTTTTCTTCCTGGACATGGAGTTTACCGTAGCCTCAGTCTTGTAGGCCACCATTCATATTTATTTTGGAAAGATTTCCATTTCAACAGTACAAAGCTATGGAGTACATTGGAGCTATCAATTCGCAATAAGATAACATAGAATCCTCTGATGTATATCAATGCCAGATAAACAATTGCAGCAGTTGTGCTTCAGTTTAGATCAGGTCTTCAATTTTACAACTGACAGCGTTATCTTTCATTCGTGGTTTAGATCTCAACATATTGTGACCTTTTATGCATCTTTGCTTCCCAAACAAGCCATAAGTCAACAAGAAAGCAGCACAGAGGAAGCTGACACTAAATGGATTGTAAATGTCACAAGCTAATAGTGAACCTTGATGAATGGTCTACTGCTGCTTGTAAATCAGCATCACAGTGAAGCTAGCTTGTTATATTTCCTTCCACAGATTCATTTAAGAAGAATTGGACAACCATTTGCATTTCAGAAACAAGACTGTACTAGACTGAATGAGAGATTGGATTCAAATGGAGCAGAGCAGGAGTTTGATGTTTTGAGGTCTCCTCATGCAAATTCAACAACCAAAGTTTCTCTTGGTATACCACATGTAATTATATGGAGATTGTTACAATGGAATACTAATGAGTTAATATAGACTCCCTTTACAGAAGATACAGAAAATTGATGAATGGACTAATGAGTCAAGCAATATCTCATATCTTTCTCTGTGAAATATCATCAACTTCAGAGTTTCCAATTCACATCACCTGCAAGATCTGCAGTTCACTTTTGCTTCTGGATGCTGTATATTAACGTTACATCCCAATCCTTATTCACCCCCGACAATGCTGTAGTCAGCAATACCTGGAGCCAATTGAGAGGGCTGTTCCTAAAAGGCTCCTCTGGTCTTTGTAAATGGGAAGACTTTAAATAAAAGACTGGGACTAATTGTGATTACATTCTTACAGACTCACACTAAAGTGCTGAAGTGAGAAAGGACAAATTAATCAGAAATGTATATGAGCCATTGAGTGTGATAACCTATATTTGACCCTTTGGGTAATTACATCCGCAATGACTGCAAATGTTTTAAGATACACGTTCATTGATGGCCACACGACCGAAGGTCACAGGATTAGCACATGAAAGTACACAACAACAAACCAGCTTAATGCATCTGTCTGTGCCTTTCTCATACCACAGTGGTTCAGTGTAGTCTCCCACTCACTGGAACAAATGTGTTTTTTGTGTGGGATGCAATAATTAAGCATGTTTGTCTGAGGGTCTTCGTTTCTTTTGTCTCCCCGGGGTTAGACTACGGTCAGAGCAGTGAATAGCTTTGCTACTTTACAGTAGTGGCACTCTACAAGCTCTATGTTGCTACTGTGAAGATTTCCCAAAACGCCGTTCAACATGCCTAAAAGTACTGTTTGGTCTTTTGCACAATAGAGTTGGATGAGAAGAATAGACCAGTATCATACTGGTGGAAACTGTAATAAAGGTTAGATACAGTAAGTTGTCCATTCTGATAATATAATTTTAAATTTTTATAGAAGCAATAATATGTTTTCTTACACAGTGGTATCCTGGTTATGATCAGGTATACTATAATCAGGTATACGCTAAACATTTTAGAAGCTAGGTCAAGCCGGACCATTTTTAGAGGAAGATATGGGAGATGGAGGTTTCCTTTATTGTTTGACCATCCAACAAGCAGTCCTGTAGAAGCATACTGACACCTTAAATTGCTCCATTAAACAGGCATAATTTACATATGGGAGTCCATGGTACAAATATGTCTATTGAATAAACTGTGTGAACTTATTGTCCCATTAGCGACCAAGCAAATGACACTGCTCGGAAGTGGAAGTCAGAGTGGAACCCATACGCACACAAACACAAATGTTTCTTGTTTTCTGTTTTTCCATGTGGGCTGGAGACCCAGCTGTGTTGCTTTGTTGTTAAAGGTTCAAAGGTTAAACATGTTCAAAGTCTTTCTCCTAGATTTATGCAGCTGGTGAGCATTTAAAGGTCAGAACTTCCTTTTAGCCTTTAAGGACAAGGAAAGTTGGGCATTTGCAATTTGTACTGCTCATTATACTGTGTACAGTATAAGCAGTCAGTATAAGTAGTGTATAATGAAAACATGGCAACCAAAGCATGTATGCAGCATTTCTCAGGCGCAGTTGAAGAGAAAGGAGACTATCTGTGCCCTGCTTTGCCTTTGAGTTAAAAGATAAAAGTTCTGCTTTTGTTCTCCTTAATTCGACGCGGTGGCTGAAATGCAATATCATCTGATTTCAGTGGCTATCAACCCCTTCCAGTTATTTCCTTCTGAATGTGAGGAAAATCCTGACAAAGAATCAAACCCAGTGGGACACCAGGTCCTTTCAACAATGCATCTGGCTCAGATCCCAACTTCAGGAACCAGAGGCTATACCCTCACTATGAGAAGTCAGTGCATTATTGATATTGTAAGGTAAAATGAAACTGCAACATCCTGAGAAATGTGAGAGAAATACTTTTGTTTTCCGCTTTGCAGGCCATTAGTTACAAAGAATTAATATAGCCCGAGGGACAGATTTGAATGTATCCCAGAACAAAGTACAATAAAGCAAACTCTTATTATCACACAACTAGTATTGTTTGGTTATTGTTTTTTTCTTTTATGGCAGCAGGACAAAAACAAGACACAGAGTTCTTTCTGAGAGCTTATAGAAGCGGGCTCATATAATAAGCTCTCCATCTCTCTGGCCCAATTAAATTGATCTGGCCTGACTCACACACTCTAACACACATAATATGGTTGTTTATTAATATTGACCAAACATATGGGAATCTGTGCTGTCTGGTTATTGTTTCTCACACACAGCAGTGGCTGTGTTGGGTTGACAGCAGCTCAGTGAGTAAACATTACCTCAGTGCACAGACCCTCAAGACCAATTCATACTTTGTGTTTATTAGCTTGTTGGCATGAGGCCCAAAATTTTACTTTAATATGGCATATGCATATGCACCTCTGGCCAATCCGTTCTCACCCTTAATGCTTCAATAACCACAGCTTGGTAAGTGCATTAGCACTGACAACGGGAGTGGAGAGTGGATCGGAGAAGTCAACAACATTTTTGCCCCAGTGAAGGCAACTATAGCCATGATGATGTTTTGAAAGGAGATAACAAGTCCCAACTGGCATCAAACCAAAGATGTTGCAAACACAACCCCTACTATAGGAGACCCCTATTGACTCAATTTTAGAGCCACAACATCCTTGATGCACATCATTTTCTTTTTCATCACAATGTGGTCTACTCAGTGAAGTAGCTTAATTTTTGTTTATTTATTTGAGAAATAGAAAGCAATGGTATAATTTAAACTCAGCAGAATCTGTACTAGGAGAGAAGAAGATTTAACTGTGCTCACTCGGGACCAAATGCTTCATAATAAATTAAAATCTGTGAAACTGCACGCCTACAATCAAACTGCAATTAGAAAAACACAAGGCAAGGAGGCGTGAAGACATAGAAATCTGCATGAAAAACATGTTAAATCACAATTGTTATTAAAAGACCAAATATTTTTTTTTTTCGATTAAAATCACAAAAAGTGCAGTACAGTTTTACTGCATCAACCAAAACACAGTAGTTGTAATCCAGGATGAGCATCCAGTCCCAATACTGTCAACAAAATGATGAGCGGCACTGAGGCGACAGAGGAGGAACTTCTGTCACAGATCTATAGCAGCATTAGACAGTGAACACTGCTCCCCAGCTATCTAATCTAAATGCCACACAGCTGATGGCGAGAGTGTGTTTCAGGGGTTATCGAGTGGTCCACCCCCATCACTAATGCTTACTTGACACGTCAAGAACACTTGACAGCGATATCTCGTTGAACCAAAGAGCAACTGGTCTCTGTGCCAAATATGGCCGGAGTTACTTCCACAACACTGAACCTGGACCTTTCCCCTAGTTTGTCACATTCTCAGTGACTGTCATAACAGATACAAGCTGAACAGATGGTGTTTACTACACAGCAGCTAATAATTCACATCAACCATTGACCAGTAAGCCGCATCCCCCTTAGTTACTGTTACTGTTCTTGCATGGCACATATGAAGTTTAAAATGATAACAATGGATTACAACTTTAGATTCTTTGTGATTTTGTAAACAATGGGTCCATTATATCAGAGAATTCAGATTCCTCACTTCAAGTCCTTTAAATAACAGTTGGCGCTATCATATTTTACCACTTGATGGCTACATTCATGATATTGCGCCAAAAGAATGAGGTTAAATGTACATATCCCAGACAAAAAGCCTGTATCTTCATCAGCTGATGATCCATATTGACAGCAGCACTGTTGTATGGCTGTTGTATTGCAATGTAGAGCTATAAATATGATAAGGATACATGTAATGTCAGATTGCTTTCCCTTTTAACATAAATAATCACTACCCAATGTTACGTCCGACACAACAACATTTAACAAGTAATTTTCAATGGGAGCCTGCGACATGAAACTACAAATTGACGCACAACAAATCAATGTTGAGCTCGACTCCACTCAGCACCCCAATGACGTGGTGAAGCGTCAAAAATCACGTTTTAGTGTTGCATTGTTCCGTTCCGCTTTTGTTGCTCATACTTTGAACACAGTATTACCCTCATCCTAACCCTTACTTCAACCATTTCCAAACCTTGAAATAAATCTACACCCTAACATGTGGTGGTTTACGTTATGGGGAAGTGCATTTTGTTCCCAAAAGAAGGCTAGTACCCACAATGTGACTGCGTAAACGGATTTATTTCCCCACAACGCAAGGAATACACACACACACACACACACACACACACACACACACACACACACACACACACACACAAGCATCATGAGACCCCTGTGATACACTGGTGACCTGTCCAGGCTGTAAATCTCTCCCACCCATTGCATGCTGGGATTGACCCAAGCTTCCCGTGACCCTGAGCAGGATAAGCGGAAATAGAAAATGGATGGTGAGATGAAGAGAACATAAACACAGCACCCGTCGTCCTATACACACACACACACACACACACACACACACACACACACACACACACACACACACACACACACACACACACACACACACACACACACACACACACACACACACACACACACACAACTCCATCAAACAATAAAGAAGGCTTGGGGCATTTCTGCACTGAAAATGGAATCAGGTTAAGTGGTGCTTGGCCTTACATAAAAACCGAGAGACTATCCAGGATCAAAGTACATGTGTACATGATCATAAAAAAAACCACAGACACAAACATTTTTATTTATTTATTTATCTTCTTGTCTTTTTGAATTATTGCCTGACGGTTAAACTGATGAGAAGCCATGGGAATGTTGAGCATACTTTGGGCTTTACTGTGCGTGTATTTGACTGTTGAGCATACTGTGCAGAGTTAGATCTGCTTGTCCAATCCTGCAGACACATTTGTTCTGTTTGTTTATTTCCACTGCCTACGGAAATCAAGATCCATATATGTTTGATATCTTCTTATTTCAAAAGCTTCCTGGTTGTTAGCATGAGGCTCATGAGTGTCTTGTCATGTAATTTCCAGGACTTGTTGCAGGAAGCCTAACCCCTCCAAACACATCTTAATCTACACCAACTGAAAATAAGTGTAAATAATAAGCAGCTCCAAGTTACTCTTCTCTCAGAGCCTCAAAATATTTCTCTGTCTGTTAGAAATTTGAATTTAAAAGTGCCTCTAAATCCTGCAAAGCCTATCTTTGTACCATGAAACCATAATACTATGAGCAAAACATCAGCAAGGACTTACTTTTCACTTATTTTCCTTATAGTCGGGCAATACAGTCCAATGCCAGGACAATAATAAGGAGGCTCATTCCCAAATAAACATTTGATTATTCTCAGCATGATCTCCCACATTGAAGGGATTTTTATTGTGGCGTATTGCTCTGTAAAGTTCTCATAAAACCAATCTCCACCTAATAATCATTTCTGAGGTATACAAAGGTGTAGAAGGTGCCTGCACATACAGGTCCCATTAATCACAAACATACCATTGAGCTCTCAAGTGAACCTTTTTCCAACAGAGTTAAAGGTCTCATTGATCAGAGGCTTTTAAACCTCGGGAGCTAAATAGAAAGCATGAAGCCACTACAGGAAAAAGGAATCAAAATACTGGAAAGAAAAGATGATAAAAAAGGTTGAGAAGAAGAAAACAGTAAGTTTGAAAAATGTCAAACAGCAACCGGCCAACTGCAAGCGGATGGTGATGATGATTCAACTGAGCAGTTTGTTTATCATGCAGAGTTCAGACGTGGTAGATTAGGCATGTTAAATAAATGAAACACAGACACTTGGTACAGCTCAGGCTGAACACTACACAACAATCAGTGATGTTGTGGTTTTGAGGCCACATCTAAAACAAGCTCACTCAGAAAGTTTGGAATTTGTGTTCAGGCCTCAAAATTCAGCACCTCAAGAAGTCCCATAAGAGACATGCAAGTCATGGTTGAAATAAATATTTACAAGTTAAAGTATTTTTATAGAGGAAAAGATTGTGTAGGTCAGGCGAAAGGACAAAGGAAGCTATAGCCACCTGTCAATCATATGGTAGCCATTCCGTAAAGCATACCCTTTTTGTCATCTATTTTAATCTAAATGGGACCATAAGTTACTAAATGAACATCATGCTGTATTGAAGAAGACTTGAAACTAGTCATCAAGACCATAAACTGAGGTAATAAATCAATTTTAAGTACAGTCTTATCTGATAGACTTCAACTCAATCTGACTTCTTCTTTCAGACCTGGAAGTTGCCGCCTGGAAACAACAGCATTGCATTGTGACCATTTCAAGTAGCCAGCAGCATGAGAAATCCATGTTAGGAAAGGACCAGACAGACAGTTTGGGACCTCTGAGGACGATCCATGGGAGTCCATTGTATTCCATTGTATTCCATTGTATTCCATTGTATTCCTCTAGTTTAGTCAGCGACAGGCAGGATGCAGGCCAGTGGTCAAACCAAAACTGCATTATCTGTGTGTATACACAACACATCTCCACAGGACCTTTAGCCCAAACACAAGATAAGGCCAAACATCCTTCCCAAGAACTGCGATACAGTAGAGAGGGAAAGGGGGGCATATATGTGTGCAGTTAAATAAGGATATATTCAAGGATCAAATTAAGGACAGTGTAAGTACTGCACATGTTATCAAAAGGCCTTTTCACATCCAAAAGTTCAAACCAAAAGTTTGGGTATTTGTTGCATTCTATGCATTTGATTCGAGTCAGTTCTTGTTTCACGTTGCAATGATGCGAGCGCATTAAGATCTCTACATGACATACATACGTTCTGTCGTCATCATAAACGTCCTGTCGTCTCCCTATACTCGACATTGATTGGTTTGCTCTCCATCCTTCTTGTCCCTCTCTCATCCTCCAGGAAAACAGTTTTAGTTTTCTCCATTTGACTCTTTATAAAGTCGTCGGACCAAATGATAATCAACCATTTGGTGATCTCTTCTCGATAAAAGCTTTTGCTGCTCAGTTTGATTGATTGAGTTGTTTTTCCTTTTTCTGATTCCTGACAGTGGTGGGGAAGCGCATGAGACACTTTGTTTTGCCTTGTTTATGCTCACGTTGGGCTAACCACCTTCCCTTTACAAAGGAACTTTATTTGAGTTTTGTGACGCTGCAGTGTTTAGTCAGTGTTTATTCAGAGACAAACATGAAACCCACACAGTATATTTATTACCACTTGAAAATGTTACTGTTAATTTCTTCTCAGCTCTGATCGCCAACAGCTGTTGGCTCTCAGTGCATCCACAGTCTCTCTTTCTCAATAACGCACTCGCTATGCACACACTCCGTTCTAATTAATTCCTTTTGAGTAATTCCTTAAAAGGAATACAAAGCTAAGAAAAAGGCTCCCCCTCAACTCCCTTAGGCTACTTCCTAAGTTTTGCTCAATTCCTGGATGCCTATGGGATCATGATTATGTTTTTGATCCCATAGATGATCAACAAATGAGCCAAGATAAACTAATAATGCTGTTTGACATAACTCCAGACTATAACAAATAGATTAAAAAAAGGTCTGTCCTGGGATATTAAGTATTTTTCTGATTCTGGGAATTTGGGACAAAATTTTCCAAAACTGCTACATCTCCAAATCACACATACACACACATACACACATTTGCACTGTTGACTGTTGACCTATACTTTCTTATCAGAGCTGACCTTTGACAGAGAGCAGAAGTCTTGATTCATTTTGTGATATTCATGATAAGTTTACAACATCTAAAAACGATAAAATATATTAATATTTCCTCCTCATGTTGACTACAGAGGGATTTCATCTTTTGATTTTATTCTTTGTTGTGAAATCAAACTTTTTTCCCAATTGGGAAAGAGCAAATACTGAATCCAAGTCGAAGTTCTTTTCCAAATTGACATGAATATAATTTGTGTGGAATAATAAAGTACACAAATTAAATAAAAGCGGCTCTTCGTTCAGTCGGTTCAATGTTTTACTTGTAGGAGGACTATACCTTGTATATGAGGAACTCCATAGCCAAACAAGTCACCAGAAAAAATCTTGCCATTGTATGTTTCTGCAAACCATAAATATGTTGAATGTTTGTGCTTCTGAAGCAATAATAAGTTTTATGAATAAGTTTCATATCAGCCTCATATCACTCTTAAAGATAATAAGAAAAAAAGTGAAAGACAGCTTCAATGTTTTCAGGACTAGTGTTGAGACACATTTCCAAGAAGTTGCATTGGAAGTGAAAATACTACAGCAGTGTGGATCCAGAGTGTTTTAACATTCACTCCCAGCTTGTTGAGTTTTAAAATGATAAACGTACATTAAAATAGAATAAAACATAAACATGACAGTGTCACCCACACCAGGTCAGCGGTGGTTTTGACCCTGCGTCATGAGAATCTGCGTCATGCCTTCAGATATCATTACTCACTTCGATGGAAAAAGCCAATCGACATGCTGGTAAACAGAAGCTTTGTTTATCCTACTTCAGTATATTGTTGGCCCTCAGCTGTAATTTTCCACTCTTATTTCCTGTTCCCAACAACAAGATAAAGAGGATTTTATGGTAAACCATGTTCATAAAAACAGTCTGCAGTGACTGAGGTCTTGTGATGTGAAAGGCAAAGGGAGGGCAAGAAATATCGTCTTGTGTCATTGTTGAAAACACTTCAGGGCCGCTGTTGACGTGTTCGGCATGTGCTGTGAGCGCAAATTATGGTGCAGAAGTTTCTCAGAAATAAACATTTCAACAGTGCAGCAGGCTTTGCTGCATAAACCCCTCTGTGAAAAGACCATTTGACTATACCGTTATAATGAGAGAGGTTGTGTGGTCTTGAGTGTGCAGCCGGGTGAATCCTCAGGCCGCATGTCACTCATCGTTTATGCACATCTTCTAATTTACATTTTAAATCTAAAAACTGCTGTACAGCAGGGAACTAATTGACATTCAAGAAGCATCTGAAGGCTTGATTAACCCTTCTCTGACACTATTTAGAATCACTGGAAGAGAAAAATCACCTCAGAGAATGCGGCTAAAATGTGACTCATTATAGAACAAAAGGATTGTGTTAAATTCTGACTCTCTGATGTATCCATGCTCCCAAAGGAAATTGCAGCATCATAGCCTTAAAAAGACACAAAATACATACTGATTAGATAGCCGACATTTACAGAAGCGCTGAGATACAAGAGTCGTATTTATCTGAATATGATTGAAGGCAAACCCAAAATACTGTAATTTGAAAGGAAACCTTTTTGAATTTTCTTATTTCTACAGATTTTTTCTTCACATTTTATTCTGGTAAATATAAGATCTACATCTGACTTTTCATTTTAGATCTCAGTATAAAGCATGAACAATCAACAAGTTCTTAAGAGCAAAGGGGGAAACAGACAGGTTCTACATTTTTTATCTTGTTTCTTTAAAAAACAAATCATGGAGCTGGGTCGGTGTGCTAACAATTCCACAATAGTAGTTATAAATGTCACATTCATCCTTTAAACATTTATTTCCCCTGTCTGTAGTGGTGTTATACTCTGTGTTTGCTCAATAATTCAAACTGCTGGCCTGCCTTCACAGGGTGTCAGAGGGGAAAGTAGTTATTTCTCTGTCATGCACACTTTTAAACCATTTAGCTTTCAGTTCGTGTTCAGTGGTAAAATGGTACAGATACAACTGTAAATTAGCAGACATTATATAGGAAAGAGTCAGATATGTCACTGTATAACTTTGCATTTATATATGCACATATAATGTCTGATACATGCAGCCCCACACAAGAGCTTGCAAACACATGTCTCTACATTTCTTGACGATGGCAGCTCCGCTCCTGTGGATGCACAGAAATCTCAGCCTCAGGGCCAATTCTCACAGCATCTGTTTAAAATCTTCTCACTCTCTTTTTGCTGTGTCTTTCTATGCAAAACCTCGGAGCCCACTACTATGCATCTTGCATGTCACTCAGACCAAGTTCCAGTGGGTTGCTGGCTGGTTGCCATGGCAACTTAACAGCACTTAATGATTGCTATCTGACTGACGATCCCATAGCTGAAAAAATACTTTGTGTAATGTGTTATTTATATCTTTTAACCATCCGAACCCAAAGCAGTTTTTGGGCATTTTTTGTGCCTGTCACATTTTAGTCAGTGTGACCTCGGTTCTTACTACAGTTTATGATTTCTGCATCTCTAAGTAAAAGCACAATCATGGCTAGAAGAAAGGAAATGTCATTTGTGCAGTATAGTACAAATATAATGCCACAACTATAATAAAAAAGAAATAATAATTTGATTTCAAAAATGTAAACACATGATTCTAGTTTCTTGATATGATAAATGGTTTCATTTAAGCAATATTTTAAAGGAAATATGTTCATTAAACCTGCTGGCACGTAGTGGGGTTCCGAGGGTTAATCAGATGCTCCCTTTACAAATTAAAATTTATTACAATAAAAAAGTCAAACATTTCCAGGCTAAATTGGCTCTCCATCAGGTCCCTGTGATCAAAACATTGTACTTTTTCAAAAGCAATCCTATAAAAATTGTTGCGAGTTCTGGGCAGGCATACATGATGACATTTTTTTTGTACTGCATTTCAAGTTATATTTGATTATTGCGGGATCTTAACAGAATAAATTAAATCCCATAACTTATGTTCTCCTTTAAAAAAAACACAATTTGTTTTTTACTTTTTACTGTTGACACGTCCCCAACACTGTTTTTCTCCAAACACATACTGAGTGGTGTAAAGGATGCATTAAATAAACTTGCAAAAATCATGTTTCACTAAAAAATGTTAACACCTAGTTAGTTATTTCTGCAACCTCTCTATATAACCTATATATTAGCAATAGGCTTGAGCATGCAAAGAGAAAACTGACATATTAAATGCTACTTCTCCTGTTGTTAAACAAAACAAAAATCCATATAAAAATCAGCAGCAATGCCAAACATCCCAGTGTCTTTCCATGCAAAAAACATATATTGCAACATGCTTACGAATGCTGCAGGAATGTGTTGAATTTCAATGTTTGCACTGGCATTTGTGATATCCTGGAGGGACAGATTCACCTTCAACTGCTTCACCCTCTGTGACACTCAACTGTTTCTCCTCGCCCAGGTGTTGACGCCTCAATACAAACACTTGGCAGCAGGCAGATTCCCTTGGGGGGTGAGGGGGTCTGCAGGACACAAGGCAACACCTGCAGTTTATATCCTTCCTGCTTTCATTTGATTCACACAGCATTTCCTATATCACTCTTTGTGTTTGTGTTTATGTGTGTTAGCTCTAGTAGGTCAATACAACCTATTCTGTATATGCAACACATCGTATACATCCTAGAGGGAGTCACAGTGCAGCCCCCACAGCCTTTGTAAGGATACTAAATGAAAAACCCACAGGCTGCTGCTGACATGTTGATTATAACTAATGAGGACACACACACACAGACACTTGCATCAAGCCTTAAGTGTTGCCAAAGGTAATGCAAGACCAACGCGTACCGTCAAAAAGTAAAATGAATGGACCGTTTTATGATTGGAAGCAGTCAAATCCCACGACTTAATACGACTAAGAGTCAGGCTGTTTTACTTAAATTCAAGAACACTGTCTTCTTTTGATATAAATATTAAAAACTTATAGTGACCATCTCACTTTATAACAGCTCTAGTTGCGTAAAGCTTTTATAGGAGGGTAATGACACAGGCAGCACCTAAAGTGTTGGTTGGATGTGAAGTTTCTCTGCATCCTTTTATCTCCTCTGACATACAACTACAAAGCTTTCCTTCATTCCCTGACTGATTCACTTTGTGGTCCATGTGAATCTCAAGGGGAATATAACTTACATGATTTTTTTAAATGCAAGTACAAAAACATTCACTCATACTACTCTGAATATGTATTCCTTACTGATCCAGTCTTAGAGTAATACAGCACAGCTTTTGTAAATAAATAAATGAATCAAAAAAAGAAATCAATTTGCAGGCACTTCATAAAAGCTTTTATAGTTTATGCTCTAAAGAGCGTGATGTCAGGTTCAGTCTTTGCCGAGAAGGACCATGCCAGAAAAAAAGAGATGTATTTTACACTTCTAGCAGCAGAAGCAGTTTGTTGGAATGATTGTTCAAGCTTGGACAGTGTCATTACTGAACAGAGAACAGTGCAGCAAGTTAAACTCAAACTTCATCCAAAACATAAGGGCAAAGAAAGAGACATTTTCTTTATTTTAAGCCATGTATTCAGAGTGGCTCTATATCCACAATTTTGGTTCAGATTGAAATACCTCAACAACTATTGGATAGTTATTTTGCACAGATATTCCCAGAGGACAAAGTCTCATCAGGCTACATTTCAGCTACTATAATACTTTAGTGTACTGATGACATCCCCATCATCCTCAGCTGTACTTTGTGTTTAGATCTAACTAGCATATGCTAGCATGCTGAGATGCTAAGCTAAAATGTTGAACATGGTAGAGATCAACATGATCTCACAGAAATACCTGAAATGACCATGACCTCTTAACAGCACTTTACCTGGCGGCGGCACGTAGAGTAAAGTTTAACATTATGTGACGCATATTTCTTAGGGGTGGCACGTAAAATGTTAAAATTTCTATCGGCAGCTCGTAACTAAGAGGCTGTGGTCATTTGATGCATTTCTTTAAGATCAGGCTGGTAAGGTTTATGCCTGCTTAGCATCAGCATGTTAGCTTTGTCATTGTAAGCATGTTGGCATGCTGGAGTTTTCTCATTTAGCTCAAAGCATAAATATAACCTCATAGCACTGCTGGCATGGCTGTAGACTGAGTCTTTTTATCACATGAAACAGTAAAACCCTCTTAATATCCACTATGACAAAATAATTGTTGAATATGCATGATATGCAAAGATTTTTATTATTATATGTATCCATAGAAGGTAAAATAAGTGCAGATCAGATTATTTTTTATGTCTTGCCATGCCCTTTCTCTGTCTTTCCTTTCCTGGCAATGCCATCTGATGAAACACACCTTTGTGTTGTAAAAAGAAAGGGTTTTTATTCTCAGCTTGTATCTACTTTTATTTTTTTAACCCCATCCCTCGCCATTACTTTATGCAACAGAAGTGAAGCAATCTCATTCAAGTTTTCTCCTCAAAAAGAAAAGAAAAAAGTGCTTCAAGCTACATCCTTATGTGGTGTGTTAGGATTATTTTTTGGGGTTCAGCGTGACTCATCTGAATCCTTGTCCTCCCCTTAGACACTATTTCTGTCTCTTGCTTCTGATCCAGTCGCTCCTGGAGCCATACGAGCCTCTGTGTCTAGAATTGTGTGACGTGAATGAATGGCTCATTTAGCTTCATGCTAATAAATCAAACCACTCCTGCATACCACAGTAGGTTTCATTCTTTGCCTGGATGCAGATGAAAAAAGCTTCATGCAACAGGAGAAGCAGGGACTGATGATGTCACAGGAAATCCTGTTTAGAGATAGTTTAGTTGGTTTACTGGTGCATTGTGGGAAGTCTTGCAGTAGGCAAAAACATGAGACCATAATAATATGCAGCCCCAAATATTTACATCACGATCTGTTCAGGTGTTTGTATTAGTATGCAGCTATGAGTGTTTTCATGCAAGGGATGTGCATATTATGTTAATGCAAGTCAGCAAGTATAGGTTTCAATCTGAATAATATGAACATGTGTGTGTGTGTGTGTGTGTGTGTGTGTGTGTGTGTGTGTGTGTGCGCGCGTGTGCGTGTGTGCGCGCGCTTGAGTGTATAAGTGCGAGAATAGATTTAAACAGGAAGTCAGATCTTCTTTTAGAAAAAGGCCTCTTTGAATCCACTTTTGTACTCACAGCAGCAGGATGCAACACCCAGAATACAACAAGGCACACACACGTCATCGGAAAAGTGAAACTGACTTCTGAGGTTACAAATTGCTCAGAGATACACCTAAAACATAAAACACTTCCTACGTCATCCATGAACTTATTCACTATTCATTATTTGTCATAATAATAATATTCCTATTGCCTGCAAATGATTTTCCTTAAAACTGTTCATACAAACAGAGATGCAAATTTGCGTCAGTTGCAGCCCTTTTTTAAAATAAAAGATTTGAATAGATTGATGCACAGAGAGGCCCAACTACCAGGATCCTTTTGGCCCTCAGCAGCATCGGGCAGTCTCTCAAGTCAATTGATGTAAATCCTAAGCTACCGTAAGGTATTCCATTGAGTTTCCTTTTCAGTGAAATACTCAGAATGAAACTGAGTTCCCTCTGGTAATCACTTACGCAGTGTACATGTCTAGGGAGTTTAATGTGAAAGGAAAAACCTGAAGGAGTGGATTTGTTGCCTTTGTCAAGGACGAAAGGAGTAATAAAGTTTTACGTCTCAGTTCGGACTACGGGATGAGTACCTGTCTGCAGCCAATGTTGAACGTTAAGTCCCACATATTGATTTGTTGGTTTATCTGTTGAATTTGAGCAGGGTTAAACTTCAATTTTATTGGGTTTGGATGGAGATATGGAACTTAATCTGGCACCTGGTAGGTCTGCTGTGAATAAAACTAGACTTACCAACAATTGCATTGCACCTCTACAAACCCCTTGTTACCTTTATAAAGGTTTTTCCCAAACATCCCCACTTGAAAGGTATTTTAATAAGCCCTTTTTCTATTGTTCTCAATAAATAAAAGTTTAAAAAAAAAAGACAATTGCAGAGCAGGTCTGCACAAACGCATATACTACTTTTAATTGATATAGCATTTTTCCAGAAAGAAAACAACATAAAATACATGCACTCGCTCACAGCTAGCATCCAATCACAATCAATGAATCAATGAATCAAAATTCCACCTGTATGTAATGGCCTTCACTGTGAGTCTGTGGGGTTTAAACAAATGAGACACAAGCCACTGATGCATATTTGCACTAGTTTCCTATCATTCACATGCACCAGAGGATTTTTCCTACTAAACTCATACCCAGCAACTTCTAGAAAAGCCTCTGCTAACAGGATATATTGCCAGCTGAATGATTACTGTGTCACATCAACATGGCAAAGAACTAACAAGATGTGGAAACTGCAAACATCTGGCAGCCTGTAAATCTGTCAGAAAGAGAACTTAATAAGATTTTGCTCAAACTGACAGGAAGCCAGCGTAAGCCTGTATCTTTATCTTCAGCATGTTTTCTCCACAGTATACACATCCGATTCTCACTGTGGCAATGACCCAGTTGTTTTTTAATGGGAATCATTAAAATTTCATCTCATCTTTCATCTCATTTCATCGTGTGGAGTTTTACTGTTCAAGATGTAAGAATTTAGCCTTTACAACTATATGCATTTAGGTTTAGCCCCCAGTTGTATTGAACTATGAAGAAAACAAACTTCTGCACTCAAAAAGAAAACTATTTTTTGCGACAAAAATATTCTGGAATCAGAAGAACATTTTACACTAGAACCGGTCAAACATAGTCATTAAACAGTAAAAATGTTAAGCAGCATACTCAAATGAGAAAAGATGCAAAAAATATATAAAATCTAAAACAGAGCCCGTAGTCACACGACCAGGTTGATGCTACAGTTGGAAAAATAATAAAATATCTTGGAAAAGTTGTGCAAAAGTGGCCTGAGCCTGTTATTTGTAGACTTACAAACACTATTGCAAAAATGTCTTTGCTTAAAACATGGCACAAATTAATTTAGTAATGCCCTCTTGGGTCGAGCTGTTTTGTTCTAGCCAAGTGTGTGTGTGTGTGTGTGTGTGTGTGTGTGTGTGTGTGTGTGTGTGTGTGTGTGTGTGTGTGTGTGTGTGTGTGAATGTGAGAGCGAGAAAGAGAGAGAGAGAGAGACTGTGGAAGTGTGTGTGATAGAGTCCAGCTGTGTGGTGATCTGGCCAGCAACAGGGGGAGTCAATCAGAGAAGGCCAGAGGGATCACTGGGGAAAAGGAGAGGAGGAGGAGGAGGAGGAGGAGAAGGAGGAGGAAGAGGTGAAATATATGAGAAAGGTGAAAGCAGGAAAAGAGGATTAGAGAGTGATAGCGAAAATGTCATCGGGTGATGAGTAACAAGCACTGGGGATGGTGAAATTAAGATGGAGGATCAAGTAAGGCGGTCGCAGCAGCCTAAAACACTTGAGCAGTGGTTTCGTGTTTTGGAGGCCCTGTTTCCTAAAAGTTACGTTCATATACAACTAATTATCATAGTTTTTTTTGTAGGCAACGTAATACCACCTGGATCACGTTTTTCACCAACATAAAAAAGGAAACTTTTGTTGTGAACGTAAGCTGTGTTTACAGCTTTTCTTCCACTCTGGAAGTGGAAGCCGTGCATTTTAGAAGATTAAACCTGACAGCACGTGGGATACGTTGCCATGGGGAGACATGGATATATTTGTAATGTCAGTGAGTGAATCAAAGGTTGACAGAGTTGTTCGAGGAAATAACCCAACTGTTACTTTATCTGATGTTAACATTTCCCTCAAAAGGTCTCAGGTCTAAACGTCTTGTCTTTCACTGGAAATCAATGAATTTAGGAAAATAGGATTATTGTTTCTTCATTGGTCTTTTACTACATCAATCAGTTCCTCGTTTACTGTTATCCAATTCTGACTGATGCTAAGAAAGCACATGTGGGCTCATTCAATAAGTAAAAAAAAAGTAAAGAACTGTGAAGGGGTGGTTTATGTGGGTGGAGGAGCAGAGCGGGAACAGAAGAGGGTGAAAGATTGGAGGATGTCCTGTTTGGGTCATGTGCTTCAGAGATTTTTACTGTGGGAAAGTGTGTGTGGTGGCTGTGTGTGTGTGGGGTCTGGTTTAGCTACTTGTGAGAACAGAAGGACATTTTGGATGGTCGTCATGGTGATTTTTTTAAGCCATTGACAGAGGCTCTGGGTGGAGCTTGGCATGCAGTGTTTAAACCCCGTCAAATTTATGTAATTCAATACAATGTCCTCGCAAATGTAGAAGACCACCATTTGTATATGTACAGTATTATTTGCGTTTTGTTTGGGAAGAGAGTTCCTTCCCCTTCTCCTGGGCCTCTACACACACAAACACAAAACTTCTACATTTAATTATAAAAGCAAAACATACCACTTGACCCCTGTAGTGATCAGTCACACTGTGTATATTGCATCAAAACAGAACCATTTGAAAACATGTATGTGCGTGTTTGTGTGTGTATGTGTGTTTGTGTGTGTGTGTGTGTGTGTGTGTGTGTGTGTGTGAGTGTGCATGCTGGGATCAAGACAACAGAACAGGAGGACATTTATGGAGGGAACTGGGAAAACAGCAGCAGCCATTTAAACACGTATAAGACTGTGTGTTTTCCCCATAAAGTGTGTCTTACTAAGACAGAACACTGTATTTAATATTTCACTTTAATGATAAAATGATAAGAGGTTCAGGTATGATCTATAATTAGCATTCATCATGCAAAAAAAACCAAACACTGATAAAAAGTTATGTACAGTATATAAATATAGAAATAGCCACTTTGATTCTGTAGAGACGACTCCGTCCTCAAATGCTTTTTGTTATTTGAAATTGAGCCTTTTTGCTGCAGATATGTTTGACTTGTGATAGTAGGAAAAGCACAGGTATACATATTAACATTTATGATCCCTCAGTTTTTTTCAAATGTCCCAGTTAAACTGCGGTTATATTGAATTTCGTCAGGTGAAATTTACTCGCAGAAATCATCAATTTTATTATTAACATCTGTTTTTCCTACTGTGAGATGTCAATATGCCTAATGAGGGAAAGGCATGTAGGGTAACAGCCCTGTCTCTTAACAAATCGTGTTTCCTCACAACGTTTTCTCATGCAACTGGTCCTTTAATATCTTACAAAAGGTTACTCTTCTTTTTTCGTGTTTTTCTACAAAAGCCACCAACACGTATCAATTTCCACTTGTTACATGCATACAGTCTTTTCAAGATTAACTTTTGTCTTCGAAGGAAACAACTTGGTTAGGTTTAGGAAACGATTGTGAAATACTTACTTAGGTTTAGGAAAAGTTTGGGTTATAATAACTACAGAATTGTCGCTACTGAAGTGTGCAAGTTACGTGACAAAAACATCAACATGAAACATTAAACGAGCAGAGGTCTCCTGACTGAAAGATCGCTGTTTGTTGTACCCAATCACCTCCTCAGCCCGCCCTGTGTGGGCTTTTGGTTTCTTTATACTTCCTTGTTCCTCACAAATGATTTTGCAGGATATCTATGAATTACGGAGCATTATCTTTTGTAGGTATAGCTACGAAAACTGGATGAGATGCATTGGGATTTAGGTTTTGAGGGAAACATATTTTGTCTGGGGCTACCTTTATTTTTGACGTATCACAAATACATATAATTTATAATCACAGTCTTTGGAAGTCCTCAAAGGGAGGAGGACGGTTTGGTGGATGGGTCAAACAAACACAGGACTTTCACTAATTACACTCGTGTTAGTGTCCCGTGTGAAACCAAGAGTCAGTTATTTTGATTAATATTCGTAGTTTAATGAAGTAAAGCTTGTTTCATTGTTTAAGCTAGCTATTAATTTTATGCCAAACTATAATGTTTTTACTAATCCTAACCAAGAAGTTTTGTTGTGTTTTTGTTTTCTTTTAATTTACAGTGTTAACCAAGTGTTTAAAGCTGTTTAAAACTGTGACTGGAATCCATGAAAGAATATGCTTCCCTCGAAACGTAAATGAGAATGCAGTTTAGTAGTAAGGAAATGTAATTTTGAAGGAGATAAGGTAAATTTTTGTCCATCTAAACAGGAGAACCCTTTTGTGTGGAGCCTCTTTGAGCGAGTTTACCCTTCTTTTTATTATATGTGTTACAGTTCTTCTTCCATACACTCCTGTCATTAGCTCTCTCACTCCCCTGTCACTTTGTCTCTCAGTTCACTCCGGCCACTCCCAGCTCACAGTCAGCCACAGCCCAGCCCCTCTCTCTCACCACACCATCCCTCACTCACCTAATCAGCCTTACTCAGTGCACCTGTCTGCCACACCCACCTCGTCAGCACAATCCCTCTCACTCTGCTGCACCTACTCCCTTCAGTATTTAAACCCCAGTCAGTCACACACTCGCTGCCAGATCGTTCACCGCATTCATTCCAGACCTTCCAGCAATTTCCCTTGGACTGACTTCCCATTGCCGACCCTGCCTGTCTGGACTTCCCTGCCTTTCCTGTGCCCCGGTCAATGACTCAGCTTTCTGTCCCCGACCACCAGATTCCTACCTTGCCTTTGCCCCCGTTAGCCGCCTTAGCCTTCTGTCCCCGACCACGAGTATAGCCTCTGGTTTCCGTCTGCCTGATCCCTTGCCTGTTTCCCTGACGGCTTGGCCTTTCCTTATAGGAATTCACGACGTGAGCCTGACCCTGCCTGTTTGTCTGACCCTGCCTGTTTGTCTGACCCTGCCTGTTTGTCTGATCCTGCCTGTTTGTCTGCTGTATGTTCTGCTTTCAATAAAGCCGCTGCATTCTACTCCGTGTCCTGCCGCACTGCTTCTGGGTCCACACCACACTCGTGACAGTATGTCAGTAATTAGGTTTCACCATGGGTCATTTTGCAGGACACACGTAATGTTTGTTTCCTTCAATTGAGTGTTAGTGATTGGATCTGGCAGCAGATGTCAATGTAATTGTGAAATTGAAAACTTCTGATTTCATGAGGGATAAATATTTGTATTACTACTGCTCCACACGCTCACTAATATCATACAGTCTAATGCATATTGACATCAAAGTAGATATACAGATGTGTTTAAAATGAGAGATGCAAACCTGAACTTTTTATGTATCTGTGCGACGGTGTGCGCAGTGTAGAGTTAGACTGACATAATAATTTGGTGAGTCATTGAGCTGATATTTCATGTTTAACAAGTGTTGGAAGAATATATATAGTCTCATTATTATTATTGACTAGAGCCAGTCTCCTCATTCTAATGCAGCATTTTAATCAGATTTCATACAACAGGAACAAGGAACCATTCGCCATGTCGGGCCAACAGTCTGCAGCTCTTTATTCCAATCAAATACTTCACCAGCTGATTGCTCTCAGGCGGAGGGTGAACTCGTCAGTGAAGCCACCTGCTGAGGGGATTGGTAGAGTGAAAACCTGCAGATTGTTGGCCCTGCATGGCACATGGTTTAACATTCCTGCACATTTAAGCATGTGTGTGTTTGAAATACAAATTCAGTAGTTTCAATGTTACAATTCAAATGCCAGACATTTACATAAAACCTTGAAAAGCCACCTTCGGCCGCAGTGCTTTGTGCCTTGCCAGCAGTTCCCCTGTCACAACATATAGCCCTGCGTGGAAGCATGGCACTCTCGCACTTCCTGCATCGCTTTTGGTCAAAACCGCCGGGTCAACCCACTTCCCTGTATTCTTCTGTCAACTCTGGGAAAGAGCTTTAATATCCTTCCTGCCCTCAAGACGCTGGCTGCGGAGGCGTTGTGAAAAGCCATCCTTGAGGGCAACTGCACTGCAATGTCTCCCCTCAACACAGAGTGAACAATTGTCTACTCTGTTTGTGTCTCTAAACCCTGTTGTTTTTTCTCTCAGAAGAAACAAAAAAACTCTTGTTTCGCTTCCTGGACAGTTTCAGATGGAATAAATATTGCCTGATATCTTGCCATTTATTTGTTTAGGAGGAGCCCGTAATGATACTGTGATTCTTTTGTCGTCATTGAGTTTGTCTTTTCCGGTTTTGTGCCTCACAGTCCGCACTCGACAGCAATGTCAACATCATTGACCATCACCCACTGACTGAGATGACTGCATTGTTTGACTCTGAGTTTATTTACATGATGCAAAGATAAGATTTTAAACAGCACGACTGGGTTTTCTTTGTATTGTTTCAAACGTTTAAACAGACACACAACAAATCATTCATGGATCCAGTTGTCCCTCTGTTTGCATAGAGCGAGATAATATTGTTGTCTTAATAAAAGAATGATGTCTGAATTCAAACGCACGCACACACATGCTTGACTGAGTAAACTCTCCCAGTGTTCTGAGGTGTTGAGACTGAACAAACTTTTTTCCAAAAGAACATTTTCTCTGGCGTGTGAAAGAAGTCATTCATTCTGTTTTCCACCTTCTCTATGAACAGTGGAAAAGCAACAGTATGAAATAAATTGAATCCGAGTTTAAACTGATGAATCTGTTAAGGTTACAGACACCAAACTGCACTTTATTTTGTGCTCCGAACTTGTATTTTGTATTTAAAAGCCCTAAACACCTTTGGTAAACATACACAGGTGTCCCTACTTCGTCGGCTGTGTGAGAGTTAAAACTAATGCCCATTAACAATATACCGCACTCAATACTTTAAATGTATATTTAGCTGACATAAGCAGTCGTGTTTTTTGGGGTTCTTAGGGGTTATTAAGCGATGTGGAAGCTTTCAGAAAGTCTGACTTTTCCTGTTGTATGTGCTTTAATGTTGACAAAAAGGGTATTTACAGGTTGGAATCTCCCAAATATGATAACTCCAATATGAAAAGAACGCAGCTTCGTACTCGCTTTGCTTTGTATCAAGGTAAAAACTAAATGTATTCATTGCCTATGTCTTCCTGTATATAGACTTAGTTATAGGCTAAGTGAGGTAATGCTAGCTGGTTTAGTTATTAAAGTTAACAAGGTAACAGCTAACACCTAAGCAATCCAAAACATGCTAGTTCTTATTAGCTCAATAGCTCTATGAGTTTCTTATTATTATCAGGGTTCCAGGACAGAGGATGTCGCATGTGTACAGATTGTAAAGCCCTCTGAGGCAAATTTGTAATTTGTGATTTTGGGCTATACAAAATAAACTGAATTGAATTTAATTTAATTATTTTCTCTGTACTTTTCGGTTTCCTCCCGCCTGGCATTTGGCCTATTGGCGTTCGCTCGGTCGATCGGGACAGTTAAGTTAACAAGTTTATCAAACAGACATATCTGTATCATCGTCTCATTATTGCTAAAATGAAACTTAAGTGGAAGAGCTTAAAAAACTGTAGGTCACCTAAATAAAAGTAGGAAGGTAGATAAGCAGGTTTAGTAAATTAAACTAAATGAAAACTAACTAAGCTAATGAGCTATGATGTCTTCTTCCATTTTGGACACACTGATTCTCAGTTTATTTAAAAGTTAAATAAATTGTCATTTCAGTTGCTGCTGTGAAAAGGTGTTTGGTGCGGTAAAAATTTGGCCAGGGACATACTTGCTCTTTAACCAAGCAAACACGTAGTCATTCTTTTTGGTTCATGTAGTTTGATGACCTTATATACTTCAATCAGACAGGATAACTGGAAACACTTGTCAGCACCAGGGCCTTTAAAAATCTGTAAAGATGACTCTATATCCTCATACTGTGACCCTGTGACCTCAATGTCATTTCAAATGTGTATTTGTTATAGAAATTGTGAGGCTGTCAACTTTTCTTTTGGTACAGGGGCTGAACATGAAAGAAAAATATGAATGGCTAAATAAAGTTAAGGAAAACTTAATTTCACGCTCCAGTGGCACAATGCAGTTTGATAGATCGGAGATTGGATGCGTCTGCAGCTTCATGTATTTCTATCGGTTTTGCTGTCATATGGTGTGTCCTCCCGATCACTAAAAAAACAGTGAGAAAAAGCAAACTGGGAAAAGAAGCATAGTTCTTGCTTTTGTTTGAGTGTAATTGTGACCATATATCTACAGTTAACAAGTGAGCGAGCAGATTTTTAAATGTGCCACACAGACACGCACATTATTGCACATTATCATACCTCTCAGATGACACATGAAATGACTTAATAAGATGAATTACAAAGCCTGGCAGGTTTTATTTGTAAGCAGGCACCGCTCAGGCGGGTGGAGCCGCTTCTGGACGACATCAGAGGCACTGGATTCCAGGCGGGTTTGTTTCATGGAGGAAACGCCTGTAAACTGTATGATGAATCATGACACTTACTGAATGTAGAGCATGTGATTGTTTGTTTAAGATGACTTTGCAACTTATGACCCCTGCGCTGGCCTGGCGCTCTTTCAAAAGAAGGTTGTTCCTGGATTTTAAGAGGTTTCTGGCATCTAATTGGTTTCTAACTGTTAGGCAAGATTTTTTTTCCTTTAAATCAAGAGATACACTTTTTGAGCTGATTCAAAGAAAGAGAAAGCAACAGACAATATATGCCTCTGGTTTTACAAAACACTCCCAAACAATTTACCTCATGCAAGAACATTCTTTCTATAATAAGAACATTACTTACTCTCACATTTTTTTTCGGTAATACAGCTCATATGAGTGTGCCCCGTCATATTTAGCAAACTCTCCTAACTTCAGATAACTGTGTTAATACCACATAGGCCTATGCATCCCGCCAAATATGTCTTATATTGAAGTCCAAACTATTGAAGAACAAACTCAAAATTGCTTCAAAGTAATGAAATATACAATACGTTAGTGAAAAACTTAAACTTGGATAGGCGTAGATTAATTGTACGTGTCTTCTATGACAGGTCTGGACCACTCGTAATTTGTTTCCCTACTTAAAAGCAAATTGAATTAAAAGAAAATTGGTGGTTGCAAACCTGTCCGTACGAGTGCTTCTTGCTTCAGGCCCAATGAGTTAAATCACAAATATAAGTTAAGATATATTGCAATTGCAAAAAAAATAGTTAGAAAGTGCTTGTTTTCTGTGTACTTGCTTTGTTCATGTAATGAAGGAGAACAGACACTTATTTAAAGAGAGATTTAATCGGTTTCCATCCACAAAAGTGTGCAGGTGAGGGATGACAAACAGAGATTGATGCCTTATGCTTTGGAAGAAAATAAAAAAAGCAGTGCTTGGTTTAGTCTGTATTGCCTCGTGCCTTTTGAGGACTGCGGTTCAAAGAACCAATGAAGTGCGTACATTAAATCAAGCCATTCCCCAAAGGAATTCACTTCAAAGCATAAATGTGTATTTCTCACTGGTCTGAGAAACACTGGAGAGTCAATGCAGATACAGTAGACAGCACGGACAGAGAGCATAACTATACAGTATGAGGTTTCAATGACAGTTCATAATACTTTTGTTTCCATTGAGAACCCCCTCTTTGTGAGTATTAACAGTTTTTTATACAACATTATCTGATAAGTTATACTTTTATAAAACAGTCCATTGAGGCTCAGGTAATCACACAAGAAATGTTATTCCGAACATATATAGATCATCATGTTGCCTTGTCTTTGGGTTGCACACCAGTGTATCCTTTCCAGTGGCGACAGTCATTTCAGTAACTCAACAGTAAGATTAAACTTGCAGAATCAGTATTAAGTAAAAATTTGGCTTCTCTTTTTTATCCAAGCCATCATACAGTATCATGTTACAATGCTGTCCTCTGGGAATCATTTCCCAGCAGTTTAGACTTCAGTCACTGCCTCAAAGGCTTAGTGGATACTTTGGCCTTCAGCAAAGGTTCATAGCTCGGACATAAATCTCCGAAGTCAACGGTCCGGATCCATGAGCTTCAAAGAACTCGCAGAGATTTGGGCGATTGTCCCACTGGTCAATTTACCCAATAAGTGATGTCAATGGCAAACTCATCTGTGTCTCGTAGGAAGAGTTTGACCATTTGGGAAAATAGGCTTATTTGCTTTCTTGTCGGGAGTTAATGTCCGTATGTCATGTCTGTACACTAGAAAAGATGCTTCGACCTCCAGCTGGTTAGCTTAGCTTAGCTGAAAGGAATACCTCAACCTTAAAATGACAATTTGTTTATCAATTACTCACGATGTGTTACCTTGAATTCTTGAAGAAAACAGAGTAAATACTTGATGAATCAAAGTAGATTGGGGAATCGTTTAACAACAGCAGAACCATATCAATATCCGTTTACAAACTCTCACACAATTTGTGCGATGAACTCTTGTTTAACCAAACCCATGCTATGTACTTCACAAACACATGCATTTTGTCCAAAAAGATTTACAATATAAAAAACCCTTCAGTTCATAGAGTATTTACTCTATTTCCGGCTTTTTTGTGATTCTCCGTTTACCAGGGTTTTTCTTCAAGAATCCCAGGTAACAAGTGATGAGTAATTGGTATACAAATGGTCATTTTCAGGATAGAAACAAGGGAAACAGCTAATATGGCTCCATCCAAATGCAACAAAATCCACCTACTAGAACCTGTAAAGCTCTGTAATTGACATATTTACAGTTTTAAAAGTGTTAAGTTGTGGTTTTATGTGGGGTTCTTTACTATTTCTTGTTGAAGGTTGCTCCAAAACTTTGTGTTCTTCTGTTCTGGGACAGAATAAACCAACGTGATTGAGTGTGTTAATAAGTAAGCCATATGGGTGCTGTTTTTTCTGCCTTTGGACAGAGCCAGATGGCCTGTTTCCTCCTGTTTCTGGCAAAAAATACTATTTCTCCAAAATTCTACAGATAAGCATAAACATAACAGATGTTCAACAGTGCAACTAAATTCTGTGCTTTAAAGACCTGTCGAACATGTTGCTTGATAGTAAATCAATGTCAGAACTATGAAAAATAACACATAATATATAAAAATATTAAAGAAAATACTATTTTGTACTCCCAGTCACTACTTTCCTCATTTTCCTTGGGAGTTTTGTTTTGTGGCATCACTTATGGGGTAATTTGACCAACTGAAGCAACCTCCCAAAACTTCTGGGCACTCCTCTATACAGAATTGTTTTAGTGGAGAGGTCCGAACTCCACCCATCTCCATCTTCTTCCATCTTCCTCCCCTCTTAAGCCAGGATATCACTCCTCTTGCTGCACCAGACCACCAGGGCGATCATGGCCAATGTGAGGAAAACAGGGACGAGGATGAGGATGGTTAGCGTGTCGTCTGGCGGATCCACCCATACCACCTGCTCCATGGTGCAGTTAGAGAAAAAGTGCTTGTGTATGCGGATGATGTAGCCCTCCACCAGTGGATTGGGCCAGTAGCAGCTGACGTCATGGGCCTTTTCCTCTGTGCAGAGGGTGAAGATGTGGTACTCACTGGGGAGAGAAATGAGTGAAAGAGAGGGGAAGGATTAGAATAAAATCACAACTGGCTTCTGTTTGGGCACACAATCATTAGAAACCCTATAACTGTTTAGCTAGTATTCCTCAAAACATTGGAGGTTCAGTCACTAATCCATCATTGTGACTGGGGATATTCTGCCTTTTATTTTTTTGGCCCACTACTCTCCTCTATTTCAACTGGCGTTCAGTGCTTTTCAGAGCCTCAGTGAAGCTTTCCAGGCTCAGAGCTCTGCTTTGATAAATCCATTCAGCTAACCCTAATCCTTCCTCTTTCTCCATCCTGATTTTCTATCCACCAGGATTTATTCATCCAGATTTGTTTCTCAAGACATCCTGGAGCCATTGGTATCCTCACCAGCAAAACAGTTGATTGAGTAACAGTGTTATCAACCCTTTCTCACTCCCAAATACTGCAGCCTCGATGCACCGAGGCACACTTTAGCGTGTTATGATATATTATATATATATATATATATATATATATATATATATATATATATATATATATATATATATATATATATATATAATTTATGTGGAAACTGAAAAAGTTGAGCTATTTAGCTTAATGTTGTAAGATGCAGGGGAAAGGAAAAAGTAATCCTAATGTAGGCTACCTAATACATATTTTATAGCTCTAAGCAAATGGTTTGTCTATCAAACTAATTAAAAGTAAATAAGGATTTTTGTATGTGCATTAACGTAAAGTCTTTCCTAAATAAGAAAGATTGGTTTATGCCTCTGCGGAAGACTCAAAAGGTTGCATCTGGGGGAGTGATTGGGGAATGAAATAAAAGGACGGAGAGAGAGATAAAAAATGTAAGCTTTGAGGCAGAATAGATCAAAATGCAGCATGCAGGACTGTAGGGAATAAGACTTTTGAAGTTTTTTCCCCAGATGTAGTACACAACAGCTAACAGGTTTTCAAACAGTCATCCACGCACAATAATAAAAAAAATAGCTTCACCAGGTTCACAGTGGATTTACTGAAGAAATAACTTGGTGGTAAATACATTATATAACTGAGAAGATGACCTCAAACACATATACAGCACATGCAAATGATATTTTTGAAAAAGATACATTATACTTGTGCATGCCAGTTTCTGACGTCATACAGATACCTATAGCTTATGATTAAGCTACTGCGAGCCTAGCTTTTGTGCCAATGTTTGGTATGATTTAATTAATGCAAAAAAACAATGTTTCCCTCAGAATGTCTTTCCATAACTCCCCCTTAGACATTATAGCTCCCAGTTAAACCCACACTAATCATACTGCTCGGGCAAGATAACCAACCGCATCTGTTTAATGGCTGATAAACGCTGGCCATTCATGTTTCTAAATGGTGTTACAAATGGGCATTTTATGCACCTCCAAATAATTTAGTCAAGATGCTTCTCTCGACTGACACCCACTTCATATATGTATGTAGCTCACACAACAAACACACACTAACACACAATAGTATAAAGATGCATTGCTGCTTCTCTTCACTGGCTTGTTTGTTTATCCTCTGAGACTGATGGCTCTGCTTACTGGTAAATCAGATTAACGAATAAAGACTTAAACTGTGCGGTAGTGACATTTTCGCAAACGAGGCAAAGCTAATTCTTTATTTTGACGATGTATCTTATGTTTTGTTACTGTGCAAAGGAATGCATCATTCTATGAGTTTTAACCATTAACCATCCTCTTTCCACGGCTGACTGGCTGGTACAGTTGTTGGTAACAGTCTTCTGCCAGTCGTGTGGACAACATAACCCACTTTAAATGGGGCTTGCTCATCTAAAAGGTTCATGAGTTATCATTATTGGTAGTAGGAAACAGCTCTGATGGCTTTAAAGCAGCATCTGGTCCGCACAGGGACCAACCATTATTCCTAATAGTGAATATCAAGTATATTATTAAAAGGTCCAGATGGACCGACGCCACTGTTACGCTGTTCCTGTGTGCTCAACATTAAGGCTGGCTACTCTATGAGCTGTAAAATGCTCTGGGCAGAAAATCAATATGTTATTAGAGGTAAATGATTAAAGTGCGTAAATGCTCCTACAGACACACACACTCACAGCTTGTCTCTTAGTCTGGTATCGGCTAATTTCAAACAATAACAATCATGTTGGCTGATTGTTTGGCCAGCAGCTATCACTGCAGAGAGGCACGGCTCATTTGTCAAAGAGAGGAAGCTTTGCAGGGGTCGTTACTTGTTTAAATATGAGGCTCCTTGTTCTTCCAAGCTCAATTCCCTCTCACCACTCCCATGTTCCTCTTGTGCTTTCGCTCTGCCTCTTTGTCTCCCGCCCTTCTTATCACCTTCCTCCAGGCTCCAAAGTAAAGTGCCGCTGAGAAAGTCTTTGTATCCTCCAGTCGCGTAAATTAAGTCACGTACATGATTACACCCAAATGCAACATTCCTCTCGGAAAAATGTTGACTCATGGAGGCAGTATTTCCCAAAAGGCAAGTCATGCTGTGTTTCCCGCAACATTCTGGCAATGAAACAGTCTTTGTTAATATGTTCTTTCATCTGTTAATCACACTTGATAGGTCAGACATCACTAACAGATCAGAAGTTGTGCAGTGGATGAGCTTTTTTGCCAAAAACATCAGCCTGCTGTGTCTGGAAATGACGTTATGATTGAACCAAAACAGTACATTTTCAGGCCGGACTACTAAAACAATCTGAAAAACACTAAATGCTCCATAAAGCTGAGGGGAACTGCAGAGTTGGATGAATTGGTTGTAGTACTGTGATTGATGAGAATAATATTGACTATAGCAGCTTTAACTTTGGTAGCTTTGGCATTTGGTTTGCTTTGAAAACTGCCTGGATCTAATTTCACCTTTCAGCGCACTACAGTTTTGCTATTTTCTATCCAATTATTGTTTCTGTCAAGGCATTCCTTATATACATTTACAAATGATATTTATGACCAATAGATGGCTGTTGAAATTTCTAAATACAAGTGTCAGTTGCTTACTGGCCTCCAAAATGTTTACCCTGACTATAATGTCTAAAGTCAGCCATTTGATGCAAAAGCTTACATTTAGCTCACATTGCGCACCTCCTTTAATTTTTAATTTCTGAAATGAATCAATGTATGATTGTGTGAAACTGTATTCGTACAAAAAACTGTGTTTCCTGGAAAGAAATAATGGTTCAAAAGAAATCAGTGATAGTATGATTGATGGATGATGTTGTTGTACCTCCTCACAGATTCTTTTATTTCATTTTTCCTGGTAATCGGGGAACAAGATGATTATTTTGACGTTGATGTCATGCTCCCATGTGTATGTGTGTGCAATAAGCCTTAAGTCTCATGGCTTTCTCCCTAAAGGGAAAAAAGCTCCATGTGAGGGGTCAAAGGTGAGCGGAAGGAATGAGGTGAAAAGCTGGATAAAGATAGATACAGATGGGTGGTCAAGGCTCAGATGCTCTTTTAAAAACAGCTCTGGTTTTGGGAAGCAAACCTCAAGCTGTTCTCCCCCCTACAGAGATCCAACCAGCTGTATGAGGCTCAGATGGATTACAATCTTTCTATCAATCACGCGTTTTGCTGAAAGTGCCACGGTGTAGAACTGACAACCCCTTAACTGAAACTACAAATATAAAGCAAAGAAAAAAGAGGACTGACAAAGATAAGAGGGTGACTTTATATATGGAGACAGTTTGGTATCACTCTTAAAGTGTCTCACAGGAGATTCTCTAATATTCTCAACATCAGCTCTTCATTTTGGGCCAACAGGGAGAATATTTGGGATCTCTCTTACGGGGAAGGGATGCTTTCCTCTGCTGCAGGCCAATTTTGGATAATTACAAATGATTTAATGGAAAGGAACCCCAGAACCTATTTTAAGAATTGAGCAAACAGGTACAGTTGTTCCCCTGCTGTTGAGTTAAATCTTCTTAAGAACATAAAGAAGGAGTGGGAGTGTAGCTGCTGATAATCCATTTTGGGAATGTAACAAAATCAAGTTGAGAAATGCCTCAAAATGCAATTATAACTAAGCTCTCTCTCTCTCTCTCTGTGTGTGTGTGCTTGAATAACGGCCTCTTCTATATGTGATGATGACTATTGCAGCTAGGTATGGAGGATGCAGTAGAAATGTCAACAAATATATGACAGCGTTTTTCAGAGTCACTAATTTGTCATCTATTTACACAAGTTGCCACAACTTTCCCACCACTTCCTCTCAACGTCATAAGACACAGACATCCTATACACACTGCTAACTCTTTACAGTCAGGGAGGCTCTCAGAGGATAAATGTTCATAAATCTATTTAGAAATCAGAAAAAAGGGTGACAAACCATGTGGTTGCTGTACATAAGTGTCAATGATGCAAAATCTCCAAAATTCCAATGAAGACTTTTATTTGTAAACAGTTTTAACTTAAATATTTAGGAGGGTTAACTGCATAACTTTTCATCAGTTTCTGAACAGATTTGTTGTGCAGTGCAACATAAAGCTTGGTAGATGTTGCATCCAAGATCCAAGAGTGAAGACTTCACCTTCAGCACAGAAAACTACTTCAACACTACTATTACAGAAGACAAGATAAGGTCAGGGAGCTTCTTAAAGTGTAAACAAAATGGCCGAGAGATTTTTGCAGATCTCATAAAATTGTTATACAACAAGGCCTATTCATGTCCATCAGATCATTAACATTGACAGTGTTTACTCATGACCATTACTCTGCACTGCTCTCATTTGCTGTTACTGCTGATAATGGCATCACGACAGAAGGAGTTGTTGCGAAAGATTAGCAGGCACCAAACCTCCGGTTCCCCCTTTAAACACTTTTAGCTGCTATATATATAAAAAATAATGTAGTACCTGATGAAGTGTGTGAGGTTACACCAGTTCTGTGGATCTATGTGACCCATGTCCCGCTTGAACTCCTCTCCACAGAACTCCACCTCCCACTGCAGACGGGACTCATTGCAGGGTTTCTTAGGCCGGGGGGGAGTGGGCTCTATGTTGAAACTGTCAGTGGCTGAGAGGACAGAAAGAAGAAGAGAATTTATAGGTCACATATCCTGCTTTGGGGGTTCTTCCTCTGATAAACTGTCATATCAGTAAAGTGACTGAAATTAAACATGAAAAAATGGATGTTCATGATCTTTGGAATGATTTTCTGGTATTATTTATGAGCTGTGAAGTGCATGTATTTTATGGTTTTTTTTTCTTTTACTCATTATTTCCTGTCAGAAAGATGTAACTTATGTTTTTCATCCATCTTGAGTTTAATTTTCACCCACTACGTTCTTGGAACAGAGGAAAAGTCAGTTTTAATATCTCACTACCACACCATGCTGCATCCTAATGTTGCTATTTTTCTGCAGCAATTCAACTCAGTTTTCCCCAAAGACTGACACAGAGCATTCTCATTTTATATGATGGATGCATATGCTTACCTGACAACCCTGTCATCATCCAGGCATTGACTGTGAAGAAAAAGAAGAAAAAATATGTAAAATGGAGTGAACTGATTGCTAAGGTTCCAACATATTCGATAAGAAAACCGACATTTCATACTTTACATTTTCTGAAACAAGAATGTCATTTCTGCTTCCCTCTGTGACCTTTGATTGTCTGATCGCAATCAATTTGTCAGCCTTTGTAGGGTTCAGAATTGATCACCAATCAGCATCCTCTCCTAGCTTTAAGATTTAAACTAAACTTTTGTGTTACTACTGATTCAAAAATTCCCATTGCTCTTGTTTCACAGTAAAAGCTTTGAATACACAGATCAGATGGGAACTTTCTGTCTGCAGCTGTTGCATTGTGTTTTTTAACTGAAGGTTGTACCGACTTCTATTGTTTGCTATAGGTTCATGTAATCCAAAAGCACTTCTTTAAGCACTTAAGTCTCAGTGGATCAGTTTTAAACAATGCAGGGAGTAACTGCACAAGAGATAAGAGTCACAGTGAGCTGTTAGATGAGAATAGGCCGATAACAAGTTCTTACTGTGGGGAATCAGAACCACAAGTATGTCATCAAGGTTAACCAACCCTAGGCCTTTTAACGGTGTAACCTGTTCAACATCAGCAGATTATTTGTGACATATAAGAAGAGGATCATCTCCTTGTGTATATAATCCATTTGCGTGATTTATTCTCGTGAACAAAACTTTTTTTAACAAAAATCCATTATTTGTGACAGGCACTGTCTTTTCTGTTTCCTGTGTTCTCATGTTTTCAGTCTTTCTGTTAACACCCAGCAGAGGTTAAGAAGATAGGAGAGAGACAAACAGAGACGGAGTGAGAACAACAAAATTACAGTTGAAGTGAAGTATCGCAATGATACGGCTGGTTACAGAAGTGCATCCATCATACACACTTTTAATAACCTTTCTCTCCCCTCCCTGTTCTCTGATTCAAACTCACAGCTCATCGGAAGACCAAAGCTTAACATGCTGCTGCACAGGAAGGTGTATTTCCGTTTGAAGTGCCATGCTTACAAAGCGAAGAATCAGTTGAAAAGATGCCCCTCAGGACTGTTACCAAGTTAGTGTGCTAAATATAGAGACTTCCCTGTTGAGGATGTTTTGAGGTGCGGTGTTTGTGATGGGATGAGATTATTTTATTTATTCTATTTGTTTGTTGGTCTTAAATATTAAAGATAGATCAAGTATTTGTGTAGATCCTGGCCTGGTTTTATAAGCTGTACTTTGACTTGCTTTTGAAATTTTCCTTGTGATTAGGGTCAACTGTTTCATCGTGAGTTGTTGTTTTTTTTAAACTAAGAGCACAAAACAAATAAAGTGATTTATGGCAAAGCCAAACCTCTCAGACAGATTGAAGAAGATATTTTTCTGAACTAAACTTGCTTCATTGAAAGAAAGATTTAGCAAAAGCAATTATAAGAGGAAGAATGTACAATCGCATAATTCCTGCAGTGTTGGGTTCCAACGAAAAAGGAAAAAGCAAGTGAAAATTTAAAGATGACAGGGACTTGGTCTCAGATGAGCTGTTTCAGAACAAAAGGGGCCCTGAATGTAACAGTTGAGTTAATTAGATGGGATCAAGAGACAGCCAGGGGCACTGTCTGAAATCCCCGAGCTAGTCAGATGTCACAAAGTCAAATATCCATATGCTCATCTTTTTCTGTGGCCCATTGTTATCTCAAGACATTAAATCCACTTCCTGTCTTCTCTTCAAGGCGCACACAGACAGAAAATCATTTCTCAAGATCACAAGAAAGTATGTCCTTTGTGTCTAGTAATCAATTCATCAAATCAGATATTATGGCAAATTATAGAGCACTCTAAAAATTACACTCTTTGAAAGTTCTCCGACTTCAGAATTTGGCTTTTAGCCACCTGGTTCCCACAGGTCTTCTGTTGCATTTCAATTCTCCTGACAATAAGCTCCATGCAGGCCAGCCCAAAAATAACATAGTGTATATAAAATCCAACATAAGTTCCTTATGCGCCAGGAATCAGCAAAACCGAATATCCCCCATGTACTCTTTGATAACAAACCAATCACCATAGCACAGGCTCTGCAACATTTAAAAAAAGATTACGTGTAGACAATTTAACATCATTAAAATCTCCCGTTTGACACTACAGTGCAGATTAATTTAAGCAGTGTAGTTATAGGACAATAATGTAAATTGATGGTCATTTCAACAATGTCTAACATTACTGATTTATGTTTTTATAAAGTATATTGCCAGATTACCAAAATACTTTAAATCTGCTGCAATAGTTCATTTTCAATTTCATTTTCATGGTTTGGGTGTCTGTGTTTTTCTAAAATAACTATTTTGTCTTTTGATTATGTGACCTAACATGCTCTTTCTTATCTTCTTCATGTTGTATGCTTTCAAGGCGAGTGGAGCGTTCACTATTCAGATGAGCGGTTGACACAAAGACCCATCAAATAGGTAATTTAAATTATTAATTAAACACAAGCAGGATGGAGGAACTGATGAAAATAACCTACAACAATCTAGCAGCAGGTTTCCTTTCAGCATGAGCTCTGCAAAACAGCAGCAGGGGGGAAGTTTGAAACTAAATGGAACCTATCAGCTTTATAAGCTGGGGAATCAGCAGAGAGTGTGTTTCTGGGAGATTTGGTTGAGTTATAGGCTACAGTGCCAGAGTATGAATTATAGCAGCTTGGTGCATCTCTCCTCGTAGCGTGTGACAGTTTGCCAAAATCAAAGCACTCTGGGTTTAGAAAGCAGATACAGAGGGGGACTTTAACCAACTGTTTAAGCATTAATCCCTTTTTTTTTTCAATTTGTAAAAACAACGCTAACTTTATCACATTTTAAAGTTGCTGCAGCGAATGTGATTGCCAATTAGTCATTTACACACCTACCTGATACAGTGGAATAATTCCACATTTTGGGAAATAGGCTTATTTGCTTATCTCTTGCCAAGAGTTAGATGGGACGATTGAAACGTCAATTAAATGGGAATTTAAAGCCAGCATCCAGTTAGCTATACTTAGCATAAATTCTGAAAACAGGGGGACAGAGCTAGCTTGGCTCTGCCAAGGGTAATACAATCTACCTACCAGTTTCACTGCAGTGTTTTTTATATATTGTAAGTATTAAACAGTTATAAGGTGTTTATTATTCAGCTTCAGGGGGGGCAAATTGTTGGATTTTGTATTTGAGAGATCCAGCTGTTTGCATCTGTTTCAAGTTTTTTGTGCTAAGCTAACCTGCTGCTTAGAGGGGCATCACATTGAATTCTCCACACAAAAGCACATTTTACTTCTCAAATATAAATCTATTGCTTTAAGTCCCATAGTCACACACATTTTAGGAAAATCTTTGTCTTCTCCGAATCCTAAAAAAATACCTGGCTTTCTGTTTATGGAACTAAAACTGATGAGAGCGGAGAGAGTGAACTGAAACTGTGAAGTTGCAGGCCTAAAAACCAAAACATTAGTTAGAGCAGCTATGAAAAATGTACATATCATCTACAGTATATGTGTGTAGTATCTGTTTCATGTTCTAGAAAAGCCCAAAGCTCATCAGTTGGGACAAACACCAACAAATAACAGCCTTTCAGCAGCATCTCTCATATACTTCTGCAGAGAAAAGCAGCAGCAATGCAATTTATCTGTAGCTGCCACTACTATCACAAACTTTGAGGTGGCTGTGAGCTGTAGATTGTATCAATGTCTTTTCAATTTACTGAAACCACTAGTGTCTGTTTGCAGTACCGTTTTGAATTGCATGAGCTGAGGTGTGAGAAACTGATGATTGATATCTGTGTTCTTCAAATGGTGTTACTTCTAAGAAAATGTAAATGAAACATTTAAAAAGCAATCAATTTGAATTAATTCAAGCCTCTCATTAAGAAACACAACGGGGTACTGCAGACAACTGAATCATTTAGTCTCTCATCATTCACATGTGGGTGGACGTTTTTTGTATTTGTTCATTCATCCAGCCGCTCCCACCTATTTTTAAAACACTTATCAGGTTCCTCTTCACTAAGGTTCACAGTTATGCTAATGAAGCCTTTCGAAGCCGCTGTGGACCCCGCTGGTCATGGATCGAGGCCAGCTCGTCATGATATATCCACATCAATTATGATTACGAAAATGGGAAACTGCTTGCATGGCGGAATAAATGTTTTTTTTTAACATCATAGGCAAAGAAATATTTTAATAGCTTTTCAACACCTTTTGTCGACTTTGAATAAAATTGTACAGGGCTCTTGCCTGGTCAAATTAATTATTTAATCTGAAAGTACACTCAAATTCCTATTTATTGTGCAATAACTATTAAACTATTTAAAATACTATTTAAAAGAAATAATAAACAATAAAATAATAATAAATAATAAAACTGGCATAATTAAGTCTTCTTTTGTTCCTTTTTTTATTGTTTAAAGTAAGGAAGCACCCATACTGCAGGATGTTCATTAAGTTCTATGCATGTTGGTGGTTTAAAATTAGCAAGAAGTTAACAGGCTGAAATTATTGACTTACTTTAAACATCCATACCAAATCCACAAAAAGACAACTTCCACTTGAACAGGATTCTTGCAACTATAAGCAAGAATCAGTAAACACTTGTCAATAGGGGCAAGCTTTTAACCATCCAATCCATTGCGATGAACTAGAACTGTCGAGTCAACTGAAATGTGGCCTTAGCGCTACATTGAAACAGCATTAAACTTGTGAATTATGCAGTCCAAGCAGGGCTATTTTAAACTAGAAGATAACTAAATCAAGGTGCTTGAAGGTGTAACACGCTGGTTGACAGCGTGCCAGTCGTGTATCGGCTCAGTTGGCCCCCTGCCATCCACTGCCTGTTAGGTTGGCAAGATAAATATAGATGAGAGGAAATAGAAGATGAAGGAAAGTAGATGAATTGCCAGAACTGTTTAAACAGATTTAAAGCACATGCACAAGTGGCAGGACTTGTTTAACAACCTCTACCGTATATCAGGTCTGCATTGTCATCATCATCACCAGAATAGGAAGGTACCAGTGCAGACGAGGGTTCGTGATATGGGTCAGATTTGATTAGAGAGAAACATTTTGGCATTTGGTTGCACTTTTTCTTCAAATAGAACTTGTGATTTCATTACGCTACAAGATCTTTTGTTGGTTTAAACACATGGGGGATGGAATAATGCATACACAACAGGATATGAAGAAGGTCTTGTCTCACTCCGTATTTATGCCTATGGCAACAATGTGTTCTGTATTAAAAGTTTAATTTGAGAAATGAAAAAGGGAAATAAATAAGGTGTTCTTTTTTCTCTTTGTCTTCCTGCTGTACCATCTGTCTTCTACTGTGTCTTTCTCCACAGAAAAACAGACTGAAGTTTGTACAGACACATCAAGAAAAGAAAAAAAAGAGAGTAATGGGAGATTTAAAAGGTAAGCAACACTGGAAAAAAGGTGGAGATAAATGCACATTGGCTTCCTGAACATCAGAAAAACATGTATTGCCTATTAATAATTGTTTTAGATGAATTTCTTGCACTTAATACTACATCCATTGCCCTGCATCTAATAATGAAGCAGATGGGTTTACATTGGAGTAAAGCGAAAGCCTGGTGCGTCACATACCGATGCTAAACGATGCCTTGTGAGTTGATATTAAGACGGTGAGGGCCACTGCCATAGCATCGGCAAAGACTGGACAATGAACATCAAAGGCAGACTGCAGGAATTCAATGGATTGAACAACTGATAATTAAAATAAATAAATAACAGTAGCATACAAAAACAATTGAAATAATAAGATAATGCACTAATGTGGATAATTGTAGTGATCCTAGTAAAGGACCCTGGGTAGCTCCTTTAATTTAAGGGGGAAGGTATGTGACATGAATCAAGCAAAAACTTTGCATTTCTGAATAAATTTGAAGCTAATTTGTATCTGCCAACAACGCTCAGCATTCATGAATAACACCCTGACCTCCTACTATATTTTGGAGATCATTGAGTTCTTGGCTCGTCAAGACACGCTGCCCCGTGTTCACCATCTGCAGAAAAACAGCTGAAACAAGCTAGATCAATGAGAACACAACCATCCAAAGGAAATGTTTATTTGGTTTGCATTGCAGATGACATCTAAGAAGGCCAGAAGGAAGCAAAGAATAGAATGGATAACTTAGTTTAGAATATAGGTCAAATGAGACGGTTGTGAGGAATCATTTTGCATTTGTTTTGCAGAAATTCTAATGATAAAGATTTTTAAACATCACAAATAATAAGACAAATTTAAGACGCTTCAGAGACTTAAAAATACTTTCTTCTTTTATGTTACACAAAAAACATTCAATATCACCTTTTTTAGAAAGATGCAACTGCTTTTCAAGGGATAAAGTTACTCCTCTTCGCTGTGTCCAGAGGAATTCACAGCTCTTCAAACAATGACTAAGGTTATCCGACTGAGGTCACTGAGGCAGTTAGCTTGCTTTTAAGAAATATTCTCACCCCCAACAGATGAATAGAAAGCATTTTAACCACAGCATGCAGAAGCAGAGTTAAAGTGAATGTCAGAAGCTGTGTGATGTGGGTACACACAGGGAACAAGCAGATATAACACAATTCTGCATCTGAAAAATGCTTCAAGTACGCCTGTGCCCTACGCCTTTATCGTTGTTAATTTAGTTGTGAAACCATATCGGTGTTATTCAACAAACGTAATCAAATTAAGCATGATTAACAAACAAAATCATGTGATTGCCCCACACACACAATAGCACAAGTGTTTCCTACATTCCTCCTCCTCCTCCTCCTCCTCCTCGTCCTTGAGGTAGTCTATTTTCCCTTTGGCTGAAAATGAAACCAACATGTAGGGCAGGATTTTCCAACTGTCTTGTGCTCTAAAGCAACATATTACCAAAATGAAACTGATGGTTCGCTCTAATCTTATTTTATTCATTTATGATACGCATCTATCAACATCAACGTGTTCCAATTAACTGAAAGTTGAAATGAGACGTGTAGCAGCTTTAGAAGTAAAGATGGACCGCGGTTAAACAAGCTGAAGGCAGAAGCTGCCTGATTGATTTCACAAGCTTGTCAGTGGTTTTACCCACTCTTTGATAATATATTAATATTAGACTCTTTGACAGACAGACAGTGATGGGCAACCCGTTTTCATTCCCAGCTCCCAACACAAACTGACCAGTGCCCTTCGGAGTCTGATAGCGTGTGAAACTCAGGCATTTTATTTGACCATAGCTTTGTCACGTAACTTGTGTATTTAACTAATGCCAGTTGACCAACACTTATTTTATATAACAAACATACTTTATTTAACCCAAACCACATTTTTTTCTTAAGCCTAACCAAGTAGTTTTGTTGCGTAAGTAAACTTAAAAACTTAGTACACCTCCTTGGAAGTTTATTTTGAAAAGACAATTTACATATAAAGAGGGAAAACTGACACGCTGTCTTTGACACATCCAAACTGATGCTAGATGTGTTCCTACAGGGCCATAGTTTGAAGCATAGGACCGCTGACAAAGAATCCCTATTTGACTAGGGTGAAGTGAAAATGTGTTGCAATAGACTGTCAGTCATTGCTGTTATCTGGAGAGCTCACTGACAGGAGAATAAATTACCTTGTAGTAGCTACTACAAGAGGCCACCGTGGTGTCCTCATTTGACAAAATAACAAGGTGAGGATGTTGTTGTGATAGAAACACTGATCTGCACAGATCATATTAGGTCAAAGAGCATAACTACAAATTGTTGTTAGTCTATGTGAGAGGATCACTGCTGGTCCGAGGTTAGAAAAGAGAGGAGAAAACAAACTGTGACAACAGCAAATAAAGCTGAGTACAAAGTTTTGCTCAGTCTGACAAGTTGGTCAGCTTTTCAACAAATATAAAGCTATTAGTGTAGACGTATTGTATTTTAGGTCCCTGCACACTACAGTAATAAAAGTCTTGATATACCGATATCTTTGTACTTTTGTGTCACTGTTCAATAGCTAATATTTTTTCTATTACTGTTATCCAAAAATGACTTTGTTCCATTTTTATCCCACATAATACATTTTCTTCAGGGTTGAAAAGCCTCTGGGGCAGCATTCAGTGTATTGCAGGTAAGAAACTCTTTTCAGTGGCCAAGACAAATAAAAGCTTATGAGTGAACTTTATTTTATTATATTATTTTCAGTTACTGAATTCACAAAGCTCTCCTCTATTCTGACTGGCTGATATCAGATATTTAAGGGACAGTTTTACCATTTTCTACATGTAGTAGAAAATAGTTCCAAATAAAACAGTTGACAGTGTGGATTTTCTTGAGTAACTAAGACACTGATATTGGAAAGAACAACAACAATATCTCACAAAGCGCAACAATCTTTATGTCCAATATTTGCACTCCTTTTAGGTTTGCTTTTGGTCTCCAAAAAATCCTGAAGGTTATAACTGTCTTTAAGCTGATAGACGCTCCACTATGTTGCTAACTTTTTCTGCTTGCTGTTTGGTGATGGGCAGGTAGCATACAGTGGATTTATTCTGGCTTTTTTTGCTTAAAGAAACTGCCTACTGCTACTGGAGATAACGCTGATGCGAGCAGTGAGAGTGAATCAACAGTAACGTTGTGTGCTGGAAAACCAAAACAATTAGCTATAAGACGCTAAAAGCTACTTAGAGCTGAGGGTAACAGCAAAGTTGGTCGATAATTATTTACATGGTCCATTGTAATATGATACACTTTTTGCAAAAACAACTTTTATGTGCTTTTTTTCTGGATTTTCTCTATATTCCCGTAACTTTGAATGGAGCCCAAGTACAGTAGCTTTATACAAATATGTGCATGATGGTCAGACTCAATCAATTTGGAAAATCATTAGAAATCAGTACATGTATTCAATTGAGCAAATGTTATTACAGCGATACAACAAGCTGGCTGATTAGCTCTGCTTTGAAAAATGTCAACGCATTTGCCATCTCATATCCAACATACTCCAAATGTACAGCTTAGGAACATCATTTAAAAGTTGGATGTGTCAGATGTCAACAACTGAGAGGACTGCTGTTAACACAGGACATTTAAATCTTAATTTCTCCTAAGTCAGCCATGGCTACCAGCTGTCTGCCGCCGCTGCTGCTCTGAAGCCTCAGATTTGATGAAAAGCTTCAGATGTTAACCACATTTCTGGATATGCCCAGAGTCACAGGAGAGACAGACCTGCCAGAAACATATGTAATTCTTTTTATGTCCCTGGCTTAGTTTTGAAGTTAGTTTACGCAAAAGCAAAACCAATCACTTCCTAGATGGGAAAATTGAGAGAGTAAACTACGTAATCAGTGCTCATAAAAACAAGCCCATTGGATTCACTGTGAGCAAAGGCCATAGTGATGGACTGATGGGTGATTATTATTCAGCAAACAGCTGATGAGCAAGGTGAGGAATGAACAAACGGAGCTGAAAAAGAAAGACATTGGGGGAAGAAGTAAAAGAGGTAAATCTGGAGGGTGAATATTTCAGCTTAGGCAAAATGTTTAATTCCTATGGTTTAGTGCACGTTGCAACTGATTTCCTTTCAAACCAAAGCTGGCCTCTCAAGGATAAAATTAAACTACAACGAAGAAGACTGTCACTTCTTTACATGCAGTGCAAGATAAACCCAGACGGATATTCCTTTCTTTCAGGCCTGAGTGGAAGCATCCTGGCTGATTCTGTCTGGGGGGGTGTTCAGGGGTCAAAGAGAGAGAAAGGAAGAAGAGACTGGGAATGACACACATGTCCAAGACAGAGGGGTACTTGGCAAACAAAAGCAGGAAGAGGGGGAGGAGAAGAGCGTGAGTACTGGATGACCATGACGGAGACAGACAGAACTAAAATGCCAGTGGCGGAGAAGAGAGAATCCATGATGGGGGACTTTCCGGAGGCAAATGCAAATTTCTTTGAACCTATTACACTGTTTGTCTGTACCTAATGCAGGTGGTTGAGCGGGGCAGCTTGTGATTGCGCAGTTGTGGTTCGACAGCATGTTGTGGGTGAATACGAGGCTTTGTGAAGGACTTTTGGGATAACAGCTCTAAATAAATGCAGTCCATTTACCATGGGGAGTGTAAAATTACAGGCAAGCTTCAGCGGAAAAGGCCCCCACGGCGAGAATCCATCAGTCTGTGAGCTGCACTCAGTGTCTCATGAACAATTTATCTATGTCGGAGCAACAAAACAAGGTAGCGAAATTAAAAAAGCGTTTTTGTGTCATTTGTTTTTGTGAAAAAGTGTATTCATATGAGCCCAAACAGTTGTGTGCTCACACTGATGCACACTGCAGGTTGTCGGTGACAGATAAGGAGCACGGATGTGATTATAACACACTGAATTGGCCGAATCAGCACACATAAATTCCCAATCGTTCTTCGTTAGCAAAGATAATTAACTGGAAAAATAGCATTAGAGGGGCAACGCAGTTCAGGCTTTCATCAGTATTCCCCATGCACATCTCTTCAACTCCAGACAACTGTATAATTCCAAAACATAAAAGCCAAAAATGGCCCAAAGCCACTCTTTTTCACCCCCTTTCTAACAAACCACAAAAATTAGCTCCGCTGGAGCGCTTACCTCCAACAAAAAGCAAACATTTGTTGTTTGGAATAACATCATGGAAGGCATGAATTATCCCCTTTATGTAGGCTTGTTTTACTTTAGAAAAAACACCAAATGCTTCTGACAGGAGTCACAGTTGCATGGCTACACAAAGACAAAGCTTTAAATTTAGAGGTTTGATTGAAATAGGTCACTTTTTCTTCTCTGATAAATAAGCTGTTTAAATTTAAACTAGGCTCAGTGTCAAATGCAGGACATCGTATTACTGTTCAGCCATCCCTGGCCAAAATGGCACATGAAATTGATGCACTCTCCCCTAAATGTCCAACTGTGTTGAAACACAGCAGCAGTAAACACTGTAACCCTGTGAGTGATGTTGTCCCCCACACAGCTGATCGGTCATAAATATGTCAACTTGTTCTGACCATTAATTACACTCCCTTGGCACAATCTGTGTGATAAAAGCCAGAGCACAGCAGAGGAATGCATTATCACTCCGACCAAATCCTCATCAGGGATGTATTGGATATACGAATGAACAGATGGGATTATATAGCAATCACATAAAGCGATGGTCAAAGCCTATCACACCTTAACCCCATCTATGTTGGAAAAACTGATTGCATAAAAAGAAATTGAGCAGCAAAACAAGGGTTTTATTTCTGACAGTTGTTTGACCGGCATTGCCAAAGACCTCTGGCTTGGAGGCAGACGGGACTATGCCAACAAGCTGTTCATCTGCCTGTTTGACAGACAAAAGGGTGAAAAGAGACAGCAGAGGAGGCAAAGAGGGAGACAGACAGAGAGAAGGTTTGGTATGCAGAAACAGAGACGCTGTGACGGAGTCATGAATTCAAATTGCAACAGCAGGTCAGAGACTGTGAGGACAGATGATAGTGGGAAAAGGCCACTAATGAATCTTAGACCTTCATTGACATCTTTGTTCGGGTCCAAAACCAGAGAGAACTGCAACATCACTGGAGGAGACCTTTTGTGGAAGTGTCCGTGCCTTCTTTGCTCTACACTATATTAATTAAACAACTAACAAAATCAAAATCTTGCTTATCTGGGTGGTCGCCCAACTTGTAATTACCATCACAAGGTCTATACATGGATAAATGCTGTAAAGTCTGACTGCTGTAGGTGCATTTATTATAGAGAAAAATGTGCTAAAACACATGAATCATAAAATCATATTACTCGTTACTATAACACTAATTTACAAATGATTCAACAGTAAAAGTATTTACAGAAGTACATTTTTTTGTTGAATTCATTAGCTATAAGCACAACTCTAATGTCGCCTTGAGCAGCTAGCCTCAAGCATACCCCATGATTTGTTTATTTTGTCTCATTTTCAAACTTGTAGACAGTGATTCTAGGTAATTTTGCATGCTATAAGAACAATATTGGGTTGCTAAAAACTGACTATGTTGTTAATGTTTAAAAAAAATCAAAAAACACTGTGCTGAAGTAGCACTATGAGCCCTGCCAGTTTTAACAACTTCTTACAGCTGTTGCAGACAATTGGAGACTATGTCTGTGGTGAGAAAAACGTCTCTCCTCAGTAACCAAAGCCCTCTCTTAACACCTCAACTGCTTAAATGTTAATTAAAGGTTAATCTCAGCGTGCTTTAAAGTACCGACCAACAACCGTTTCACACAGGGTGCAGTGGATTACCGTCTGGTAAACCGAGAAGATGTGAGTAATTTCCTCATTCAATTTGTCAGACAGCTTCAAGTCAATAAACTGTGTCTGCTGTAGTCGATTTAACTCATTTAAGTGGAAAACTACTTTTTGGCTGCACAACCAAAAATGAATAAAACAACTTCTGGCCCTATCCTGTCATTATTTGCTCATTTCATCATTCATTTTAATCATCAGTAACACCTTCCATTTAATGCTCAGTTTAATAGGCTCATTATTCTATTTCTAAATAGGATATCTGGCTGGTGTGTGGCAGAAAACCACTTCTCTGTCAGATCTCCTATACTCTGATAAAAAGAGACAACTAACAACCGTCCTCCTCCATTTCTGCCCTCTTGCTGTGACGTCCTCTGCAAATGAGATCAGATAATGAGGTCTCTTTCTTTTCCTCTTGCTTCGTCCTCTAACTATTTGACCTGTCATACAAATTAATATCTTTTATTTGCAGCATTTTTTGCACGTATGACGCCATGAGAGTGATTATTGAAGCCAGCTGCTTTACAGATCAATAATATATGCAGTAGCATTGACTTTATGGTATTTATGCATGTGCATTAGGAGGAGCTTCTCAAGCTTTAAATGTATTGTTTGGTCTATAGTGAAAAAATGTCAGTCACAATTTCTCCAGCCCCAGTCGACGTATCTTAATGTGTTTTGTTTTATCCAGCCAACAGTTTAAACCACAAAGATATTCAGTTTACTATCATAGAACATAAACTAAGCAACAAATGCTCATGTTTGAGCAGCTGACACCATTGAACGTTTGCCTAAAAAAATTACTTAAACAATTAATTTATCATCAAACTAGTTGGTAATGAATACAAGTAAATTTGTAATGTAACAGCATCAATGCGGTGTGATTCCACATTCAGATGGAAAAGTCATAACAGATAAGCATTTACTAAATATGCGCATCTATAAAGTATAAAACGCCTCTGCAATCTTCTGACCACACGGTGCTAAGTCAGTCACACGGTGCTAAATCAGTCACACACAGTCAGCAAGACCTCGGCACTAGACTTTGAAATGAGCAGGATGAGTGAAGAGACAAAGATCAAGACCTTTCTGGTGCATGAATCTTTTACAGGCAACTGAAAGATTAATAATGCTCTTAAAATGCTTCCGCTGCAGCTGAGCTACATGGAGGAATATCAAATGTGTGAATCAGCAACACATTTTACATGTATAAGGCTTTGGTACACCAAGCATGTTTGCAACGGTCTTAACTCTGAATGTTGACTCTTTTGGGTGCGGTGACAGAGATGTGGATGTCTGAATGCTTAACACGCCTACCATGGCAGAATAAACCAAATACAATCGTCTAATCATAGATATTCTCATGATATTTAGCTGTTTCTTTATGTGTTTGTAAATGTAGTGAACACCAGAGACCTTATTGGTCAAGGTACTTTTAATCTTAATTATTACTGTGTAGAAAAAAATATGGTTTGAAACATTTCTTACAATTGTTGTAATAGATAAAAACAAACATCTTTTTAACTTTCAACTCATCAAGGAGATTTTTTCAGATAATGTATATAATTGTTACTAAAATAGGACTTAATAGTACATTTGTTTGGGATAGACTTCTAGTGGCGGAGTTATTGAGCACAGTTACACTCTATTTTTTTGTGTTTTAGATATAGTTTTGGAACAACAATGGAGATCCATGGCACAAAGGAATACCATACATCTGGCTTTTGATACACACACCATAATTGTTTGTATCATGAATTCATTGTTTTTATGGTAACAATAACACAAATACCAGTCTTATCCTTAAGGCTGAATAAATAAAAGTGTAAGCTTTTCCACGTGATTTGTTGTGATTGCTAAACTTGAAAGCATTTCATTCTGGAATGTGCAGGTGATAAACATAACGACATCCATGTGTAAAGAAACATTGCATATGGACATCAGCCACATGCCCTGAACTGAGCTCAACACACTGACAACTCATCACAGGTTTTTTTCAGATGGCAGTGGAACAGAAGAACCCCAAGGCATTTTCCCCTTGCTGTGAGAGTGTATGAATAGCTGTTTATTGGGGTGAGCAGATGCTTCTCTGTCAGATGGAGACGCTTTTTTTCTGCGGTGCAGATGGGGAACGTATAGTTTAATGCATCATCCACACTGGCCTCAAACTGAAAGAAATCAGAATGATCCGGTTCACCTTGAACACACTGCATCTGGCCTCCACCTTTCTTCTCTCCAATGCAGATCTAAATGGGAAACTCTTTTTGGCTAGAGAAGAAATATCAAGAAACCACCGTTGCATGTCTTTACAGCATTGGGAATATAGCCTCTCATTGCTTTGATAGCAGCTGCAGTGAAATTTGTCATAGATTGATCAAACAAAAAAACTTTTTTTGTTTTCCATTGCGCTAGCATTTTGAGAGAATGAGCATAAAACCAGCTTTAAGTCACAATCTGAGCTAGTTTTCTGCTCGGCCGTGCAGTGCAGCAGGGCCACAGCTGTTACATGGCCGAGATCCAGAGGAGCCCAGGCTGAAGGACTTGGCCAGAGATGGACCACATTCTGCTATCTACTATACGAAAAACTCTTTAAAATGTAAAAAAGCCTTCCTAAAGTGTGTTGCATCTTTCGTTATTGATCCACCTTTCGCTTTACCGCTCCAGAGGCACAAGGTAAACAGCAACAATACTCTAGATAAGCACCTCAGTTTGAAATCCTTCTGAACCAGAGGCCTTGAAATTGAAATCTTTATCGCCTGGCTCGTGTGTCCACATGGAAGGAAACCAGGTAATTTCTATCAGCGTCAGACTGCTCACTAAGAGGACCTCTTTAACCAGCTCCCGGAGAGAGTCACTGTGCTCCATATCAGCTCAACATCTGAACTCCTGTTCACCACTGAGTCATATGTGCCTCTTTCTGCCTCTACTCTGCTTACACTGAGACAGTTACATGTCTTAGAATAGCAACAGCAGATCATCTAGATTCACGTTTTGGACTCATCTCAACCAATGCCCAGCATCACTCAAAGTGTCAGTGTGTAGCAGGAGAACATCCAGAGCATAGGCACAAACATCTTAATCATGACAACAGTTCAACTAGTGTGCACTTTTCAGCTAGTGAATTCCTCAGTCACACACATGAAACATAATTTCATACATGATTTCATCCTTGCATCACCAGCTAATGAGCCAGATCCAGAAATTCCCATTGGCCACGATATAGGTCAGGTATGTCCACTGGGGCATGATGGTATGGTGCAGTACTATATATTCCCTGTTCAATGCATGTGCTATGAGATGTGATTGATGCTCCTGATCCTTCACAGCAATCCTAATTATGTGCACTTTGCAACCTGACACACTGGGGCAGTACTGAGGGGCACATAATGTGATAGATAGAAGAAGCATGACGATGAACAGTAATACACTGGAGCACTTATAGAATAGCATTGAATTGCTGAAGGCTATTAGATACCTGACTAGTGGGGAAGTGGGCATAAAAATGCTCCAACAGCAGGGGCTGTGACATTTCTACCTGTCTTAACACAATATATACATATTTCAGTCGTTGTAATGTAATGCAATGTAAACTACGAATAAAAAAAATCAATAGTACTCACCCAAAATCCCGACAACAAAAAGTTTCAGTACTGTGAACTCATTTGTATCCATCACTCTGCGAGAATCCAGTCAGACTTTGATTGAAACCTCAACTGCAGCTCCGTGGAAATGTGCATTTGAAGCGAACCATTATTAAAATCATCCCAAATGTGCAGGTCCGAGCTCCGTCATGCTCTCGTGAATCAAGATGAATGAGTGGAGGATTCGGATGGGGGAAAAGCCAGACCAAAAAAAAACCCAAATAACAACACCAACAGAAATGTGATCCCAGAGCGTGATTTCTGACTCGTGATGATCGCGAACACTTCTTTCTGCAGTCTGGAGTCAGAGCTCAGGACCACTCAACACTATCCCGCATCCTCTGTGGGAGGAGAGGGGGAGGAGGAGGAGGAGGAGGAGGAGGAGGAGGAGGAGGAGGATAGGGTTCGTCCAAAGCACTAGCTGGATTATGTTTACTGAGTAACTGCGCAAAGTGAACCCTTTCATGCTCAGCAGGAATTGGAAACATTTAAATGTGAGCAAAACCATAGTGTGAATGTGTGAATGATATGTAATATACTACTGATTGTAAGTCGCTTTGGATAAAAGCGTCTGCTAAATGACTGTAATGTAATGTAATGTAATGTAAATGTAATGGATAGACCCAACATGCAACATTGGAAAAAAAGGATTACAATATCGTTTTCTCTTTTATTATATAGCCATCTGAACACATGAATACACATCTAAAATGAATATACAGTCAGTTACAAACACTAAGAAATTACAAACAGTTGTAATATCAATTGTGTCCTACAATCATTTCATTCTAAATTACATCATTATTGTTATATCACTGTTATATAATTATGATCTATGATCACCTAGATTAAAAAGCTGAATCGAATAATTGATGTTGGTTGGCAGTTTTTTTTTTATATGAGACAACACTGACCTCGTCTGGTTTAATTTTAAATTGCAGCTCAATCAGAAAACAGACTCAGGCTCAGTCTGCCGAGATTCAGCACAGGATATCATAAAAGCCTTCTATAACATCAATGCAACAGCTCAGATCATTTGAATCCTCATTAAATCAAAATGACTGTGGGCTTAATTTTATCCCCCTTAACTTTATCAATTTATCTCTTCAATTTTTAGCCTGAAAATACTTCATTAAAGTATAGGCTCACTATTTGTCATGTTCCTGATCGCTGTGATCTTTCCTCATGCTCATACCGGACATAAAGAGTGCACAGAAAGGTGTTCCAAAGTTTATCAGTAGTTCATTTGAGGCTTCAGCAGTCAGTGTTAGATAGACAAGATAGGGTTTGACAGACTTGGAAAAAAAATGTTGAACCTTTTCTTGTATAGACAAGTCTCTACATCTGATATTATTTGTCAGCAAAACTTTTAAACTTCATCCAACTTTTAAATGTTCCTCCATCAGTTTTGATTCCCTCTGACTGCCCTGTTTAGTTATTTGATTCCCAAAACCTATATGACCTATATGTGGTATCAACAACACCTTGATTTTTAAAAATAACAAAAATCTTTCAGATAAATTGAACTGTAAAATCTCCTCTTTGTGCCAGCAGAAACAAAAGTATCAGTCAGAAAAGTAAGAGGGCACTGTTCTACAACTTCATGAAGAAACTGCATGAGGCCAAACGCTGCAGAGAGTTTCTGGCAGGTGTTCGAGGGTGTGGGAGTCTGATGGATTGTTGCAGCATGTCTTATCAAATCCTATAATAAAATATGTACAAACCTCTCTTTACAAGTAGCTAAATACATATTCATATACTCCATATGGCCTTTAGATGGAATACAGGACAAAAGCCATCTAGTAAATCCGATGTAATACAGATTATAGGGTTGAGGTCTGAGGAATGAATTGTTTAAACAAAATCTGAAAGCACCCAAGGCCATATTTTATTTTAATTAGTTTTGAATTTGGGGCAGATTACTGTATGCCATTATGACTTGAGTGGTGTTGTGATGTCTGAATTAGCATCTTGTGATTTATAAAAGTTTGTATTCAAGGTTTTGCACAAAACAAATCTGTAAAAAGGAGCTAGTCCTACATTTAAATAATAATAATAATAATAATGAATTTTATTTGTAATGCACTTTATATTGAGCAAACAATCTCAAAGTGCTACATAAGAAAAAAAAAAAAAGAAAAGTAAAAGTTAAAATTTAGAGATAGAACGTCTCTCCAAAGGAAACAACTAATGAAAGGCTTTTTTAAAAAGGTAGGTTTTTAGGCCTTTTTTAAAAGTGTCCAGGGTCAGTGGTGCTCTCAGGTGGTCAGGGAGAGCATTCCAAAGACAGGGAGCGGTAACCACAATATATCTGTATCTCTTCTACTTAGCTGAAGTGTCCTGATAAAGGAATGACCATGTAATTACTACTGACGCAGCCAGTAGTAATTACATGGTCAACACCACCTGACAAACCAGGAGGTGTTGACCTCTCACCTCCACAGTGACACATTGTGACAAACTGCTTGTCCGCAGGTCAGTTGCGTCGACATTTTTAAAGATGCTTCGCCTAAATAATGAAGTCTCACTGAACCGGTTAAAATATGATGTCAACAGGTGACGCAGGAAAGTTGGAGCTCATAGTTGGAGGAGGAGAGACAGCTACGCCTCCGTACAGGACAGCGGGAGCGAGCAGCAGAGCAGCGAGGACTACGACTGCAAGGTAGGTTGGAAATGTATTTAAAGTGGCATTTTAGCCAACGAGTTTGTAATGATCCTGTATTCACTGTGCTTCTTTCTGACCTGGTATAAGTTGCTGCGCACTTTTAATGTCTCTGGAGACTCTTTGGCAGCGACGCGACTTGTTCTGTTGACGGGAGTCTCCTACGCCAAACTGCGTGTATAAACATGGATGTTTAAGCTTCCAACCCGTGTCTGGAAATATATACTTTTCCCCTCAGTCAAAACGAAAACGTCCCACGATTCATGACCAAATCTGAGCGTATTCGGCATTGAGCTTTCCCATTAATTGAACGTGTTACACTTGGTTCACCGCTGGACAATAGCACGAAGAAGGCGGGGGGTCACTCGTTTAGGGAGTCAAATGTCCACTAAAATATGTTTAATATGTTCATTTAAATAAATCATAAATGCAGGTATCCTTTTGATGGAATAGTACCTAGTAACGATTCGAAATGAACTTTCTTGCTCTTGCTCTCCCTGGTCTTGGTTTTTGAATAAGGTTTGGTTTGACATGCTATTCTTCTATCTCGTGTTTACATCTGGGCTCTTGATAACTTTCAGAGATAGAATAAAGGAAATATCCAAGAAGATTCTCTTATATGTAGGTCTATCATGTATTAATGTTGCGTTTAATACCACCAGTGGTGTATAAAGTACCCAAAAGCCATACTTGAGTAAAAGTAAAGATACCTTACTGGGAAATGACTCCAGTAAAAGTGAAAGTCACCTATTAGAATACTACTTGAGTAAAAGTCTTAAAGTATCTGATATGTACTGTACTTAAGTATCAAAAGTAATTCTCAGGTTCTGAAAAATCAAAAAATCAAAAGTAATTCTCAGGTAAGGCTCAGGTTTGCATTGGTGGTATTATGCCACCAATGCAAACCTGAGCCTGCGTTTCTATTTGTGTGCATTTGCCATAAGATAAACAAACACTGTAATCCAGATATGCCTGCTGTAACCCAGCATCCTCACGCTGATGTATTTCAGTGGCTTAGCAGGCGAGCTCATACATGCACCTCTAGGCCTGCAGTTTTACAGAGTTCCTGCCATGAATACACAATGCAGCTGCCTGTGCATGGTTTGGAGTCCTACCTCTGTTGATTATCTGCACATCCTCCTGCTAATACCCTCTAAAGATACCCACTGTATACCCATCTATAGGCTCAGTGAATAAACAGATCCCCTGGAAGTCTGACAGACAATGTAGGTGTGGCAGCAAACAGAACGTGTCTCATGTTGCCCTGGCCACTTTTTGTTGCCACTCACGTAGTCAGTGCAAAGTCATTAAGTTGAATCTTAAGAACAAGTTTAGGGTGTAAATGATTTGCTGTAGTTGGAATATTATATGCATTTGTCAGTGTTGAGTACACACCCACACTGAAGTTCAGGCCGCAGCCATTATGTAAGTGTTAGCTGGTAGAAATGGGCACACACCCACAGCGAGGCTGACATCAAGTGAAGAATACACCAACATACTTGTATGAGACACACTGGGCATAATGGAGCAGCACAAAGAGCCTTCCAAAGATAACAATTATGCATCAGATCACAAGCCATCAAAACAAACTGACACAGTTCACACAGCCCTGGTAACATGCACGCTGCATGGCTGCAGAGTTGACTGGAGGTTGCAGTTTGTTTATGTTTTGTCAACACAGGATTTGAGGTCACTTATGCCTTTACGCTTTTAACTTTAACTTTTGAGATAACTTCTAATATATAAAATAAATAAAATCGATTCTAAATCATAGTGTCCTATCAACACAACACATTTAGGAAAACTAGTCCTCTAAAGTAGGGCTGCAACCAACAAAATATTTTATATCTCAATTACTTTCCTCCAGTTATCGGTGATGCTGTAAAATAGAGAAAAATGGCCACTGAAATTGTCCAGAGCCCATGCTGGCATTTTGAAAATCTTTGCTTTATTGACTCAGGATCTAAAAACTGAATGATAAACAATATGCAATGGTATAGAGAAGCAGAAACTCCTCACATTTTAGTATCTGAAACTAGAGAATGCCTAAAACCATTTATCTATTAACAAAATGTTGTTGTTGATTGTTTTTTCAACTCTCGCTGTGATCCCAATTGGTGATACTGGTACTACAGGAGTTTCTTTGGTAGTTCCTGAGAGGTACCTGGATAACTTGATGAGTAGCAAAGCTAAATTGAAAAAAAAATGTAATCATGATTGGATTTTCTTTTTTTAATAGACCACAAGCAAAAATGCCAAGATTCACTGGTTACACCATCTTTAATGTAAAAATATTTGCTGGTTTGCTTTGTCTTCTTTCACTGTAAATGAAATCTCTTTGGGTTATTGACTGCTGGTCACACAAATGAAATAATTTGTGTAAGTCAACTTGGACTCAGAGAAATTGTAAAAGGCATTTTTCTCTATTTTTGACATGTTATAGACCAAAGGATAAATGCATTAAAAACTGATGAGAATAGCCCTTAAATGCAGACTTAAAGCTATGAAGAAATGCATTTATGTTTAGTAGGAAAATCACCAATCAAATGGCATTACAATTCGACTCATCATGACCTCTAGCATATTGGTCACACTAACGATAACCTTACAGCTACGACAGGCCGACTGCAAAGGACATGCATCAGTTTCAAACCAACCTGAGTCATTTTTAACACCAACTGTTACAGTTGAAATTGTGGAAAAATTGTTGTGCAAACAGACAACTCTAAAATAAATGCTGCAACCGATACATATTTTCAATATTGATTGGCCTGTTGATTGTTTTCTCTATCAGTGGATACTTCTTTTGGTTTTTACAATTTCAGGAAATAACTTCATTTTTACCAGAGCCTAAGTTGACATTTGAATAGCTTGTTTTGTTTGTTTTGGATTTATATATCTTTTATTTAGTCGCACCTGCAGCCGCAAACCTACCACAGACAATGTGCTTTCTCCCGCTGAAATGCTGTTAGGGCTGAAAAAAGTATAGACAATGAGTTGATTAACCATTAAAAAGAAAAATAATCATCGACAATTTTGATTAATTAATCTTAAAAAAAAGCTTCCCAAACATTTCATTTAGCAGCTTTTTTACCATCACCGAAGGAATATCTTTGGGTTTTATACATTTGGTTGGACAAAACAAGCAAATTGGAGATATCAACTGACTGATGGGCATTTATCTAAATTTTCTGACTTCTTCATGGACTGAACCATAAGTCTTAAACTTCAGACTTCTGTAGCTTTGAGCTCAGGTGGATAAAATGAGAGGGTTTAAAAGCTCTGACATTGGTGTGATGTGATGTTGTTCTTCTGCTGCCTCAGGGAGAGGTAGGATTAAAAACACTCAGTGCCATCCACTTGGAAGGCTTGTCGGCCTTGGCACTGAAGTAGCTGTTGAAGAACACGAAGATCCTCCCTCCCGCCGTTTATTACTCCCTGCTTCTCTCTCATGTCATGTCTTGTCAGGCTCTTACAATAGCCGAATAGAATTTAATCTCTAATGAGTGAGTCGGCCCTGAAGGCAAGGTGGAGGCACCTTGTTCCTTGTTATTAAGAAAGGTCGAGAAAGAAAAATCAAAATGCTTAAATCTTTGATTGCACGAAGCACCACCGGTTGCCTTTTACAGTAAACTGCTGAATCAGATCAAAAAGAGAGATATAACCTGTAATTAACTGTGACAGACTACTGCTGTCATTTAATGTGTTAGGTTCAATGAACAAAGGTCCTAGTGACACGTACATTTCTTTAGATAACCGCTTCATTTTTGATCTGGTGCCATCATCGTGCTCAGCAGTTGGCACGGTAGCGTGGGTCAGCGTTTGGTTGCAGCAGTAAATGTGCATGTGCCTGTTTTAGTGACTGTGAGTGGGAGTGTTAGCTCTGGTTGTAAGAGAAAGTGTGGAGTGAGCAGAGTGGAATTGTTATATAACTACTGCTTATCAGTCCAGCACTGTAGAGCTGATAAACTGAGGGAAGCACTGCTGTTTGATTTTCCTTCGATGAACCTTTGGCCCTAATTTAAATTGTCTGTAACCTTATGCTCTACCAATATATTTGTTTGGACATTTTGTAGACAAAGTGATTGATGTTTTAAAATATTCAGCATAATAGAAATAATTGCAGCCATACTTGGGACTGGAAGGCTACCCATTTAATGCTGGGCAATAAATTACATGCTTAAAATGTAAGCTTAACTGTGCAATTAGGGGTTACCGTGTAGCTACAGAGCACATGCACTAAGCAGCTGAATTTACACCATTAAACCCTGTATCTACCATGTACAGCTTGAACTTACCCACTGCGGAAATGCCCTTCAGCAAGGCACTTACACCCAAACCACAGTGCCTACGTGAACCTCTTGCTTTTTATTTTTCAGCGCTCATGTTTAAAGGTAAGAGCACGACTCAGCTGCTTCTCAGCTGTGTCCTTTTCATTTGTAGCATGAGGTTCACAGTGAAAATTATATTTTCACTGTATATTGACATGCATCGCATATTTGCCGTTATGGAAAATGCAATGACTTCATAAAGTTATCCAATTTGTTCAGTCTAAAATTAATATAAATCACATTTGTACAAATTGAAACATTCTGGCCATTTTGAAACTAAACTATATGTCGAAGAAGGGCTAGCAGCAGTTCAGCGAAGCAGCCGTCACACGCTGCTCACACAGGCTGTTTCATTGTGGGGCTGTACAGTGGCCAGTTGTAGGGCCGGAACCAGCAAATCTGAAGTGAAAATGTTATTGATTAGCCTTATCATTAGAATTAACTCCCTCATCTTCTCTGGTGTTTTTTAGAGAACAGCAGAATGAAAAGTTCAGTGAAAGGTTCAAGCAGGAGAATCATCATGATGATGATGAAGCACCAACTGGAAAGCAGTGTCACCAATCAGCCATCAGACAGGAAGAAACACACAAAGGTGACATGCACACACACACACACACACACACACACACACACACACACACACACACACACACACACACACACACACACATCAGACAAATGCACATGTAATATACAAGTAGTATATCTGTACATCTCAGTATTCTATTCTATCTATGAATTTTGTGACCAAAACATAATCGCTTGTTCTGAATCTATTGCAGATCTAATATTAAGGACAGACAGACTAAGAAAGGAGGAGGCTGCTCATTGTGTTGAGTCAAAGGTCCAGAACCAGAAGCCCACTGGACCCACATTCACCTCCTGCCTCCTCTTTAGACTCTCCAGAAACCAAGGCCTTGACAAGCCAGAGCTAAGACTCAAGAAGAAATTAGACCCCTGTTTACAAAGGTAAGCAACTGAGACAAGTATTAATGAAATGAATTGCTGATTTGTAATTTGCATGATGTATTTATCAGCTGCTTGCTATCTTAAATGAGTCTTGCTATTCCCTAAACTTTCCCAACAGTAGGGTGTTGGTATTTAGCTGTACAGACCAACGTTTGTGCTCAGAGTGACGGAAATCACAAGTCCCCTCTAACATTTAGTCAAACAGTAACTGAACCACTGAACTCTGTCTGCATACACAAGAATATGACATACTATCTGGAAGGGTTAGCTTTCTGTGCAAACAAGGAGGTGCACCTGATTGTGTGGCCTTTATGTGATCACTTCCATTAGGTCGGATGTGATGTGATTATTTAGTATGGTAGCTTCACATTACTTGCCCTGTCATCCAATACAGGAAAAAAGAAAAAAAAAGATCTTACTGCCCTTTCAGGAAGCCCGACTTTCCCTTCCTTACCTACCTTATCATTAATCATCTACCAGTGGGCTGTTTTTTTGCATCACAGGCAGCAATATAAAACACTTGGAGGTCAATTTGGGTTGGACTTCTCTCCGGAGGGAAAAAGTATTTAACTTTTTCTTTAGATGACAGATCTGATAAGATTTAATAATTTTCCCTTGACCATATTTGCATGCCTGTATGCGATGCTGTGTGTGCCATAGATTATAGACGTCATTGATCAAACTGGCTTTAATGGTTCAAGAGAAAACCCAGCCCTTTTAGTGTCTGCGCACCACTTCCAGTCGTTTCATGTCACTCAACATGACCTTATATAGACAGTTAGCGCTGAGTGTGAACTTGTGTGTGTACAGTAAGCCAATGTGTTACCCGTGTGCTCTCATGTTCATCATAGAAATTCCTTGTAAGTGCTTTCATAAATGCTTATGAGGTGTGACTTCAGTGCACATGTTGTGGGAAAAATGTTCAGTAAACTGACAGAGGAGAGGAATGCTGACCGTCCTGTTGATCAGCATTGCTGTGAGAAATGTGAGACATCCAACCCCTTAAATGTTTCTCACAGAAACAGTACAGAGCACTGGATGGCTGGGTGTGTTAATAAGCTTTTACTGTTCATTATATCTGCAAAATGATGAGTTATTTTCACGTCCTGACTATCAGTTTCATAATGATTTTAGCTGATTGGCTAACGGCTAAGGCCAATGAAGACTTGCTGAGTGAAACCAAGATTTCCCAACTTTCCCGATCTCGATATGAAATATTGCACAACACACAACATCTAGAGCCAAGATTTTACACGGCATTCATTCCTCTCAAACAAGTTAAGTGTCCATGATATATCTCAGAAAGTATATTTCCTTTGAATGAGGAATGAAAGCAAAACTTGCATCATCTAGTTAGTTAACTGATATTTTTTATTTTTTACTGCCTCCATTTTTTATGTGAATAACATCCAGTAATAACAATAATAAAGGATGGTTCTGTCACACTCAATTTTAGGGATAATGCCTTATACCACGGTAATTCTATATATCTTCATGCGTTTATCGCCCACTGACTTTCCTGCTATAACCACAATGTGGTTATTTAAATAAATTATTAATATTTTAAGCATGAATCCGTTGTTGCAGCATGTTTGCAGCAAGTATTTAGTAGCGCTAATTAAATGTCTTTTAATTTAAGACAAATCTCAAAATAACATTCTTGGAACCTCTCTATTGGGCATGTGCTACATTGCTGTGGTTGTTTTCATTGTGCCGAACTGACCCAGAAGTGAATAATTTTTTTTTACCTTTTTAATGATTTTTTCCCCCTCCATGAGCCTTCCTGAACTCCATAACCTTGAACCAGAGAGCAGACAGTTTAACTAGTACTACTAAGTAGGTGTCTATTATCAGAGAATTGCACCCTGCAGCCAATCAGAATTGAGTATTCACCCAGACCATGGTATAAATATTTAATTAAAAAAAGCTCCACAGCAACCATATTCATCATATCATAGGTTAAAGGAAACAGTCTCCAGTCTTCATATAAAGGGTTAATGTTACATTGTTTGCATACTGTACACTATCTAATCTGCAGTTGAGTGACTGGTGGAATTCTAATTTGTATCCCTAATGGTTTTCATGTCTGCTCTCTCTTTTGATCTGCCAGTTTAACTGAAACACAGACGTCTGAGACTGAGAACAGCAGCTGTCAGGTAAGAATTTGCCACAATCTTGATCATTAATATCATAATGTTTAGGGCTCATGCTGGAATCATAACTAGATATAATACCATCTAAAAACAACAAAAACAATATAATAAGTGACATTGCGTGTGCTTGAAAACATTAGATTGATTATTGTCTTAGGCGTTAGAAGGGACAGGGTGTGTGTGCTTTTGTGTTTGTGCCCTTGGAAATCTCACGTCTTTCAAAATAACCTGTTTGTCAAGGCCTGGATCTCTTAAATAGCTACACCATGGGAACATAAGCTCTAGCAAAGCTCTGGCCTCTGCCAGCACACAATTTGCAATTCAGAAAGAAGGCCACTGTTGCATACTTCCAGAAAGCAAGTAAATTCCAGAAAGCATTTTACTTCAGCCTGCAAGTTATTTGCATTCATATGATATGAAGTTGACATATGAAAAGAGTTAGGCTTTAATGATACCACTATACATATCTGATCTGTGTTAACAATACAAAAAATATAATTTGAGAAATTGTGTGGTCATATAAATGGTTAGATTTAAAAATGTATTTTAAAACATTAAAATATATAGCGGATTCCAGATGTTTGACATAAATAAATACATTAGTATACAATATCTGGTCACTTGCAGTAATTATTTTTCTCTTGACAGGTTAATGAACAAACGTCCCCACCACACTCCTCTATAAAGGTAGCCAGAGACTCTCCATTATCTGAAAGGATACCATTTCCAGCCAAAAAGAAAGAAGAGGTGATCCCAGTTGTTTGCAATGAATTGGAGCCTGCCAGGGTTTTGAGTATAACTCAAAGTTTGTCGTTTAATGGCTTGCACATATTTCCATTTGGTCCACAGCCAACAAGTGATACTATATCAGTTGAGTTAGAAGAAGACATAAAAGACCATACAAGGCTTGAGAAACATACTGATCTTGTGGAACTGTCCAACCCTACTAGAACCATGTTGTCTTCCACTGTGGTGACAGTTCTTGCTCCACACTGGAATGGCCGGATAAGACGGACCAAAAGACCTGAGGTAACTGGCAATTTGGAAGCCCAGGGGAGTTTACAAGATGTGACAAACACTGCAGCAAACCGTGCCCACGAACGCTTTCAGGAGACTGCAGACAGGTCATTTACAGATGGATCGCAAGCCCAATTAAGGGTGCCATTTCTGGGTACCAGGAGGAATACAGTGGGCTGGTCAACAAAGAGTGGACCTGCAAGCTTGGATTATGACTCTAAGAGGAAAATGATTCAGACTGTCTCTTTGGATGTAAACTCTGAAAGGATGAACAATAAGAATATGTATGCAGGTGCTGTAAGCCCTGTACCCACAGCTGCATCTCCTGTGTCTCCCCTCTCCCTTGGCCCAACTGAACAAAGGAGAAATCCACACACTGGTCATCAAGGAGGATTGTCATCTTTAAGCTCAAAACCAACAACCAGCAGTATGCTTCTGTCTTTAAGAAGATTCAACTCAAATGGCAGGAACCAAAATGCTGCCTCTACCATCTCTGAGATAAATCCTTCACCTCTGAGCAGTTCGCCACGTGATCAAGATGGAAAATTATTCTCAAGCCACCTCTCTCCAACCTTTCTAAATAATAATGGGCAAGAGAGGTCAAATTCTCTCCTCTCTCCATCGTCCATTTCTTATAGGACAACGGAAACTGGGCCTATATTTTCCCCATCATCCTCCAACCAAAGAGAAAGGAACACATTTGAAACACGTTTCTTTTCCACTTCACCCACGAGCAAAGACACAGAAGACACACCCCTTTCCCAACAAGTTCAAACAATGAATAGGACCCAGCCCAGTCTTTCATGTTTCAAACAAGCATATCCAATTAGAGGGCCAACAGAGAGGCAAGAGAACTGCAAGGGTTCAGACAAAAGTACAAATGTATTGTCCGAGAGCTCTGCCTCTTCACCAAGACATTCCCCATATGACCAGTCTGCCTTCCTAAATACCCATTCCCTCCCTAGAAGGACCACCCTGACATCCACTTCCTGGTGGAAACAAGTTACCCAGGAAGGAGGTTCCCCTCTAACCCTCAATGATACAATGAACATCAAAGAAAAATCAAACACACCCTTAATTCCACCCTGTAATGGTAATAGAGACTTGGCCTCTCCAAGTCCAACTGACAACATAAGATTTAGTAGTCAAATCCCAAACACCAGAGACAACAATAACACTGCAGAGTCAGTTCGCAAAGGTAACATGAACCTTATTATGAAGACACAGGGAGGAACTCATAACCTCAAACAAAGAATAACTGAGGATTTACCTGACCACGGATCAGACAGGCTTGTCAAACAGCGGTATGGCTCCAATTTGAACAACAGAGAACCACAAAAGCCTCGTAGTTTGCCTGATGTTTTGTCTAGTTCTAAAATTAGCAAAGCTACAGAGCAAACAACCCTGAGTCATCCTCCTAAAGATCTCAGCAGGCATGATGTAAATACTAGTTCATTTACAGCAAACGTAACTGAATTACCACCTACTTTGCTAAATCCCAAGAGCTCGAATACACCCACTGAGAGCAGCAGCAAGATCAATAATAATCTTTATACATCCAAAACCAACAGTACCCCCGCATCTTCACACAACAAGGACTCTCAAAAGTTTACCAAACCCCCTCTTTCTCTTCCTACCACCAACACTCTCAATAGTCAAGCTCTTACTTCTAAAACTATCTCTGGTCTAGCCCTAACCCCAAACACAAAAACTAACTCTACCCTCCACTCTCATCCAGTAACTTCACAGATCAGTATTTGTGCTTCACCATACACTGGCTCTTCCTCCCAAACACCCAAATTCACCAACACAGCCAATGCCACACCTCTTGGGTTTGAAAGAAGCTTTGCTTCTGTTCACAAGCCTTTCCACCCTAAAACTGTATCTATCCTGAGTCCCACAGTCAGTGCTTTCTCTAAAACAAACTACAGTCCAGTATCCACTGCTTCCACCAGTTATTTTGACACTGGCAACCATCCTGCAGCCACAACAGCTCCCAGCACATCCCTCCTTACTCCTCCTTTAACTCCCTCCATTGCATCTTCTCCCACCACTATCACTGTTTCATCCCTCTTAACCCCCCCTGCCACCCCTATCATTATCAGCTCGAATGAGTCCTCCAGTCTTAAGGAGGGGAGGACATTCTCAAACAGCCCAGAAAGCGACCGAAAGAAACTGCGCGGTGTAGAGGGAAAGAGAGTAAGACGAGTAACATGGAAGGACTCAGTGGATCTGAATCATTCTGAGCCTATGACAGTTGAGAAGGCAGAGCCATTTCAAGTCCAAACGAGCTCCAGCTCCCAGCAAAGCTCCAAAGTTCCATCCATCTTTTCCTTTCACAGATCAAGCAGCCAGACCACAAACGCATCTCATCTTTGCCCCCCTAGCCAAAAAAACTCCAGCATACAGGTGGAGAAAGGAGGGAAGTATCGATCTTTGTCATCTGACTCTGGTGATTTAGCATCCAGAGATCAAGAGAGGTCTAGGCAAAGACCTGGTGACACTCTGATCTTTGACCAGGGTAGACGGGACATAAGCACACCCAGACATGAGAGGACACTATCAGCGGAGTCTGGCACACTTCAGTGCCGTTATTCTGCCCCTCGCTCCCTCCCTCCTGACTTTTCAAGCGGTTATAAGCTCCGCTATAGCTCCCCACCTTACTCCACTCTCGTGTCTACCAGGTCAACACAGGGAGAAACTAAGACTATTTTACCCAGATCACCCCTCTTCCAACAGTCTAAGTCAAATTATACTCCACATCTTTCTACACGTACTGATTCAGTTGCAGGCATAACCTTGGCCACATCCAAACCCCCTCCATCACCTATCAGCCTACCCCAGCCCCTGTCTTTGCCTTTCCAAAACAAAACCGCCACCCAAGATAGTGCAAAGTGTGGGGTTTCAGAAACTGATAAAGTCAACAATAATAACAGCAAGAGCAATTGCCAGAATGGTCAGATATTACTTGTTGACAACAGATTTCATGAGGCATACAACTCCTCCTCATCATGTGTAACTGAGACACTGGTTTACAGTATTAAATCTAAAGTAAATACAACTACAGCTGCCCCAAAGAAAACCACACCTAAACCTTTGCCACATACAGCAAACACACAGGCGTCTGTGGAGACTAAGTTAAGTCAACAGTCCCACAGAATGAAGAGTAAGGAAGCTGCAAGAGAACCACATAGTCATTCAGATCAGAGCTCCAGTGGTAGCAGTTCAACAGACAGTCAGCCCCCTGGTGAAAGGTCTAACAAAAGAATGAAGGAGAATCTAGTGGGTAAAAGCAGATTGTTTTCAGTGGAGAGCAAAAATGAACAAAGTCCAAAGAGAAGCCGGTTTGCACTGAAGAGAAATGGCAGCATACCAGACTCAAGTTTGTCAAGATCACAGTCGGAGAGGGCCAGTAAGACTAATAACAAAATGGACCAGGTCATTAACAAACTGAGACAGACATTCAGCACCAGACGGTCTGATGATGATATATTGTTTCCATGGAAATGGAAGCGAGCCTCTCAAACACCTTCTGTTAGTGGATCAAGTGATGTCAGTGATCCCACTGTTGAGAGTACCCAAAAGCTAGAGCAGCAAGAGCAGGAGGAAGGGATTCTGCTGCAGGACAATGAGATGGAAACAGAGGGTACCAATAGATGGACAACAAAAAACAGATACACTCTCATACCACCCTCAGCTGCTGGGAGTACAATGGCAGGAGATCAGCTTTACACTTGGTCAGAGAAATCAACTCCGGAAACTGACCGAGAAAAGCAAACTGCTTGTGTAGATCACATGGAAAATCAGAACCAACCTCATTTGACAATAACCAGCCCAACAACGCACCAATTAGACTTTTATAACAACAACAACAACAGGACAGATTTTAAACCAACAAACCTGTTCCTCTATTGTAGAGATCCAAGTCCTGGTAGCAGCCCTAACCCCTCTGCTGATTATCACAGGAAGTCAACATCCAGCCCCAGGAGCCCCTTCTCCCCCTTCTCCTCTCTTTCCCCTGTCTCCCAATTTACCTCAACGGATGTTACAGACGACAGTGTCTTCTATAGCCCAAAGCTACAGCGTCACAGAGAATCCCCTTCACCATGTGAGCCGGGAGAGGGAATCAGCCTGGGGGGTTCAAGAAGAAGCCGTGCATCCACTGGTCCTCCAAGTGCAGGTCCAGGACATGACAAGGAGCGCTTAGCATCCTCCTATGCAGACTTAAAGTATGGCATTGAGCCTGGGAGGTCGTTTTCTGTAAGTTCGGTGCTGTCCAGTCGTCCCTCAGGGCCTGGGCGCATCTCCACTGGATCCAGGTTCATGAGTGCGGGTGACCTCTCTGAATCTGCATTAACTGGTGGAGTCACTGGCAAGGACTTGGATCAGTGGTCTATTTCTCCTGATTGGACCACACAATATGATAGCCAGCCGAGTAAGGACCGTCGACTGTCATATTTCCCCAGCGACCCTGGTAAAATGAGATCGAGATCTCTTCCTCGATCACTGACTAGGCGCTTAGCGAATTGGAGCTCAGAAGACTTCGCTTCTCCGCCTGTAACAGCCACAACCTCCAAGTCAGCCCGCCTTTGGAACCCTAACATGAACACTTGTCACTTTTCATGGGATACAGAAGGTCCTCCAACCCCTCCTCCAACCCCACCCCTGTCACCAGTGTCCAGACGCATGTCAAAACCTCCCAGCCCTTCCTCCCCCACCTTCACCAGTCCATCAGGTGCGTCACAGCAAGTGGACAACCTGTCGCCCAGAGGGGTTTTGCCCTCCAGAGGTTATGTATCCAGCCTTAGCACCTTTGACGAATCTTCAGACAGCAGCTCAGACACGACAACAGATGATGAATATTACTTAGAAACAGGTGAAGACAAAGAGACAGAGTTGTGAAAGCAGAACAATTGCTTTAAATCCTGAACTTCATTATATACGAGAAGAAAGATGGGCTAACATATATCATATACTGTAAAGGGACCTCCACTGCTTGTCTCGTGTTTTTTTTTCTGCTCTCTCTTTGTCACAAAGGAGACTTGAGGATAGAGACTGTTTTCTGTCTGCATGATTTTCTTTTTCAAAAGTGGTGGTTGACAAAAAGACGATAGCATGATATTGTCAGTTAAGTTTTAAAGCTGATAATGTATGTAAGTACAGTATACTGTATATAACTGCAGAACAGCAATCTGCATTGTTAAACATTTATAGTTTGGATAGTTGCATGACATCAGTGAGGGGTGTACATCTGTGTAGCTGTTTTAATGATCAAATTACCGTGTTAAGATAGAATTTTTACATAACACTTATCTTAAGGTTTACATTTCCTCATGCGAGTTAATAATAAGCGCTGAAGTAATGTTGATAAATGTGCTATCATTTAATATTTTATCGTCTGTTTTCTTCTGTTTTTGAAGATTAAAATGAATTGTGGTAAATGTTAGCATAATGCAGATTTATTTTCTTAGTGTTGCTTTAAAAAAAATTTGTTGGAAAATATTTTTTGTTAATTCTGAGCTAATATGTAATCGTACTGCATGTTACAATTCAATGTTTTAATGTCAAAACATTATAAAGTGCTTTATACAGTGCTTGCTCTTATTTGCAGAGTGACGATCTAAAGTCTTAATATATCTATTTTATAAATAAATTTAATATTTCCCGCAATAACTCATGTGTTTGTGTTGAATTTGTCTTGTTGCTTTACAAGTTAACTACACTCTTGCTGCTGCTTTATCTGGCCTTACCTAGCATGGTTTCCCATCGCAGTGTTTACATACCATCCTAAGTGAAATGGTATGCTCAGTATTGGCATGACAAACAGATGATTTTATGCCTGAGGCTTCATTCCAGTCTGCAGGGAGGTTTTCAATGACCATATTAATCACAACGCTTTGCTGAATGCTATCTACTTTAAATTGTGTCTGCTGTTAGGTGGGGCTTAAACAGTTTCACATTATTAAAGTGGGACCCTTTTTGTTCTTAGCCGTGGCAACACATAAACTGTTATGGTGATGGTTAGATAAAACATCCATTAGACTGGGTGGATTGAGTTGTAAAATAGTTTTTGCATGTGTATGTTTGCTAATAGTGTACTTTGTGTTCTTGTCCGTCTCTTAGTTGTTTGATTTTTGTTGTTTTGAGACATTCACACTGAAACAGAACAATCTGCTTCATATTATTAGCCATGACATCAACTGGGAGAGGCATTGCTGCTTCACATCATGTCATAATCTTCACAGCAATTATTTTGAGTCTGTGAATCTGTTTTTCCATCCTATGTCATCCCAAATCAGTGTACCACTGGTTTCACTGCAGCGCAGCGACACTTGCTCAGCCAGCGGCCTCATCACACTGGGTTCCCTGAGTTAAGACTTGTTAATGGCACTAAGCTGATCAGAGAGGCCGACAAGGGGCTTATCTTGTGTTTTGTATAGTGATAAAGACCACAATCAGCAATATTTAAGGGCTGCTATAGCTATTCTTTGGGTCTTTGGGAATGAAGAGCATTTTTTTGCAGTTGCAGTACCTGGCATGGCCATGTTGGCATCAAACAGCCTGGGGAGATGATGGTTGTGTGTGCGGGTGGTTGTATTGTACACGTATGCTCGGCTGTGCAGAGCATATAGCAGATAAAGTTGTTCAAAGTGAAACAAAATAGTTACTTAATAAAAACAAATTCTTCAAGTGTTGAATGTGTTTCACAGTAGGAAATCTATTTTAGATAAAATAAGTATATCTGACTATATTTTCAAAAGTTATTTTATACTTCTGAGTAATGTTTTTAGTCTTTTGATGCTTGTTAACCACCACACTGGACAGATATAATATCATTTCAAATTGAAAGATATATCATTTCCGACTTCCATTATCATGGAGAAATATATTCTTGTGAGTGGAGTTCTTTGACCATCTAGTGGTTGCTTAATGTAGTTACTTTAGTTATGAGAAATAATATAAACTGAAAAAAACTCACCACCCGTGAGGATCATTTCCACACTGTTTGGGTCACGTGACCTACCATCCTGGCAATAGCTTGACTATAGACTGAATATTGTGGGCAGCTTTTTGCAGGCATGCTCAGATGAGATGTTAACAATCATCATAAACAACTTATGATATTCAGTTTGACTTTTCCCACCTCAAAACTGTCTTATAGTCTTTACTAACTCATGCTACTTATTATGTCCCATCAGGCCTCTTAACCACCTGCAGCAAGGAACAAATGTTTGAACTGTTCCATTCCTCTCATGTCAAAACATGAAAAGCAACTCTTGTGGTTTGGACACTGTGTCGGGCGGAGCTGCAAGATTTTCTATTAAAGAGATACTAACCCACAGTGCAGGTCTCTACTTTCCTTTTTTTCTTTCCAGTGTAGTGATTCCCTTAGTTATTTCTTTAATTTATAAAATACAGGGGACATAAACAAAGTGCTGCATTCATTTATTCTTTATTTCACTCATGTTACATTGAGAATAAAGAAACTAAATACTACAATCACACTGTTTATTCTTGAAGAACCTGTTGAAAGCTTCACTCCTCATCCTGTGCTTTCTGTACAAAGAAAAAACGTTAGAAAATCAGATTCTTTTTTTTTATTCCTGCCAAATCATTAGTTACATAGTCTTCTTTGCAAACTCCAAGATAGTAAATAATTAAAAGTTGCATTATTTCTTAATGATTACTGACCTTGACCCCAATGTCACGGCTCTTTACCCTCAGCTTGTTGACCTGAGACTCTGCAATGTCAGCCCTCTCCTCTGCTTCCTCCAGCTCATGCTGTAACTTGCGCACCTTGCCCAGATTTGCATTGGCCTGTTCCTCCTAAAAAAATCAAGATGAGAGAATGGAATATTGTGATTGAGCTGACTCATAAAGAGGTAAATGGACCACATTTCAGTAAATTAAGGAGTAGTATTTTCGCTTACAGCCTCTTCTGCAGTTCGCTTGTAGGATTTAACTTTCAGCTGCAGCTTATCCACCAGGCCCTGCAGACGGCTCAGGTTCTTTTTGTCTTCCTCCGTCTGTTAAATTAGTACATAAGACATATTGCTTGTTAAAGCATAACCTTTCATATTTTGCTGAATGTTTATTACAGAGCCATTGTGTCTGTAGGAGGTACCTGGTAGGTGAGCTCTTTGATGCGCCTCTCGTACTTACGAATACCTTTCACTGCATCACTGCTTCTCTTTTGCTCCATGTCCACCTCGTTTTCCAACTCTCTCAACTTGAAATGAACAGATAGGGATTGAGTTTTACTGTATTGGACACTGGTACTGTTAGGCAACACAGTTGAAGTTAGAAATACGCACCCTGGCCTCCAGCTTCTGGATCTGCTTTTTGCCACCTTTCATGGCTATTTGCTCCGCTTCATCCAGACGGTGCTGCAGGTCTTTTATGGTTTGTTCCATGTTTTTCTTCATACGCTCCAGGTGAGAGCTGGTGTCCTGTTCCTTCTTTAGCTCCTCTGCCATCATGGCAGCATCAGTAATGCTCTTCTTTGCCTTCTCCTCAGCATTTCTGCACTCCTGCACCGCCTCATCCACCTCGTTCTGAAGCTGAGCTGTGTCGCTCTCAAGCTTCTTCTTCTGGTTCAGCAGGCTTGTGTTCTGCACAGAATCATAGTTTCACACTGATCACTTGAAATAAATTAAATAAAAGATAGAATAAATCAATATTAGTGTGCAAAACGAAGACATAAACATTTAAAATACCTGAGTGTGCAGCAGCTGAACCCTCTCACTGACATCCAGCAGCTCCTGCTCAGCCAGTTTACGGCCTCTCTCAGTCTGCTCCAACATAGCCCTCAGCTCATCAAGCTCGGCCTGCATCAGGTTGTTACGTCTCTCCACAATGGCAATGTTCTCCTTCAGATCATCATTGGTACGGAGAGCATCATCCAGCTGCAGCTGGGCGTCCTATTCAAAAAGATATTTTTTAAACTTTAAATCATTCAATTTAAATAATTGAAGAAAGAAAACATGTATAGCCTCTATAGTACCTTCAGGTGAGCATGGATTCCCTTGAGCTGCTTCTGGGCCTCTGCTGCCTGCCTGTTGGCCAAGCTCAGCTGGATCTCCATCTCATTGAGGTCTCCCTCCATCTTCTTTTTCACCCTGAGAGCCTCGTTTCTGCTGCGAGTCTCAGCCTCCAGAGAGGTCTGCAGGGTGTCCACCACCCTCTGATTGTTGCGCTTGGCCTGCTCCATCTCCTCGTCCTTCTCAGCCAGCTTCCGCTCAATTTCGGCCTTCACCTGATTGAACTCCAGCTGAGCTCGTAGGATCTTACTCTCCTCATGCTCGAGGGAGCCCTGTGAAAAGAAGTAAAGCATTGTATATCTTTTAAAGCATCAGAAAGATATTTCCAGCAAATTGATCAATGGATAAATGTCATGTACATTTTTCACAACGTTAAATATTTGTTCACCTCAGCTTCCTCCAAAGCAGATTGTATTTCAGCCTTCTCCTGCTCCAGCTGTTTACGGATCTTCTCCAGCTCGTGGATGCTCTTTCCTCCCTCACCAAGTTGCTCAGTCAGGTCAGAAATTTCCTCTGTTTTGTGCATATTTATTTATTATACTAATGCCCCAACCTTTCCATTGTATTCAGTGTATGTTTAAAGGAAAAGCATGTTTTTTTTAGTTTTCCTACCTTGGAGATTCTTGTTTTCACGTTTTATGGTCTCCAGCTGATCTAGAGATTCTTCATAAGAGTTTTTCAGTTTGAAGATTTCAGTGCTGAGGGAACGAGCCTCTTTCTGGGTAACTTCCAGCTCAGACTGTGACTCCTCATACTTCTGCTTCCACTCAGCCAGGACCTAATTTAAATTATACATTTAGAACTGCATTCTGTACTTAAGTGCACCTATCTACAATGAGTCTCTATCATTTCATTTGTCATTACCTTGTCAAAGTTTCTTTGCTTCTTGTCCAGAGCTGCAGCAGCAGCATTAGATCTCTCCACATCCACCATAAGATCCTCGATCTCACCCTGAAGCCTGTGCTTGGTTTTTTCCAGGGAGGAACCTTTAGCATTAGCAGCTTCAACAGCTTCTTCTGCATCCTGTAAGCGTTGAGCTAGTTTTTTCCTAATAGCAAAAAATGAAAGTATCAAATTATTACCTCTCAGATAAAATGGGAATATCATGGTAAAATTTAGGAACTGTACTGAATCCTTACTTTGCTTCTTCCAGCTCCTCTGTTCTCTGGATGGCATCAGTTTCGTACTTGGTTCTCCACTGAGCCACCTCAGAGTTTGCCTTGGACATGCCGCGTTGGAGCTCAGCTTTGGCCTCCTGCTCTTCCTCAAATTGCTCCCTCAACAAATCACAGTCATGGCGAGCAGACTGCACTGCATGTGCAAGTGCATTCTTGGCCTTTGATAAAGAAACACAAGGTAAAGTAATTTTGCCAGTAGACATCGGGTTCTTTAGTATAAGTTATTAAAGAACGACTTTACCTTGACTTCCTCCTCTAGTTGTCTCTTGAGGTCCTCAATCTGCTGAGTGAAAGACTGCTTTCCTCTAGTCAGCTGAGAGATCAAGCTGCCCTTCTCCTCAAGCTGCCTGGAGAACTCACCTGTAAAATAAAGGTTTGTATCCCCCACATCAAGCTGCAGGTGGTGAATCTTTCATTTCTGAACATAATGTAACACATGGGTGTACATGCACTCATAGTCTGGGGTTTGTTGCTTAAAAGCATGCATCGGCAACAGTAAAATTGACACTTAAATGTGAGTGTATGTTAAACTGATTACCATTTTCAGTTTGAAGCTTTGCTTTTTGCATTGTTAAGTCGTTGATGATACGCTGGCCTTCCTCCGATTTCGTCTTGTATTCGGTCATTTGATCCTCCAGAGTGCGACACATTTTCTCCATGTTGGTCTAAGTTAAATTATTCATATTAATATGTAAATCATGAATGTATACAACCCAAGAATAATATTCTGTAAATTATGTCTTAAAGACATAGGCTAATTTAACATTTCATAAAACGTGAAAGGATGCTTTCAATTTCTTACTTTAGCTTTGGCAATGTGCTCCATGTTAGACACCACATCATCTAGCTCCAGTCTGAGCTCGCTCTTTTCTTTCTCCAGCTTCTGTTTGACTCTTTGCAGGTTGTCAATCTGCTCTCCGAGGTCAGCCACGCTGTCTGCGTTTTTCTTTCTAAGTCCAGCAGCAGTGGCTTCATGCTGTAGAGTGGCCTCTTCAAGGTCTCTGCGCATCTTCTGAAACTCTGACTCCCTCTTCTTGTTCATCTCGATCTGGGCAGTAGTGGCTCCCCCGGCCTCTTCCAGCCTCTCACTGATCTCCTCCAGCTCTCTGGCCAAGTCAGCCCTCTGTTTCTCCACCTTGGCCCGGGCAGCTCGCTCTGCCTCGAGTTCTTCCTCCAGCTCTTCAATGCGAGCCTTGATGAAATTCATACGAAAAATTAAGAATTACGAATAAGAAATCTAAGTAGAAGATAGTGCAAAAGATAAGACCTGTTTATTTACCTGCAACTCCTTTAGTTTCTTCTGGAGTTGGGCACCCATGGCTTGTTCATCCTCAATCTTACTTAGATGCTGGCTGATTTCAAAATCTTTCCTACATTTAAAGACAAAATTGTTCCCTTTAGAAATCAGCTGGTTTTGCACAATGGGTATTGTGTTTGTGACTGTCAATGATTAGCTTTACTTTTTGAGTTTTTCCTCCAGCTGCTGCTTGTCATTCTCCAGATCCATCAAATTTTCTTGGGTTAACTTTAAGTCCCCTTCCAATTTTCTCTTGGCTCTTTCCAGATCCATCCTTACTTTCTTCTCTTGCTCCAATGATCCTTCAAGCTAACATGCATGCCAAACATTACTTTATAAGTTGTGGCTCAAGAACTTGAGATTTAGTTGCAAAGACCACTGTACTCACATCATCGACTTGCTGCTCTAGCTTGGTTTTGGCCTTGGTCAGAACATTGACTTTGTCCTCCTCACTCTGTAGGTCGTCCAGAGTTTGCTGATGAGCCTCCTGAAGAGCCTTCTTCTCTTTGGTCAACTTAGCAATGATTTCATCCAAAGCTGCCATCTCTTCAGTCATGTTTTTAACCTTAGTAATCAGATCACGTTTGTTGTTAAATCAGGAATATAAAAACATTCTTCATGAACACATGTTACTGGTCTTTAAACCTGCAACAACAGTTGTTTTTTTGGGCCACTCGTTCACATTGAAATACCTTTGAAATTGATGGATAACTTGTTAGCATATAGTTAACTGTTTACACATCAAGCAAACACAAAGCAACATCAACATTCATTTAGAGCGATGTTTTTGACCACCTGTCAATGTACGTCCAATATTTTCTCTGGTTCATGTCTTTATTCTTTATATAATAAATGCGCCAATAATTTTACCAGCTATTAGCAATCTTTATTTGTCTGCCGTTGTGCTGGGCAGGCAATGTGGAACATTCCTTTGACTGACCCCCTGAAAGCCTCAACAGGAAAATTTGGGGGGTCCCCAAAATCTTTAACATTTAGTCTGTGTAAGATTTTCAGCATAACACTGGAGCACTAGGATGGGGGGAACTCCCCTATTGCCACCAGGTATTTTGCACACTGAGGGCAGGTATAATCTATAGTTGGTTCTTATACCTTCTTCGCTACGAAAGGCTGCTGTTTTGCTGAAAACAGTTGCCTGCTGTGGTGGAAAGGGAAATCCATGCAGTGAGAGGGAATCAAAACAGTAAAGCTGTAGTGTACAAAACTAAAACAGTGGGTTGGAAGATGCTAACATGTTCTTAAGAGCTGAGGAGAACTGCAGTCAGGTGATAATTCTCTTCGGGTTTTGTTATGCTTCGGCTGTGCCTCGCCCTCATTCCTACTGTTATGTTTCCCTCTTCCTTGTGTTTCTTGTTTGGTCTCCTGTTTATGCTTTAAGTGAGTGTGTTTGTCTGGGTGTGGCTCTCAATCTCATCCTTGCTGCCAATCCAGCTGCATACCTGTGACCCATCCGCTAAACAAAGCTCCTGCAGTATATATACCCTGGCATACATCTTCTCTCCAGTCCTCGCCAGATCGTTCAGTTTACCAAGGTGGTACTAATGCTGCTTAAACCTTGAGTTTGACTGAACTAATCTTGTATTTTCCTGTGCCTCAGGTCTTCTATCCGCCTGCTTTGCCAAGTTTCTCACCAGTCTGCTTCCCAGCCTCTCTGTCTGCCCCGTTCCACCACATCCCCGGATCAACTATAAACTACCACCCGTTTCTAAAGTAAAGCTGCTTGTGAACCTTTGCAAAACTCTGTCCGAGTTCTGCTTTTGGGTCCAATGTCCACTCTACAGAACAGGCTTGGCACTGCAAACCTACAATTGACTGCTTTTATTACCTTGTTCTCCGTGGCATGCTTTTCCTTTTCCACTTTAGCCAGAGTCAGCTCCAAATCATCAATGTCCTTCTTGAGTTCTGAACACTCGTCCTCCAGCTTTCTCTTCTTGGCAGTCAGCTCTGAATTCATCTCCTCTTCATCTTCCAGTCTCTCTGTTAGCTCTTTGCTTTTGGCCTCAAGCTGGATCTTACTCTTGATCAGACCCTCACAGCGCTCCTCACTATCTGAGAGATTGTCTTGTTCCTGCAGACAGAAGATTTTACAAATCTGTTATTCCTCACATTATTGTAAGTACATCCTTTTAAGTTTTATGTAAACTGAATGACACGTCTTACAGATTGAATGTGGAGCTGCAGGTCGTTCTTCTCTTGGAGAAGGGTGACCATTTTTTCCTCCAACTCTTTCTTGCGAGCCTCAGATTTGGCATAAGCCTCTTTAAGCTTCATAAACTCTTCCTTCATGTTTGCCATTTCCTTCTCATTCTCAGCTGATTTCAGCAGAGGTTTGATCTTGAAGTACAACATCATCCAGGGCCAATTCTTGACACCCATGAAGGCTCGCACGTTCCACTGGATCACCAGTAAGGAATCCCTGTAAACAACATAATTTAGCTAGAATCCATTTTTCTGTACCTTGTCAGGTATTTTATTTTATTTTAAAGTAAATGTTAAAAGTAAGTCACTGACCTGCACTCAACAATTCTCTGGAATTCAATTCTGGCGAGTACTCCTCTGGATCTCGCTTGAAGTCCTGTAATGATGAGAGAGAGTCGATCGTCTCTCATTTCCTCAAGAACACCAAGCAGACCAGCTTTGAAGAACACCTAAAATTGAAAGAAAGTTTTTCATAACCATTATGTATTCCAACATTGAACCCTCCTCTTTGTAAACAGGACCAACCTTCGTGTGTCCCAGTTTGTACTGTTCATGATCAATATCCAAAGAGCCCAAAAGTTTTTCTGCTCCTTTCTTATTGTCAATGAACTGTCCCTCAGGGATAGCATTAGGGTTTAAGATGCGATATCTGAAACAAACATAACATCATTAAAATTATTGAATGAATTTGCAAATAAATTACAACAACATTGCCATCAGTGATGACTTTGGATCAAGACTCACGGACCATACAAACTACCTGCACAAGTTAGGGCCTGATCAATCCCGGCCTGGTCGACCAGGCGAGGAAGTGATACCCAAAGCGCCCAATGACCCCAGGTCAATGATGACAAGTGCATTGCAAGATTTGTGAAAGAGCAATCAATAAACATTGTTTTTCTTGCCTCTGTTTGAAGTCTCCATACTGGATCCTATTGGGGAATCCCTTCCTGCAGATCCTGATGCCTTCCAGCACACCGTTACAGCGCAGCTGGTGCATGACCAGAGGATTCTCCATCGCCCCAGGAGTCTTGGTCTCGTTGGGGATGAGGCAACGTACAAAGTGGGGGTGAGTTGACCTGAGATTGGTCATCAATTTGTTCAAGTTCTCCTGTAAATGAAGACTATGAATATTTACATAACCCATATACACAATTTGGGACATATACCAATCCATAGTTATATTTTACCCTATGCAGTGCAGAAACAGTCTGGAAGGAAGAACCTTTCTTCTTTGCTCCCTTTCCCTTGGTTCCAGTATCTTGAGTTGTATGGAAGTTGTAGATATAAAAGTGTAATTATCATTTTCTTTTTTGTTGATAATCTGAACAATATAGGGATGAATAATCAGTGTGGTCAAAGATCTCTTACCTGAATCTGCACCGGCATACCCAGCAAACAGGACAGCCAGCAACTTCAGGTTGGACTTCTGAAACAGTCCAACCACGGTCTCATTCAGCGGGTCCTTGTTCTTCACCAGCCAGTTACCGATATTGTAATCAACAATACCGGCATAGTGAACCAGGGAGAAATGAGCCTCTGGTCTCCCCTTAACTATCCTGGGCTTCTGGAAGTTGGGACTTTTACCCATATGGTTGTCATACAATTTGGCTTTAAATGTTGCGTCACTGGCTTTGGGGAACATGCACTCCTCTTCAAGGATGGACATGATACCCATGGGCTGAGGGAAGGAGTTGATTAGAATTAATTGCATGTAAACCTGTAACAAAGACTAGCTTTAGTTGTTACATGAATTTTGAATCCAATTAAACTCTGCACCAACCTTCTCAATGAGTTCAATGCAGGCTGCCAGGTCCATACCAAAGTCAATGAACTCCCAAACAATGCCCTCTTTCTTGTACTCTTCTTGTTCCAGTACAAACATGTGGTGGTTGAAGAACTGCTGCAGCTTCTCATTAGTATAGTTAATGCACAGTTGCTCAAATGTGTTGAACTAGGAAGAGCATTCAAAGAAAGAAGTTAGTGAAAGTTCATTTTATACCCAGTCTCAATAAAAAAAATGTATACTCACATCAAATATCTCAAATCCAGCAATGTCCAGCACACCAATAAAGTGCTGGCGAGACTGCTTGGTTTCCAGAGATTGGTTGATTCTCACCACCATCCACAAGAACATTTTCTCGTACACTGACTTGGCCAGTGCACCGATAGAGTAGTTTACCTAGATAATTGCATAATATCAATTACAATGAAATTTAATCTCACTATATTCTTTAGACCCCTAATGGATTTCAGTGCGTGCATTTTTCAACTCACTTGCTGCACATTTTGACCTTTGGTGACCCACTCGTTGCCTACTTTCACTCTTGGGTGACACAGGCCCTTGATGAGGTCAGCAGAGTTCAAACCCATCAGATATGCAACTTTGTCGGTATCTGTAATGGATTGTGTTTAGGAGAAGCATGAACTACATTGTTTTCTGAGAAAAGTATTGAATTGGTGGTAGTTATACTCTTTTAAGAGAATAAAAATAAACTGTTCTATATTGTCCTGATGATCCTTTACCCTCTGTGCCATCAGACTCTGCTTGCTCTTCCCTCTGCTTCTGTTTGAACTTCATGTTTCCATAATGCATGATGGCACCAACCATCTTGTAGATGCCGTTCTTCTCCTCTTGGGTGAAGCCCAGGACATCAAAAGCTTCCTAAACAACAAAAAATGCATTTGAATTAGTTGTGTAACTACATGTATGGAGTTTTTAAGATGCAATCTGCGTCTTACATCAGTAGCCATCAGTTCGTCTGAATCATCAATAGAGGCTACAGTTGTCTCTCCTTGGGAGATGAATGCGTAGTCAAAGGGGTTGTTGGTGATTAGCAGCATATCTGTCAAATAAAAATTTCAGTCTGAGTGTCTTTGTGGCGTTTCTTTAAGTTCAAATATATTCTATGGTTCATCGAACTCTCACCCAGCAGTTCTGGTTTCTTCTGGGACAGAATCTGGTAGAAGATGTGGTAGTCTCTTTCAGCCTTTAGCTGATAAGTGACACGGGATTTCTCCAGCAGATCTGAGAAATATGACAATGATATGATATGTTATAGTGCACAACCTCACAGGGTATTGTATTACACAATGGATATGTTCATGTCACACTCTGCTTACATGTTTCAATGTCAGCAGAAGCCAACTTTCCACTGACACCAAAGTGGATCCGAATGAATTTACCCTGTGAGAAACAAGAAAAAGATAAGTTGACAAGTCAAAAAAAAAAAGTCACCATTACAAAAATGTAACTTGAGGATAAAGTCAGATTTTGTTTTAGTGCCCCGAAATCCCCTCATTTCCTCCATAAACTGTTTTTGGTAACTTAACTGAGCTGTGTTAAGATTGAAGCATCAAGAGTAGCCTGGGAATAAATCTGGGTTTGAGGAGCTGATGGGCACAATAGCAGTTCCTATTTAATAAAATGAGCAATAAGGAAACTCACAAATCTGGAGGAATTATCATTTCTGATGGTCTTGGCATTTCCAAAGGCCTCAAGAGCAGGGTTGGCCTGGATGATTTGATCCTCCAGGGTGCCCTGCAGATTGAATAGATGAAAAATTTAAGACACAAAACTTAATGTTGGGCAAGACACTTAACCCCAAGTTGCTCCCGAAGGCTTGCCATCGGTGTGGACTGGATGTTGCATGAATGTTAGTTAGAGTCTGATGGTGGCACCTTGCATGGTAGCCTGTCATCAGTGTGTGAATGGGTGAATGATATGTTATATACTACTGATTGTAAGTCGCTTTGGATAAAAGCGTCTGCTAAATGACTGTAATGTAATGTAATGTAATGTAATGTAGTGTGATCGTAAAAAAAAATAATCAAACCAACCTTTCTCTCCTGAGCAGCATCCTTCTTGCCAGAAACAGCTGCAATGCTGGCAAAGTACTGGATGACTCTTTTAGTGTTCACAGTCTTTCCTGCACCAGATTCTCCACTGCGGATGAAAACAAACATGAACTGTACTTGTCATGGAGACTGAAACTGTGCTCTTCAAATTGGAATCAGATGAGACTTTTATGAAAAACTTACGTGATAAGGACAGACTGGTTTTCTCTGTCTGCAAGATTTAAGACAATATTCAGTTATCTATCAATGTTTGGATGGTGTTAGAGATGAGATGACATATAAAAAGAGCTGAACATACCTGACAGCATGTATTGGTAGGCGTTGTCAGAGATGGTGTAGATGTGAGGAGGAGCTTCACTCCTCTTCTTTCCTCTGTAGGCGTTGACCACCGCCTGATCGTACACTGGCAGCCACTTGTAGGGGTTGACAGTCACACAGAACAGCCCTGAGTAGGTCTGTGGACAAATGCACATAGAGCAAGTATATTTATTTGATTTCATGCAGTGGAAAAAAACAGTATATCTGCGTTAATTACTCACGTAGATCATCCATGCTGCATAACGGTCTTTGAGGTTAAACAGCACTGCAGGTTCATGGAGGAAGGTGAACATCGCCATGTCCTCAATTTTATCAAACTTTGGCGGGTTCTGAGGGTGGATATCTTCCTCCTTATGGGTTGTAGTCTGAAAATATTTACCATAGAGAATATTTCAATTAAAATTGTTGTAGCAGTCATCGAAGGTCACAGTGTACTCAAGTGTTTATATCTGAAATAATTACTTTTCCAAACTCAGTTTCAACGGTGACTTTGTTGCCGTCTCTGGAGGTGACTGTGGCTCTAACATACTCCACCTCGGGGTCAGGCACAAAACACTGCCTCTTAATGTCAAAGGGTCGGGTCTGGGCCTCCAGACGCTCCTTATCTGACTTTCTCAGGTAGGAAGCGGCAATCCCAAACTCCGCCATGAGGGCGTCACAAGACATGGTGAAATCTGTGAAGCAAGAACATGGTTTGAAATCAATTTGATTGCATAGTCCATGAAGTGGCATTTGTTTGATTAGTTGTAAGTTTCTGATTGAATGCATTTCTAGACATAGAACATTTGACACAATATCACTGGCATTCTCTTAAATAATCCTAAATTTAAAAGGCAGTAATTGCAGTTTCCCATTAATTATGATAATCAAGAATATCAGCTGTGTTTCTTTGGTTATTTTTGAAAGTCAGCTTGATGAATTGCATTTGCATATAATTCAGAGATGCTACAAAAACGTTTGTTGTTTAATAATGTTATTTTGAGTCTATTCATTTTCATATATTGGTTTTATTTTGAAAAACAAACAGTATGGAGCTATTTACCTGTTTCCTTTTCCTCTCTCCCTTGAAAAGTTTGGTGAAGTGTGTCTCTAGAAAGAAACAACAAACAAGTAATAATTTGTTTTCATGATGGTTAAGTCATTTGTAAAATATGAAAACTTACCTGCAGGTGCTGTGTTCCCGTCCTTACTCCTCTTTCTGAACCTCTCTTTATACCCATCCAGGAGGCAGAGCTTCTACACCTAGCCAACCTATGAGGGAAGAGCAGGAAAACAAAGGATGCTAATCAAAAAAGTAAGATCTGTATTTGGAGATAAAGGTGTGGACAACAATAACTCATGTAACCATTGGCCAGTGAATTCAAACTTATGAGCTGGTCTTGGATCAGCATCTATTTTTATTCTGTCCTTCAAATGACTGAAAAGTCTGTAATTTAAAAAAGATGTAAAGATATTTGTATGAATGATGTATGAAGTTGATGTCATTCTTACACATTTTTCTCGTATTCAAAAATGTGGATCCATCCTTGTTGCTCAAAGAAAACCTTTTTTTTGGTAATATTAATTGAATAGTTTTCTAACATTTTGTTTAAACTAAAGACAACTGCATGACACGTTGGTCTGTCACTTCTATAATAAACACTTTCTGAGTGCTTACAGACTATAGTATTGTCTGTCTTCTATTATCCTCGAGGACAAAGATAAACTTGTGAATTTCTGACTTGGATTACTTCTCCTTGTTTGCCTCCCAGTGGACCTCAGCTGACCGTCCTCCATCTAAAATAAAAGATCGGGTATGACAGCTGCCTGTTTCAAAAGGCCACACTGTAAATATATACAAATGGGTCATACAGAATTACATCCCCCATGTACACATTAGAAAGGACAACAGGCTAATGCTTGTAATAACTCACACGTTAACAGGGGAGATCTTTAAATCCCGTGTTTATTGAGGGGACCACCTGAAGACCTCCTCAAGGAGCACACAAGACCTTTTGACTTTAACAACTTAACACTTTCAACTTGAGACCTTGTAGGTCTTGACAGTTGGTTGTCTACACCCCGTGTCCCATTCCTCCGCACATCAAGGGCAACGCCGAGGCTGTCATTCCCAGCTGTCTTGTGTCCTGCTATCAACACTTGTGATGAGCATTCTTGTATGCAGCAGGGCTCCTGGTCTGTTGGTCAACTGAGTTCTTAGACCTTAGGCCTGTGATTAACAGTCAGGTCATGGGTCATAGATGTATAGTTTTTTGTTTATGTAATTAAAGGTCAATATTCTTTCGATGATTAGTTAAGAATTTGACAGCACCAATTCTATAGGCCGACGTGACGATTCAACACATTCGTAAGCCAATGCGTCAAATACCGCAGCTTGGTCATTGCTCCTAAGCAAAAATTCAGCATATGAATGCGGAATCTGCAACAGTTTCCGTTCTAGTCCGAGTGGAAGGACAAATCACTTTTGAGCTTGCTTTGGTTGAATGCAGGTAAACAGTCTGTGTGGAGAGCAAAAGAGGCAGAACGCATTGCAATGCAATCTAGAAAGAAAAATGGGCTGTTGCTCTAAGAGGCTAAAGCAGCATCAGACTGATTGCAGATGGGTTTTGAGATTAGACTAATAGTAGGCTAGTATATTTTTTTGTTACAAAGGGCCAGTGTTCAAAGGGTGTTAAAGAGTGTAAAAAAAAATCCAGAAGTTCAATACCTCTCTTATGACCGTACACCATGAAGCTACAGCAAGCAGACAATTAGCTTTGTGTAGCATAAAGACTGGAAACAGGGCAAAACTGCTTGTAAGGATTAAATGAACAAGATATAACAGGTTATTTAGTGATTTTTAGGTGCATCCCAGATATCTAGCATGCTAAATATCTGAACCTGTCTTGGAGCTTGTTGGGGAACTACAGACAATTAGAGCACAAAATAGGGGTCATACTGGCTGATGGCTTACTCTTTATCATACAGCCATGAGTACACTAAACACTAAATTGCTGATTATTTTTCTTTGATATACAGACTCCTAAGTACTAGGCCTACTAAAAGTCAGTCAAAAGGTTTCCAATTCATTGTATTGAGAACAAACCCCAGTGGACTGAGAGATGTTTATGGCACATTGTTTCCTTGATTTTGTCCTTGAGCTCAGAGAACCACGTGCTACTCACAAAGCCACTACAAATGTCTTTGGCACGATGAGACAGATCGCAAGTGTACAGTGACACATAATATCAAACTTGGACTCACAGCTTCATACCTACTGCCTCTGTGTCGTGCAAGAATACCAAATATGAAACTGCTATTATAAAACAACACTGTGTCATATCATACAATAGGATATCAGTTTATTTTTTGGTAGTGGGCAGTTCTGTGTATAATAACACTGTTTGACCAAACATTTTTGCACCATGAACAAAGAATTTGCAAAACAAAATAATTAAATAAATTCAAAATATGGAACCTCTGAATCAAGGAAATGGCATTTTGCAAACCTGTTACTTTTTATATTTTGTGTTTTTTGTTGTCTTTTTTTCTTGCTGTTAAAAGGATATAACGATGAAAGCTTACTGTGAAAATCATGACCGCAGCTGTTGTTCAACAAGCAGATCACCACCCTGTATATTGGCACCAATTGCTACTTCACAGTGTAACTCCACACTCCTTCTTGTTGGCCTGGCATTGTTTCCTTCTATTTACCCTTGAGGACAAAGATAACCCTGTGAAATTCTTTTGGGATTGCTTCTATGGAGCTCAAGTGAAAGGACTTTACCATTGTGTCCCTGTGTTTGTGTGCGTGTGTGTGTTTGAAATTAAATTATGGAAAAAAAATTCTGTTCATACCTTTAAAATACTGAAGGCACTAACTCAGTATTTGTGAGTTAAGGTCAAGCTGTCTGGAGTCATAGCTGCTGTTAAATTGGGTTTTGTTTTTGAAACTTAATCTACTGCCATCTTTTTACAGTGCAACAAACATAATGTGCTCCCAGATCAAATTCAGTTATATTTAAGATAATTTAATGTACAGCAATTAGGGAGCAGAAAGGGGACTTTCATAGCATGCTGTATAAGATTAACTTGTAAAGTGTGGAGCTTGATCAAATTCTCGAGTGGCTACAATCAACACAAGGATCAAACCAGCTATTTCTGCACCATGCGACGTGTAAAGCTGTCTACAAGGTGCAAATGTGTCTCAGACATAAACGGAGATCACATTTACTCCTCCAAGACCTCTGCATTGCATAACAAGACCCTTTCAACACTTGAGGCCCTACACCTCAGGCCCCGACTCTCAGGTTGTCTAATTAGCCTTCAGATTACTCTATCTGTCTGAAGTCCCATTCTCAGCTGTTGTATGAAGAGTTGGTCTCTGACATCCTCTTGAACTCCTGTCATTCTTTGTGTCAGCCGCCTGATATGTCTGTCTACCACATGTTAGCAACCTTTCGGCAAAAGGAAGCCAAAAACACGCCTTTGATTCATTTTTCAGACAGTCTGAAGTGTGATACATGTTATTTGGTTGATTGGAAGGGGTAGCTCAAGGCTGGACTCTGCAGGGGTTTTCTATGGAAGAGGCCCTAACTGCTCCTCTATGTCCCCCATTGGTTCCTTAAAAAGGTGGAAAAAGTTAGAGGTGGGTGGTGAGACCAGTAAAGTTGATAGGGCAGAAGGTTGCTCAAACAGAACTGATAGGATGGAGTGGTCAGGTGTTTGGCGGGTATAATGTGTACCCGGTTAACACTCTTAGTTTAGCAAGTGAACATGCTAACATTTGTTAATTAGCACAACACAAAGTAAAGCTGTGGTTAATGGGAATGTCGATAGTTTTTCAGCTTTTTGGTCATGAACAGAAGTATTCAAATTAACATTTTTATTTGATGCAGACCCTAGATGAAAGTCAAGTGCATGTTATCACAATGCAATATACCGGATTTCGTGGTTCCATTCAACAGTTGTGGGGACAATTAACTCCAAACTACTAATGTTAACCTCATGGAAGCGCTCAAGGAAAAGTCAGCAAATTCAACAAGGCTGCAAAGGGCGACTCTCTGTCCAAAAGTTCATGGCAATACAACCAATAGCTGTTGAGATATTTCAGTCTGCCATTGTAGCAGGGCTACAAGAAATAGCCATATTATCAAGTTGGTGTTTTTATTACAGTTTAATTTTACTTGCTTATGTAGTAGGTATAAGAATGTATTCATTGAAATCGTAAAAGATGTTTCCAGCTGGCTTCTGGATTATAACAAACAGTCGTGATTTAAATAACAAGGTGCTGGGCGCAGGGCTACACGTCATGAATTTATTACTTGAACAAGTAAAGGTCAAGAGATCTGTCAAGTGCTTTATGCGAGTGTGCATACTCTACAGGGTGATAATGTGGTCTTGTATGACTGGAGAAAGTATGACGACCTACACACCATCCTGCCCTGCACTTTAGCTTTCACAGCTCCACACCTCATGTTAAGAGTGCCGCTCTAACCTTGAGGGCATTGTTTTGCTACCAGGGTGGAACATACCAATCTGTGTTGAGATGCCCAGCTGTCTTATCGTCGTCACAACGTCTCTCCTGCTCTGGTGCTTTGTCTACTGACAATGACAGACAGCTAGCTGACAGATACTTGCAATGTTTATAGAGGGAAGAATTATAATTCTTATTATATGAATCATTTATGTCATATACATTGAATGTGTTGTATCTCTGTTATGCTGTTCATTCTGTACACATGACATCTATTGCATTCTGTCCATCCTGGGGGAAGGATCCCTCCTCTGTCGTTCTCCCATAGGTTTCTTCCTTTTTTCTCCCTGTTAAAGGGGTTTTTTAGGGGAGTTTTTCCTGTGCCGATGTGAGGGAAGGACAGAGGATGTCGCATGTGTACAGATTGTAAAGCCCTCTGAGGCAAATTTGTCATTTGTGATTCTGGGCTATACCAAATAAACTGAATTGAATTGAATTGAATTGAATTGAAGAATAAATCTTCTATGTAAATTATCAAAGGGTTTGAAACAGTTTCTGTACTAAGAATATAAACAGAATGCTGTGTAAATATTTGATTCAAATGGGTACCAGTAAATATATATATATATAACAACAATTTGCAGAAACCTTGGCCTATATATCTGGGCTTGTCCTTATATAACGATGCTTAGATTTCTATTTACATGATTCTGGTTTTGCTTTAAGTCCAAATCTCTGGCATTAGATGATATGCAACTAGAAAAGAGAAATAAAGGAAAAAATAGATCAATGTAATACAATACACTAGTAGACATGATTGTTAAAGAAAAATAAACTAAAATGCAAAAACACATGGTCCCATGTGTTATTAGACTTTTTAATATTTCAAATTATCGACTGAAATTTCAAATTTCAAATTGAGTTCACTTTCCACCTCTAGTTTTCCATGCACTTCAATAAGATATGTGACAGTGTTTGTATTCAGCTCCTTATTGTTAATACTTTGTCTGATGACGTGACCTAAAAGCTTTTCTAGGTTTTTCTCTAACATTAGTTTTAATCCTATATTGGATTCAAAATGGAGTTTACTGTTCCCTGTTATTTAATGTGATCTTAAAAACATATAATACACAATTCTTTCAATATCCAGAGTGACCTCTGACCTTTCCCTCACTTATTAAATACTGGAAAACCCTGAGTAAACCTATACGCAGACACAGAGAGCATGCAAGTATTTCTACCAATCTCTCATTCATTAATGCAACCCTCCCCACTCCCATACACCTCCCGTTTTTTTTATCAGAACCAGCACCCATAGGTCCATCCACTGAGCTCATCAGAAGTCCTGTTCCAAATCACATCCATGCACCTTCACCTCAATGAATGGAGATGCTGGGGATCGAACCCCGGGCTGCTACAACCCCCCATACACATTGGCTTTAACTCCACAATATCAGCTACACTTTAATAATTATAATAACCATTTATTATTATAGATAAATAATCAGAAAAACCAATGAGATATTCTGGTTCTGAAATTGATCAATAAGAATTTTGTATTGGAAATGCTGATTGATTTTCACTGCAAAGTGTATAGATGAGGTTTGGCCAGTTTGTTTTTAGAAATGTTTAAAGGCCAAAAAGTAGTTACAATACCAATAACAGGGCTGAATCGATCCCTCACAGTGAGGTTGGCTAAGAAATGCAGACAAACAGAAATATGAAGGCTAAGTTTAGTTTTGTAGCAATAAATGAATAATATGAATTAATTTAGTCTTGTTTCCTAATGTATTTGAAACTTGTATTTATTTATTTTACAATTTATATCTCTATCTATTTATAATAATCTGTTTATTGAGTCTATGTCTTTAGTTGTTGATTTTTCCATAAATGAATACATTCCGCCCTTCATACAGGGACGGATGGGGGAGGCATAAGAATAAAGCACTGGTACAGCAAATTGTGGAGACACATGGGCCCTCGATGCGTATTATGTGTATTTTTATTTTCGACTACTGAGACAACTAAAAGCGAAATTTTAATAACTTATCGGTTGAGTCTTATTTTTCTCGATATAAAATCATTATAAACGATGGATTTTACTGAGAGTGAACATTAAAGGTGAAAAAAGTATTAATATTGAAGAATTTATTTAGAAAAATATGTTTTTTGACGGATTTAGGGTATTTGAGTTTAACATTGAAAGTATAGGACAAAGATGGCGCCTGGGCCATTTTTTGAAAAATGCTCTAAATTGCAGCAGTTGACATGTGTACCTTGAAATGTGCTAGAAGTGTTTTTTGCTTTAAACCACAAATTAATATAATGAATAATGTTAGACAAGACGGCAGCCTCTCAGGGAAAGTGCATTTTCATCTTTTGATCTGATTATAAATAAAAGTATAGAATTTACATTTTATTTGTCTGGTTATTGTACGAGGAGCCTGCAGTTAATCTGGAGGATATTTAAACATTTTATTCGTATATCAATGTGTCAAAATGTAACAGAAATGTTTAACTTTTTTAATGTTCACAAAATGTTAATAACCAGAAATTGGATTAAATTCTCTGACGGCAGGACTGTGACCCGAGTCATCTCACCTGTGTTCCACTCTGACGGCCCCGTACTGACCAACCGCTGGAGAGTGAGCGACTACAGAGAAGATGGACAAGTTCTTGGGTCTGCCCTCTGTCGTTTTACTAGCGAGTCTGCGGGGTTAGCCCCAACTCGAAGACAGAGCAGGAAGAGGAAGGACAGCAGCAGCTGCCAGTCTCCTCCAAAGAAACGCTTCAGAGTCTGACGGGACGTCTTGAAGGGATTCCTTGTCAAGGATCCTCCTTCATAACACAGACGATGTTTGTGTCCTGAGGCAACCCCAGGTAGTGTCTTGCACCGGGGTCTGTCCACCTTTAAATATATGTAGAGTTTAAGGTTTTACTCCTCAGGACCGGCCTTTGCGTCTGACGGGCCCGTGAGGCCCCTGGTAGCGTCTTGCACCGGGGCCCATGTGGACATTCTGCACCATATGAACAATATGGTTGTCTGAGGGTAAGTATTTGTATATAGCTTGGTCATCGTGGATTTAACACACAGGTCAGTGTTTATGGTGCATCTTGCACCTTTCTTTATTTCTTGGAGACAATCTAAAAGTGAAATATATTCATGGTGAGGTGAGATGTCCCAAAATATTACAAAAACTTGACAAGACGAGACAGCGAGAACTCTTTGATCTAAGAAGATAAATACAGGTAAACATTTATTCATCTTATTATCAGAATTCTAAATTTGATCAATAGTTCTTCTGTTTCCCTCATTGCTGAAGTTATTTACTGATATTTCCTTTTCTTCCATTTGTCTTTCAGAGACGAGGAGACGAGACGAGACTGTCAACAAAAGACAAAAGAAGAAGAAACGAGTAAGAAACGAGACCAGACGAGAGACCAAAGGAGACGGGATGCACTGTGAACCCTCTCCTTTAAAAAGATAAATATACATTTATTTTTGTTATCAAAATTCTTAAATAATTTAGCTGAAGTTGTTTTTTAACTATTGTCTCTTCTTGTCTTTCTTTTGTATTTTAGAGAGATTTTCATCTTTCAAAAGATAAGTACACATTAACTCAGTGTTTCTATCAGAACATGTTTATTGATCAATATTTCTTCTGTTTACCTCAGTGAAAGTTATGAACTGTAACTCACTGTTATCTGTTATTTGTCTTTTAGGGAAGAAGACGAGACAACCATCTAATTTCAAAAGATAAATATATATTTATTCTAAGTTGTTCTCAGAATTTTGGTCTTATTAATAGTTCTTCTTTTTAAGTAATTGCTTTTGTTTTTTACTGTTGTTTTCCCTTTAATCTTTTATTTGTCTTTTAGAGAGAGGAGGAGAAATGACATGAGGAGGAGAAAGGAGACAGGAAGCACTGTGAACCCTCTCATTAAAAAGGATAACTATACATTTATTTTCTGTTATTAAAATGTTTATACAGTTAAATAACTGCTGAAGTTGTTTATTAACTATGTTCTCCTCTAGTGTCTTCTTTTGTCTTTTAGAGAGAGCACAGGGAAGAGGAAACAAGAAAGAAACAAGACCAGGCCAGCAGAGGGAAGAGGAAAGGAGACAGGAAGCACTGTGAACCCTTTCTTTTAAAAAGGTAAGTTTACATTTATTTTGATGTTTTACTTCTATTTGAAGCCACTGCTGAAATAATTAACTGTTATTCCCTCCTTATCTGCCCTCTCATCCTCCCATTTAAAAATGTATATTTTTATTCTGTTTCCAGTGAGGACGAGCAGCTCCAGATGTGTCCTCATCTGCAGCAGCATCACAGACAGTTTGTTGTCCTGAACTTCATCCTGTCCGTCATCACAAACAGAATCCAGCTGGACTCCAGGTCTCCACAAAGTCTGCAGGTCTGCAAAGGGTCACAGCTCCATCAGTCCGGTTCTACATGGTAGCATGCTCCGTCATCCTCAAGGAGTTCATCAAATCAACCTAAAACCTGAATCAACAATGAATGAATCCTTCTAATAAGTTTTATCTGTGTGCTCACATAATGAACATCCTCTACATATTTGTGTTGAAGCTGCTTTCGTCTTTAATAAACTAGTTTTCACATGAAGTTACAGACTGTGTTTGTGTTGATACTCAGCACATCTGGAGAAAACTGATTACTTACTGTACACTTTAACCACAGTGTGTTTATTATGATCTGTCAGTAATAACCAGGATTAATCACATACTACAAGTTTAAAGGTCAAAGATAAAACTCAGATATATCACAGTGGTCGGGTTTAGTAGAATTGTACTTTGAAAGGATTCAGTGGAAGGTTTAGATGCCTTCCCCTAAGGTCTTGGCATTGTGTAGTTTAGATTGTGTTTCTTGGGTAGTTGTTCATTTTAACATATATTCTTAGATTTTATTATGATTAAATTAATTCAATTATTTTATTTTAATTTGTTTTTAGCGTTTTGTTATTATATTTGATTATTGTGATTGTTTTACCCTGTAAAGTGTGCTATATAAATACAATCCATTATTATTATTTATACATTGATGATAATCTCTATTTCCACCACTACAGTCTAAACAGTAAAAGTCTGCATGAAGCGTCATGTGTTCTTTGTCTGACTCAGATTACTTAAAGCCTAAATCATTGAAGGGCTCTTATTAATACAAATTACATTGTGAAATTTTCTCAGTTTGGTGCACAAAAAATCTCAACAAGAGGTGAACGTTTGAACCACAGTTTCTAATAATTAAAAATAGTTTTGACTACGGACAGGAAATCCCATATTAGAGGATACACAGAAATGGACATGAGTTCGTTTTCAACATTTATTTGTTTTTTAACGATTTCAAAAAGACAAGAAAAGATAATTTAAAACAGAATCCCTTAATATTTGTAGTATGTATTTATAGTAAGTGTGTGCATTCTCTCTCACACACCATTGTTTAGGGCGATGCAGTGAATGACTGCCAGAGGTGGAAGGTTACCAAATACCATTAACAGATTACAGATACACATTATGAGCCCTCAGTTTGATGACGTAATATAGAATTAGGCTCAAAACATAATAGGAACAAAATATCATCTTGTTTAACTGGAAAATATCTATAGAAATTATTGAACAAATCTTAGTCCTTAATGCTTCACTTTTAAATAGTAAAGCTCTATTATTATTTTCACAGGTTTAGAGATTTTTAAGATTTCTGCCTCCAGTACAGTGGAGGTGAATGGAGTTGTGTTTGTGGTGCATTTAAAGACCCACAGACTATTCTTTGAGAACTTCTTTCTATCTTTCTACATGACAGCGTTAAAGAGTGTTTCCTCAACTGTCAATCTCTTCTGGAAGTGCCAATGTGACGAAATATTTCTTCAAGCAAATAAATGTATTACCTCTGAAGGATGTGAACCTGCGCGGGTGGATTTAAAGTCCAATGGGCCTAAACACTCGGCCACAACAACTTGAGACCAATGTGTTGTCATCTTTAGTGATGAAATGGTGTTATAGGCCAAACAATGTAACAGTATAAATTATCAGTATCCTCAGAGGAAAAAATAATATCATTTTAATGATGTAACTGCTGTGACGACCCTTCCTTTCCAGTAGGGGTCTATGTCCTGTCTGTCTCCTTGTCTTTCAGGAAGGTGCTAATCAGCTTATTAGCCACCAGGAGTCTGATTGAGCACAGCTAGAAAGACACACAACCTGAATGTGCCTATTTATTACATTTACACTAAATGATTACTCCTATTTCACTGATACCAGTTTCTTACACCTCGTCATGAGGACTTTCTAGCTGGTTGTACGTTTTGTCTGGCTCTCTGTCATGTCTCCAACCCCGGCTCATTTCCTCCAGGCCCTTGCATTCTCCTCTAAATCCCCAGACCTGCCATCCTCAAACCATCCACTAGATCCCATCTAAAATACTACAGTATATGCGAGCTATAAGGTCAATTTTTATTTAATTTGACGATGCAAACCAACATATTTTCCCTTCAGAACACATTTAATGATCTTTCAAGTTAATTTAATGTTCAGCAATTAGGGAGCAGAGAGTGGACTTTCACAGCACAAGGTATAAATAAACATATATATATAAACATGTCAGCACTATGCAACATGTAAGCTGTCTACAAGGTTAAAATGTATCTCACACATAATTAGAGGTAACATCTATTCCTCCAAGACCTCTGCATTGCATAACAAGACCCTTTCAACACAACTCAGGCCCTGACGTCTAATTTGCCTTCACATAGCTCTATCTGTCTGCAGTTCCATTCTCAGCTGTTGTATGAAGAGTTTGGTCTCTGACATCCTCTTGATCTCCTGTCATTCTTTGTGTCAGACACCTGATATGTTTGTCATCCACATGTAAGCCTCTCAGCAATAAAAATAAATCACACCTAGTTATTGATTCATTTCTTAGACCATCAGATGACTGATATGTGTCTACTGTTGGTTAATTCATTACATACAGTGTGGAGGCAGATTCACCTTCATCTCAGCATATACAGTATGTAATAACTTGAGAAAAAACATTTGGGAAAATAGTTCTGCACTTGATTTTTATTATTACTGATGAGGGATGTGTGAGCAATTGTGATAGTAGGATGGGCAAACTGTACTTTCACTATAATAGTTGGCAGTCATTTTAAAAATCTAAAAGTATTCTTGTATTTAAGTGTATTTTAATGTCAAGTAAAAATTGAAATCTAGCATGATGTCATGATGAGTTATGACATTGGCAAAAAAAGGCCACATCTTCCTCAATCACTGGTCAATTGCACCACCTGGCCAGCATGCTGTGTGACCCAAATCAAACACATCCACGATTTTACGCAACATTAACAGGTGCATTCTTTGTGTAGAATTAATTACATTTTACTGCTACGTGAAACATAATGTAACAGGGATCAGTTCAGAGCACAATTTTTTTTTTACTAATGCAAAACTATATTCCAGTGTACTGTTTTCTTTTATGTTTGCATGAAGATGTTGGCTCAGACCGTGAACCTGAGGATGATTGATTGAGTGAAGTTTGAGTTGTGCTTGACCCTATCGCTTGCTACAATGAACTATACCAACGCTTATCTCTAATTAGCCTTGAATAGACTGGTGTCTGAGTTATTGGGTCCAGACTTGACTGAAGACAGGTGGGACAGAAGGTGTGATGTTCAGGAAACTGGAACTTAAAGCCAGCGTTGTCATAATTTCTGCTGGGAACATTCACAAGTCAATCGAAATAAAAACGAAAGATAAACCCAAAACATTAAAGAGGGTAAAACAGATCAAACTTACAAAATAATTAACAAACAGTAGGGTTAATGAATTCCTAAAAAGGCCAACCTACAGTTTGATTTCATGAGCTGCTTAAAACTGTTAACAGATTTAACAGATCTAATAGATTGAGGGCGAAAGCCTTCTGTTGTTAAATTAACTTACACTGAACTTTACAAAAACTTACCACTGTTTATCCTTGACAAAACTTCTATCCCATCTTAAGGTTAGACTAGTAGGACAGCAAAGAGAGAGATGAGGTCTTTTTGAAGTACAATTGCTGGTAGTTGTCATCACACCTGAAATAATTAGTTTCGTCATTCACAACCTTGCTGTCTACACTTAGCATGAACTGCCTTGTCGTATAGAAAGAGGTTCCTACAAAGATAAAGGTGGAAAATAATTCACAGCAAACCAACAATTACCATCCAAAAGTGGTCATTTTGGTTCTTCCCCATCCAGTGGTATTTTCTCCTCCATACAGGTGTAATAGATCCTCCAGGTTTGATTGAGCCCTTCATGGGGACTGTTCTTCTCAAATGATTGAAGTGGATCTGGATCAGCAAACAACACCCTTTTGAGCTGGTAAAATGGTTTGAAGAATAAACAACAATAACAGAACAAACACAATTCTTCCAAACTATTTTCAGCTCAAAATGGTGATGTTTGCTGGTCCAGAGCCATTTCCTTCATTTTGGACCAGAAGAGTCCCAATGAAGCCACGGGTAAGAAGCTGACAGGTCAAACTTCAGATATATTACACTTTTATGGGGATAAAAATACCACTGGATGGGGAAGAAACACAACCAGCCCTTTATAACATGACGGTGCATTTCATGCAATACCTCCTTACATTAGTTCAGGCTTCGTCAGTAAAACTGAATATCAACCCACCACATACAATGATGCATGGTGTCACAGGCAAGCTTTCCACTTCTACTTCTTTTGCCAGACATGTTTCTTCTACATAAAGGAAGAGGTTCTCCTCTTTTTCATCAAAATCGGAGAGAAGAAGGTGCACCATATCCTTAAAAGCCCTCCAGTGATACACCATTGAGCTCTTGGAAGTGGACTGTCATGCCAATCTCCTTGATCATAAAAGGCCATTCCTCCATGAGGCATTGCAGATCTGTTCCCTTGTTTATTTCTTTACGTTGAGAGTAGTGGGTGCACTTCATGCAAGTTTTTACCTCGTCTGGGCTAACGTTAGTCTGGTCTGAACATATTCATTTTGTCTGTCTTCTGCTGTTGGCTTTCTGGTGTCTCACTCACTGGCATGAATTTCATATCACACTTTATACATCCATTTGTGTCCTGAGCAGCTGCCCTTTGTTCGGCTGGGATTTCTTCAGTATCATACTAATCTGCACCCTGCAGACCTCTTTGCATTTTCAATTCCTGGCCCCAGCACATCACCTTCAATGACATCTTGCACTCATAGTAGATACTTGGCAACCATTAAAAATAATAATAATAATAATAATGAAATTACCAAAATGTATTGAATAATTTTTGTCCTTGGTTATGCTTGAAAATAAACATTGACCAAATGTACTGACCAAGTGTCTGTCTGTCTGATTGTCTCTCTCTGTCTGTCTGTGGGTCAAATAAAGAGAAATTGTGGTTTTAAGGAATCTTGAAAAGGTGAAACTGTACATGATGTACATGATGTCTGTGTATATTGTTGATGGGACAGTAGTGACAGTGAGTTAACAGGGGTCATTGACACTGTCATGAGAACTACTTAGGTACCCACCACATTTCGTCAGGTTATTCACAGAGACAACCACCTGTTGGTCTTAAAGTGTCATGGGGGAATCTCGAAACAGTGACACAGTAAAACAGCTTAGGCATGATCATATAGGAAGCACACACATAAAGGAAAATATGTCATGGGGTGCCTTGAAACTGTCGCGAGAACTGCACCTGCAAGCACAAGCACCTGCAATGTTACAAAATGCTAACCAACAGATATCAAAAGAGGGGTGAAGGACGGGGTCAGGGGTGAGAATCAACTTATGCTCTGCAAAAAAAGGACTGGAAACATGGAGACCTCATGCAAGAAGCCCCATATGCAAAGTTTCCCTCCACTGACATTTTTTAGGTGTAGCAATCAATTGAAATCTCACCAACATCAGCCTAACTGCAGAATTGCTGGATTTTCCGAGTTTAATGTACTGCCTTGATATCTGTGTCTCAGACACGGTGTCTAAACTATTAACAAGACTGTCCACAAACGATTGTGGACCGTGTAGACATCATTAGACATGAAGGAAATATAACATATCTAGTGCAGATTATAGGGCTGAATTTGTCAAATTTAAAAGACATCTTGTGCTACTGATCATGCTTTATTGACAATAAAAAATTGACTCTAACTCGAGCACGGCTGACTGGATATCAAAGATGATGAGTTGGCGATAAATCAGTCTGCATGCTGGTCACAAAGATCTTACACTAAAGCATTTATATCAGTCGTTACGTTACAATAGCTAATCATAATAAACAGTAAGGTGATGGTGACCTTTCCCACTGGACTGGACGTCTGTTAGTTCTTTTATGAAGCTATAAAGCAGAATCTACGTGACGCATGTGTAAAACTAATATTGACATTTGATACAGCACCAAAATACTAAATAAACAAAAAACACAATTATGTAGTCTTAATTAAAAGTATTAATCACACCTCTGCCTTTTTTCTACTCTTGACATGTCAAATTGTCTGGCAAATACATCTTTGTAACATTATAACTGTAACTATTATTGTATTAATAGTTGTGGGTTATCTGTGAAGATGGATCCATCATTTTAATATCTTTCTGTTGTTTGATGCTACATTGCAACACTGTAGCCGTTGTAGTAATTTGTTTCACTATACTGACAATGTTTACTGATCACATGTATTGATAAGTTCCACTCCTGAAAGCTATGAGTGAAGGTGATCCACTGTGGTGTGTTGTTAGGAGCTGCTTGAAAGCTACAATGAGAGGCTTTTCTGTCCATGATACTTTTTGTTTGTAATCACCTACAGCTCATAACCAACATCTAAATGAGTCCATTACAGAGCTTGATCACACATCAGTAGGACTAGATTTATTATATAATATAAACAGATAACTGCAGTGTCATGAGAAACATTAATGGATGAAAGTTCAGAAAGAACAAATTATTATTGAGGTTGAGCTAATTATTTTATAGACAATTGTACCATTTATGGCAAATAGGCTACTGGTTATTGTGTAGAGTAAAACACCTCATGTTTTCTTGCCTATTTCACCATTACAGAGGATTTAAGGGTAAGATGCTGTTTCTTCCTCCGTTGGTTTCGAAGATCTCTGTTTTGTTCTCTTTGGCATAACTTTTTGCAATAATTACCTCATTCTGCAATAGATAGTGAAGATCTTCAAGCTTATTAATAATATTATTATTTCTGATCCTTCATTGTATCCCAAAATTGTTCTTCTCACTATTTAACATCATCTTAAAAACACAATTCTTTCACGGTCCAGAATGACCTCTGACCTTTATAATAAAAGCACTGCACTGACTGTCAACCTGCTGCTGATGGTAACTATCAGTATGAACTTCTTCCTGGTTTTCCAGCTGACCAATCACTGAAAGGACACTGTTGTGAATTAACTCAGCTGTGTCCTCAGACAAAGTCCTGTTGAATCTATTCACCCACTGACTACAAGGCCATGTGTCACTATGGTTATTGATTTTATGGTCTTGTAGTACCTTCACCTCAATGTTTGGAGATGCTGGGGATTGAACCCACAACCTTCCACACATTTAGGCTTTAACTCCACAATATCAGCTACACATAGTAAATAATCAGAAAAACACATCAGATATTCTTGTTCTGACATATTTTAATCATTCAAGATAAACCACATCTTTACACAATAAGAGTTTAACTGGTCTGGTCCTGAATTTTTTCTGGAAATGCTGATTGATTTTCACTTCAAACAGTATAGATGTGTTGTGTTTGGCCAAGATTAGAGATAGCCACGTCAAGGATTTCAGCCTCCACCCCAAAACAACGGAGGCTCCAATGGATTTCAGATCCACCACCTGAACCACTCAGTCTCTATAACTTGATGAGCAAGCAGATGACTGCAGTGAAATAAATATGTATAGGCCAAAAGTGAAAGATTTTATGATAACAATAATAGAGCTCAATGATCCCTTACATTTCCCTTACTATTTTCTGATCAATTACCAATTTGAATTAATTAATTTCATACAATAATTATTAATTAATCTACTTATTTTAGGATTTATTTATGTATTCAGCCCACTGGTTTTTTCTGTCAAACAAACTGGGACGGAGAGACAGAGAGAGGAAGGCAACATAAAGCACTGATGCGAGCAAATAGTGGAGACACAAGTTTCCTCCATGTGCATCATGTCTGTTTGTGTTTCCGTCTTCTGACAAACCTTAATGCGCATTTATAAAGGCTCGTTGTTTGAAGGAGCGAACTACGGAAACGAGAAAAAACCTCGATGTTTCTTTCACTTTGATATGCCTCAAAACGTTTTATAATAATAATCATTTAGTCTTCCGACACGTGGGATCTATAATTAATTGATCTGTGCTTTTACGTGAAGTAAATCTCCAAACCTCAGAAGGATTACTGCAAAAGTAACTAAAGAAACCTTCTTACAGTTCTTAAACTTAATGTTAAACACACATTAATAAGGAAAACACGTTTCAGATGTTGTCTCCTCTGTTTTCTAAAGTAACTTTCGAGACGTCATGTAGGCTGAACACGAACAGAATCCAGTTTGACCAACGCTAACAATAATATTAATAATAATATTAATAATAAATAATAATAATAATAATAATAAGTAATAAGAATAGGATAACTATGACTAAAAGGATTTATAAAAAACAATAAATGTCATATAAATAAATAAAGCGTTTCTCAGGTCGTCATGGTGATAATGACGCCTCTGGCTGCTCCTATTAACGCTGAGGACTCAGTTCTAACTTCATTCTGCACCTGACCGCTGACAGTGAACAAGTGTTGATTTGTTGGAAAGTGAAAACTTTGAAAAAGAAAACATCTGTGTTGAACTCCTGACATCTGAAAGTGAGAGAGCAGCTGTAGCAGAGAGCAAAACATGGCCTCCTCTGGTTTACGGCGAGAGAAGTACCTGCTGACTATCGGCATCCTCCGTTTTCTGGAGGACCGCTATGGTGAAGCCCTGAGACCAGTCTGCATTTAAACATGTCTGCTCTCTACCACCATGAGAGAGAGCCTAGTATAAGCTTTAAAACAAGTACATATTCATATGTCATGTTAGTAATTATCAATATGAGGATTTAATTGGGTTTGGTTGAAAATATTTCCCCAGAACAGCATAAAATGATTAGCTAGCTAAACTTGTTTTATTTTTCTCGATATAAAATCATTATAAACGATGGATTTTACTGAGAGTGAACATTAAAGGTGAAAAAAGTATTAATATTGAAGAGTTTATTTAGAAAAATGTGTTTTTTGAGGGATTTAGGGTATTTGAGTTTAACATTGAAAGGCCATTTTTTGAAAAATGCTCTAAATTGCAGCCGTTGACATGTGTACCTTGAAATGTGCTAGAAGTGTTTTTTGCCTTAAACCACAAATTAAGATAATGAATAATGTTAGACAAGACGGCAGCCTCTCAGGGAAAGTGCATTTTCATCTTTTGATCTGATTATAAATAAAAGTATCGAATTTACATTTTATTTGTCTGGTTATTGTACGAGGAGCCTGCAGTTAATCTGGAGGATATTTAAACATTTTATTCGTATATCAATGTGTCAAAATGTAACAGAAATGTTTAACATTTTTAATGTTCACAAAATGTTAATAACCAGAAATTGGATTCAATTCTGTTTCATGTAATGATGTGTGGTTAAGTTTTCACATCATTCTTGCTGGACTTGAACCACATAAATAATAATGAATTAGGTTTTCCACATCGAGACCTGCTGTGAATCTTTATGTTCTTCTGTGGGAAATATTTGAACTGTACTTTGAAGCTATTTTTACTTGTTAATCTGCGTTTTATTTAGTTCATCATGTCATCCTGACTAATGTGACTCATGTTTTCCTTTTCTTGACTTACCCTTTAGCGGCCATGCCTCTGCCAGGACGCATCCTTCAGCTGCTGTTTACCAACCTGAGGAACCGTCCCCTGAGCAGCACCACCATCGACTCCATGAGGGAGTCCATCTTGGGTTTGTATCATAACCTTATTACAGGCTCCACAGAGTATCCTGTAATCCATTACAGAGGGAGCTACCGCTCTCGACTAATGGCCACGCCCTTCGTCCAAGTGGAGCAGAGGGAGAACGCCGCCCGTGTCCTCTGATGGAGGCCCCATCAGGTCTTATGGTGTCCACTGCCGGCTCCAGTTCTACTACTCCAGTAATAAGGACTCCAGCTCTCCCTGAGAAGACGGATCTGGTAGCTCTGAAGGCGGACCGAAGAAACTGTGTCCGACACATGGAGGTTGACGGCAGGACTGTGACCCGAGTCATCTCACCTGTGTTCCACTCTGACGGCCCCGTACTGACCAACCGCTGGAGAGTGAGCGACTACAGAGAAGATGGACAAGTTCTTGGGTCTGCCCTCTGTCGTTTTACTAGCGCGTCTGCGGGGTTAGCCCCAACTCGAAGACAGAGCAGGAAGAGGAAGGACAGCAGCAGCCGCCAGTCTCCTCCAAAGAAACGCTTCAGAGTCTGACGGGACGTCTTGAAGGGATTCCTTGTCAAGGATCCTCCTTCATAACACAGACGATGTTTGTGTCCTGAGGCAACCCCAGGTAGTGTCTTGCACCGGGGTCTGTCCACCTTTAAATATATGTAGAGTTTAAGGTTTTTACTCCTCAGGACCGGCCTTTGCGTCTGACGGGCCCGTGAGGCCCCTGGTAGCGTCTTGCACCGGGGCCCATGTGGACATTCTGCACCATATGAACAATATGGTTGTCTGAGGGTAAGTATTTGTATGTAGTTTGGTCATTGTGGATTTAACACACAGGTCAGCGTTTTTGGTGCATCTTGCACCTTTCTTTATTTCTTGGAGCTGGCCTGTGGGTCTGACATGGTGAAACTAAAAGGAGCTTCGGGGAACTCACTTCCTGAAACAACCTAAATTTATTTATTGTTGCTGACTCATCATCCGTTGAGATCAAGCTTCAGATTTCAGTGAGTAAAGAGAGTGAGACGAGGGAACAACACAGCTGCAGGGACAGAGTGATCCACCAATGACAGACAGGATGAGCAGGAAGAACAGACTGATAGAAGACGAGGGAGAGGACAGAGACAGCTTGATAGAAAGCAGTGGTGACATTAACTCTACCTGCACGTCTCTCCCAGCTAACTGGACCAACCAGCTGATGAACACTGAGCTGCTTGTGAAGGATGGAAACCTGGGAGCCGAGACATTTAGACTTTTAAATGAAGATCCATTTTGTTCTGCAACGACACCAACAGTGAATTGATTGGTAAGTAGTCCTTAACAGACAATCTAAAAGTGAAATATATTCATGGTGAGTAGAGATGTCCCAAAATATTACAAACACTTGATGAGACGAGACAGCATGAACTCTCTGATCTAAGAAGATAAATACAGGTAAACATTTATTCATCTTATTATCAGAATCCCAAATTTGATCAATAGTTGATATTCCCCTTTTCTTCCATTTGTCTTTCAGAGACTTTGAAGACGAGACGAGACTGTCAACCATCTGATGTAAAAAGAGTTTGTTGTTACTTGTTGACGATGTTTATTAACTGTTGTCTCCCCTTGTGTCCTCTTTTGTCTTTCAGAGAGAGGAGAGGAAATTACATGACAAGGAAAAAAGAAGAAGACGAGACCAGATGAGAGACCAAAGGAGACGGGATGCACTGTGAACCCTCTCCTTTAAAAAGATAAATATACATTCATTTTTGTTTTTAAAATTCTTTAATAATTTAAAGATTAAATAAGTTGTTTATTAACTATTGTCACTTCTTGTCTTTCTTTTGTATTTTAGAGAGATTTTCATCTTTCAAAAGATAAGTACACATTAACTCAGTGTTTTTATCAGAACATGTTTATTGATCAATATTTCTTCTGTTTACCTCAGTGAAAGTTATGAACTGTAACTCACTGTTATCTGTTATTTGTCTTTTAGGGAAGAAGACGAGACAACCAAATCATTTCAAAAGATTAATCTATATTTATTCTAAATTGTTCTCAGAATTTCTATTCTTATTAATAGTTCTTCTTTTTAAGTAATTGCTTTTGTTTTTTACTGTTGTTTCCCCTTTAATCTTTTATTTGTCTTTTACAGAGAGGAGAAGAAATGACATGAGGAGGAAACAAGAAAAAGACGAGACAAGAGAAGAGGAAAGGAGACAGGAAGCACTGTGAACCCTCTCATTTAAAAAGGTAAGTTCACATTTATTTTCTGATGTTTTACTTCTATTTGAAGCCACTGCTGAAATAATTAACATGAATTCCCTCCTTATCTGCCCTCCTTATCTTCCCTCTCATCCTCCCATTTAAAAACGTATATTTTTTCTGTTTCCAGTGAGGACGAGCAGCTCCAGATGTGTCCTCATCTGCAGCAGCATCACAGACAGTTTGTTGTCCTGAACTTCATCCTGTCCGTCATCACAAACAGAATCCAGCTGGACTCCAGGTCTCCACAAAGTCTGCAGTTCTGCAAAGGGTCACAGCTCCATCAGTCCGGTTCTACATGGTAGCATGCTCCGTCATCCTCAAATCAACCTAAAACCTGAATCAACAATGAATGAATCCTTCTAATAAGTTTCATCTGTGTGCTCACATAATGAACATCCTCTATATATTTGTGTTGAAGCTGCTTTCGTCTTTAATAAACTAGTTTTCACATGAAGCTACAGACTGTGTTTGTGTTGATACTCAGCACATCTGGAGAAAACTGATTACTTACTGTACACTTTAACCACAGTGTGTTTATTATGACCTGTCAGTAATAACCAGGATTAATCACATACTACAAGTATAAATAAACATATAACTATAAAGTTACATCACAGTGGTCGGGTTTAGTAGAATTGTACTCTTAAAGGTTTCAGTGGGAAGTTTAGAGTCACATAAATGATAATCTCTATTTCCACCACTACAGTCTAAACAGTAAAAGTCTGCATGAAGCGTCATGTGTTCTTTGTCTGACCCAGAATACTTCAAGCCTAAATCGTTGAAGGGCTCTTATTAATACAAATTACATTGTGACATTTTCTCAGTTTGATTCACAAAAAATCTCAACAAGAGGTGAACGTTTCAAACACAGTTTGATGAAGTAATATAGAATTAGGCTCAAAGCATAATAGGAACAAAATATCATCTTGTTTAACTGATATTGAAGAAATATTTAACACTTTTAAGTAATAAAGCTCTATATTTATTTTCACAGGTTTAGAGATTTTTAAGATTTCTGCCTCCACCTCTACAGTGGAGGTGAATGGAGTTGTGTTTGTGGTGCATATAAAGACCCACAGACTATTCTTTCAGAACTACTTTCTAACTTTCTACATGACAGCGTTAAAGAGTGTTTCCTCAACTGTCAATCTCTTCTGGAAGTGCCAATGTGACGACATCTTGCTTCAAGCAAATAAATGTATTACCTCTGAAGGATGTGAACCTGCGCGGGTGGATTTCAAGTCCAATGGGCCTAAACACTCGGCCACAACAACTTGAAACCAATGTGTTGTCATCTTTAGTGATGAGACGGTGTTATAGGCCAAACAATGTAACAGTATAAATGATCAGTATATTCAGAGGAAAAGCAAACGTCATTTTAATGATGTAACTGCTCATTAAGTACAGAGGTACAGTCCTCGTCTACATCACATGTCGATGTGACCATTCTGCTGAAAATGTCAATCTCACCGGCTGCATCACCGTCATCCAAATGACTCCTTTTACATTTGAAGACAATGAGCTCCTTGCTTGTCCTTAATTTGGTTTCCTTAATAAAGCTGTTTTTAAAACACTAAATGATTACTCCTATTTAACTGATACCAGTTTCTTACACCTCGTCATGAGGACTTTATAGTTGGTTGTATGTTTTGTCTGGCTCTCTGTCATGTCTCCAGCCCCGGCTCATTTCCTCCAGGCCCTTGTATTCTCCTCTAAATCCCCAGACCTGCCATCCTCAAACCATCCACTAGATGACCTCAGACCTTCTAGCCAGTCTGGTCACCTGACATCCCCTCCCATTTAAAATACTTTTAACAAGTTTGCACAGTATTTGCCAGCTATAAGGTCAAGTGTGGAGGCAGATTTACCTTCATCTCAGCATATACATTAAGTAATAACTTGAGAAAAAACATTTTGGAAAATAGTTCTGCACTTGATTTTTCATTATATACTGGTGAGGGATGTGTGAGCAATTGTGATGGTAGGATGGACAAACTGTACTTTATCTGACAACACTATAATAGTTGGACTTCATTTTAAAAATCTATGAGTTTACTTGTAATTTCATGTCTTTTAATTTCAAGTAAAAATGAAATCTAGCTCGCTAAAAAAAGGGCCACATCTGCCTTAATCACCGGTCAATTGCACCACCCAAGATTTTACGCAAAATGAACAGGTGCATTCTGAGTGAAGCTAAAATACTAAATGCTAATATGAGCATCACAAATCCCACCTGAAACAGTTGACCATCATTCAGCTTTAAACATTTTGAATTTGAGATTTGTGGGACGGAGACTCTTATGTGGACTGGTTATAATGGGACGGAGACATTTATGTGGACTGGTTGTAATGGGACAGAGACTGCTATGTGGACTGATTTAATCTAGACCTTTTAATCTACTTTTGGTAATTCTTCTGGTATTTCTAGTAAATTTCTAGTGTTGAAGGCAGTTGTGATCAATTGTAAGCACAAGCTGCACATTTATATCAATATTAAAATAATTTATAGCTGGTTTGGACACAAGGGCTCTGTTGTTCAAGATGATGTTGTTCCATGAGTGTAACGTTATAGTATTGACATTTTAATGCACTTTATTTTGTAATTTAGCCTTAAGGTGGTATTTAATTTAATAATTCTATTAGAGGGCATTTCATTTGAGTAGCATTACATTTTTACTAGTATTTTCCTTTAACAAGAGCAAAATACCCTAAAAAACATATGTTGCTCAAACAACATGTGTCAGATACAGCAGAAGAGTCCCGGAGAAGCCACGGGTAAGAAGCTGACAGGTCAAACTTCAGATATATTACACTTTTATGGGGATAAAAATACCACTGAATGGGGAAGAAACACAACCAGCCCTTTATAACATGACGGTGCATTTCATGCAATACCTCCTTACATTAGTTCAGGCTTCGTCAGTAAAACTGAATATCAACCCACCACATACAATGATGCATGGTGTCACAGGCAAGCTTTCCACTTCTACTTCTTTTGCCAGACATGTTTCTTCTACATAAAGGAAGAGGTTCTCCTCTTTTTCATCAAAATCGGAGAGAAGAAGGTGCACCATATCCTTAACAGCCCTCCAGTGATACACCATTGAGCTCTTGGAAGTGGACTGTCATGCCAATCTCCTTGATCATAAAAGGCCATTCCTCCATGAGGCATTGCAGATCTGTTCCCTTGTTTATTTCTTTACGTTGAGAGTAGTGGGTGCACTTCATGCAAGTTTTTACCTCGTCTGGGCTAACGTTAGTCTGGTCTGAACATATTCATTTTGTCTGTCTTCTGCTGTTGGCTTTCTGGTGTCTCACTCACTGGCATGAATTTCATATCACACTTTATACATCCATTTGTGTCCTGAGCAGCTGCCCTTTGTTCGGCTGTGATTTCTTCAGTATCATACTAATCTGCACCCTGTTTACGCTTCAATATCCTTGGTGCTGGAGACCTCTTTGCATTTTCAATTCCTGGCACCAGCACATCACCTTCAATGACATCTTGCACTGACAGTAGATACTTGGCAACCATTAAAAATAATAATAATAATAATGAAATACCAAAATGTATTGAATAATTTTTGTCCTTGGTTATGAAAATAAACATTGACCAAATGTACTGAATGTCTTTTTTGTCTGTGGGTCTTGTTTATGAATCTTGAAAATAAACATTGTACATGATGTCTGTGTATATTGTTGATGGGACAGTAGTGACAGTGAGTTAACAGGGGTCATTGACACTGTCATGAGAACTTTAGGTACCCACCACATTTCGTCAGGTTATTCACAGAGACAAGCACCTGTTGGTCTTAAAGTGTCATGGGGGAATCTCGAAACAGTGACACAGTAAAACAGCTTAGGCATGATCATATAGGAAGCACACACATAAAGGAAAATATGTCATGGGGTGCCTTGAAACTGTCGCGAGAACTGCACCTGCAAGCACAAGCACCTGCAATGTTACAAAATGCTAACCAACAGATATCAAAAGAGGGGTGAAGGACGGGGTCAGGGGTGAGAATCAACTTATGCTCTGCAAAAAAAGGACTGGAAACATGGAGAACTCATGCAAGAAGCCCCATATGCAAAGTTTCCCTCCACTGACATTTTTTAGGTGTAGCAATCAATTGAAATCTCACCAACATCAGACTAACTGCAGAATTGCTGGATTTTTCGAGTTTAATGTACTGCCTTGATATCTGTGTCTCAGACACGGTGTCTAAACTATTAACAAGACTGTCCACAAACGATTGTGGACCGTGTAGACATCATTAGACATGAAGGAAATATAACATATCTAGTGCAGATTATAGGGCTGAATTTGTCAAATTTAAAAGACATCTTGTGCTACTGATCATGCTTTATTGACAATAAAATATTTACTCTAACTCGAGCACGGCTGACTGGATATCAAAGATGATGAGTTGGCGATAAATCAGTCTGCATGCTGGTCACAAAGATCTTACACTAAAGCATTTATATCAGTCGTTACGTTACAATAGCTAATCATAATAAACAGTAAGGTGATGGTGACCTTTCCCACTGGACTGGACGTCTGTTAGTTTTTTTATGAAGCTATAAAGCAGAATCTACGTGACGCATGTGTAAAACTAATATTGACATTTGATACAGCACCAAAATACTAAATAAACAAAAAACACAATTATGTAGTCTTAATTAAAACTTTTGATCACACCTCTGCCTTTTTTCTACTCTTGACATGTCAAATTGTCTGGCAAATACATCTTTGTAACATTATAACTGTAACTATTATTTTATTAATAGTTGTGGGTTATCTGTGAAGATGGATCCATCATTTTAATATCTTTCTGTTGTTTGATGCTACATTGCAACACTGTAGCCGTTGTAGTAATTTGTTTCACTATACTGACAATGTTTACTGATCACATGTGTTGATAAGTTCCACTCCTGAAAGCTATGAGTGAAGGTGATCCACTGTGGTGTGTTGTTAGGAGCTGCTTGAAAGCTACAATGAGAGGCTTTTCTGTCCATGATACTTTTTGTTTGTAATCACCTACAGCTCATAACCAACATCTAAATGAGTCCATTACAGAGCTTGATCACACATCAGTAGGAGTAGATTTATTATATAATATAAACAGATAACTGCAGTGTCATGAGAAACATTAATGGATGAAAGTTCAGAAAGAACAAATTATTATTGAGGTTGAGCTAATTATTTAATTTTTTACAAGACAATTGTACCATTTATGGTAAATAGGCTACTGGTTATTGTGTAGAGTACAACACCTCATGTTTTCTTGCCTATTTCACCATTACAGAGGATTTAAGAGTAAGATGCTGTTTCTTCTTCCGTTGGTTTCGAAGATCTCTGTTTTGTTCTCTTTGGCATAACTTTTTGCAATAATTACCTCATTCTGCAATAGATAGTGAAGATCTTCAAGCTTATTAATAATATTATTATTTCTGATCCTTCATTGTATCCCAAAATTGTTCTTCTCACTATTTAACATCATTTTAAAAACACAATTCTTTCACGGTCCAGAATGACCTCTGACCTTTATAATAAAAGCACTGCACTGACTGGTCAACCTGCTGCTGATGGTAACTATCAGTATGAACTTCTTCCTGGTTTTCCAGCTGACCAATCACTGAAAGGACACTGTTGTGAATTAACTCAGCTGTGTCCTCAGACAAAGTCCTGTTGAATCTATTCACCCACTGACTACAAGGCCATGTGTCACTATGGTTATTGATTTTATGGTCTTGTAGTACCTTCACCTCAGGGAGATTCTGAGGATTGAACCCACAACCTTCCACACATTTAGGCTTTAACTCCACAATATCAGCTACACATAGTAAATAATCAGGAAAACATATCAGATATTCTGGTTCTGACATATTTTAATCATTCAAGATAAACCACATCTTTACACAATAAGAGTTTAACTGGTCTGGTCCTGAATTTTTTCTGGAAATGCTGATTGATTTTCACTTCAAACAGTATAGATGTGTTGTGTTTGGCCAAGATTAGAGATAGCCACGTCAAGGATTTCAGCCTCCACCCCAAAACAACGGAGGCTCCAATGGATTTCAGATCCACCACCTGAACCACTCAGTCTCTATAACTTGATGAGCAAGCAGATGACTGCAGTGAAATAAATATGTATAGGCCAAAAGTGAAAGATTTTATGATAACAATAATAGAGCTCAATGATCCCTTACATTTCCCTTACTATTTTCTGATCAATTACCAATTTGAATTAATTAATTTCATACAATAATTATTAACTAATCTACTTATTTTAGGATTTATTTATGTATTCAGCCCACTGTGTTTTTCTGTCAAACAAACTGGGACGGAGAGACAGAGAGAGGAAGGCAACATAAAGCACTGATGCGAGCAAATAGTGGAGACACAAGTTTCCTCCATGTGCATCATGTCTGTTTGTGTTTCCGTCTTCTGACAAACCTTAATGCGCATTTATAAAGGCTCGTTGTTTTAAGGAGCGAACTACGGAAACGAGAACAAAACCTCGATGTTTCTTTCACTTTGATATGCCTCAAAACGTTTTATAATAATAATCATTTAGTCTTCCGACACGTGGGATCTATAATTAATTGATCTGTGCTTTTACGTGAAGTAAATCTCCAAACCTCAGAAGGATTACTGCAAAAGTAACTAAAGAAACCTTCTTACAGTTCTTAAACTTAATGTTAAACACACATTAATAAGGAAAACACGTTTCAGTTGTTGTCTCATCTGTTTTCTAAAGTAACTTTCGAGACGTCATGTAGGCTGAACACCAACAGAATCCAGTTTGACCAACGCTAACAATAATATTAATAATATATTAATAATAATAATAATATAATAATAATAATAATAATAGTAATAATAATAAGAAGAAGAATAGGATAACTATGACTAAAAGGATTTATAAAAAACAATAAATGTCATATAAATAAATAAAGCGTTTCTCAGGTCGTCATGGTGATAATGACGCCTCTGGCTGCTCCTATTAACGCTGAGGACTCAGTTCTAACTTCATTCTGCACCTGACCGCTGACAGTGAACAAGTGTTGATTTGTTGGAAAGTGAAAACTTTGAAAAAGAAAACATCTGTGTTGAACTCCTGACATCTGAAAGTGAGAGAGCAGCTGTAGCAGAGAGCAAAACATGGCCTCCTCTGGTTTACGGCGAGAGAAGTACCTGCTGACTATCGGCATCCTCCGTTTTCTGGAGGACCGCTATGGTGAAGCCCTGAGACCAGTCTGCATTTAAACATGTCTGCTCTCTACCACCATGAGAGAGAGCCTAGTATAAGCTTTAAAACAAGTACATATTCATATGTCATGTTAGTAATTATCAATATGAGGATTTAATTGGGTTTGGTTGAAAATATTTCCCCAGAACAGCATAAAATGATTAGCTAGCTAAACTTGTTTTATTTTTCTCGATATAAAATCATTATAAACGATGGATTTTACTGAGAGTGAACATTAAAGGTGAAAAAAGTATTAATATTGAAGAATTCATTTAGAAAAATGTGTTTTTTGAGGGATTTAGGGTATTTGAGTTTAACATTGAAAGGCCATTTTTTGAAAAATGCTCTAAATTGCAGCCGTTGACATGTGTACCTTGAAATGTGCTAGAAGTGTTTTTTGCTTTAAACCACAAATTAAGATAATGAGTAATGTTAGACAAGACGGCAGCCTCTCAGGGAAAGTGCATTTTCATCTTTTGATCTGATTATAAATAAAAGTATAGAATTTACATTTTATTTGTCTGGTTATTGTACGAGGAGCCTGCAGTTAATCTGGAGGATATTTAAACATTTTATTCGTATATCAATGTGTCAAAATGTAACAGAAATGTTGAACTTTTTTAATGTTCACAAAATGTTAATAACCAGAAATTGGATTCAATTCTGTTTCATGTAATGATGTGTGGTTAAGTTTTCACATCATTCTTGCTGGACTTGAACCACATAAATAATAATGAATTAGGTTTTCCACATTGAGACCTGCTGTGAATCTTTATGTTCTTCTGTGGGAAATATTTGAACTGTACTTTGAAGCTATTTTTACTTGTTAATCTGCATTTTATTTAGTTCATCATGTCATCCTGACTAATGGGACTCATGTTTTCCTTTTCTTGACTTACCCTTTAGCGGCCATGCCTCTGCCAGGACGCATCCTTCAGCTGCTGTTTACCAACCTGAGGAACCGTCCCCTGAGCAGCACCACCATCGACTCCATGAGGGAGTCCATCTTGGGTTTGTATCATAACCTTATTACAGGCTCCACAGAGTATCCTGTAATCCATTACAGAGGGAGCTACCGCACTCGACTAATGGCCACGCCCTTCGTCCAAGTGGAGCAGAGGGAGAACGCCGCCCCGTGTCCTCTGATGGAGGCCCCATCAGGTCTTATGGTGTCCACTGCCGGCTCCAGTTCTACTACTCCAGTAATAAGGACTCCAGCTCTCCCTGAGAAGACGGATCTGGTAGCTCTGAAGGCGGACCGAAGAAACTGTGTCCGACACATGGAGGTTGACGGCAGGACTGTGACCCGAGTCATCTCACCTGTGTTCCACTCTGACGGCCCCGTACTGACCAACCGCTGGAGAGTGAGCGACTACAGAGAAGATGGACAAGTTCTTGGGTCTGCCCTCTGTCGTTTTACTAGCGCGTCTGCGGGGTTAGCCCCAACTCGAAGACAGAGCAGGAAGAGGAAGGACAGCAGCAGCCGCCAGTCTCCTCCAAAGAAACGCTTCAGAGTCTGACGGGACGTCTTGAAGGGATTCCTTGTCAAGGATCCTCCTTCATAACACAGACGATGTTTGTGTCCTGAGGCAACCCCAGGTAGTGTCTTGCACCGGGGTCTGTCCACCTTTAAATATATGTAGAGTTTAAGGTTTTCACTCCTCAGGACCGGCCTTTGCGTCTGACGGGCCCGTGAGGCCCCTGGTAGCGTCTTGCACCGGGGCCCATGTGGACATTCTGCACCATATGAACGATATGGTTGTCTGAGGGTAAGTATTTGTTTATAGTTTGGTCATCATGGATTTAGCACACAGGTCAGCGTTTTTGGTGCGTCTTGCACCTTTCTTTATTTCTTGGAGCTGGCCTGTGGGTCTGACACGGTGAAACTAAAAGGAGCTTCGGGGAACTCACTTCCTGAAACAACCTAAATGTATTTATTGTTGCTGACTCATCATCCGTTGAGATCAAGCTTCAGATTTCAGTGAGTAAAGAGAGTGAGACGAGGGAACAACACAGCTGCAGGGACAGAGTGATCCACCAATGACAGACAGGATGAGCAGGAAGAACAGACTGATAGAAGACGAGGGAGAGGACAGAGACAGCTTGATAGAAAGCAGTGGTGACATTAACTCTACCTGCACGTCTCTCCCAGCTAACTGGACCAACCAGCTGATGAACACTGAGCTGCTTGTGAAGGATGGAAACCTGGGAGCCGAGACATTTAGACTTTTAAATGAAGATCCATTTTGTTCTGCAACGACACCAACAGTGAATTGATTGGTAAGTAGTCCTTAACAGACAATCTAAAAGTGAAATATATTCATGGTGAGTAGAGATGTCCCAAAATATTACAAAAACTTGACGAGACAGCATGAACTCTTTGATCTAAGAAGATAAATACAGGTAAACATTTATTCATCTTATTATCAGAATTCTAAATTTGATCAATAGTTCTTCTGTTTCCCTCATTGCTGAAGTTATTTACTGATATTTCCTTTTCTTCAATTTGTCTTTCAGAGAAGAGGAGACGAGACGAGACTGTCAACCATCTGATGTGAAAAGAGTTTGTTGTTGATGTTGCTGACGTTGTTTATTAACTGTTGTCTCCTCTTGTGTCCTTGTGTCCTGTGAGAGAGGAGAGGAAATGTCATGACGAGGAAAGAAGAAAAAGACGAGACAAAAGAAGAAGAAACGAGTAAGAAACGAGACCAGACGAGAGACCAAAGGAGACGGGATGCACTGTGAACCCTCTCCTTTAAAAAGATAAATATACATTTATTTTTGTTATCAAAATTCTTAAATAATTTAGCTTAAGTTGTTTTTTAACTATTCTTCTTGTCTTTCTTTTGTATTTTAGAGAGATTTTCATCTTTCAAAAGATAAGTACACATTAACTCAGTGTTTCTATCAGAACATGTTTATTGATCAATATTTCTTCTGTTTACCTCAGTGAAAGTTATGAACTGTAACTCACTGTTATCTGTTATTTGTCTTTTAGGGAAGAAGACGAGACAACCATCTAATTTCAAAAGATAAATATATATTTATTCTAAGTTGTTCTCAGAATTTTGGTCTTATTAATAGTTCTTCTTTTTAAGTAATTGCTTTTGTTTTTTAGTGTTGTTTTCCCTTTAATCTTTTATTTGTCTTTTAGAGAGAGGAGGAGAAATGCCATGAGGAGGAGAAAGGAGACAGGAAGCACTGTGAACCCTCTCATTAAAAAGGATAACTATACATTTATTTTCTGTTATTATAATGTTTATACAGTTAAATAACTGCTGAAGTTGTTTATTAACTATGTTCTCCTCTAGTGTCCTCTTTTGTCTTTTAGAGAGAGCACAGGGAAGAGGAAACAAGACCAGGCCAGCAGAGGGAAGAGGAAAGGAGACAGGAAGCACTGTGAACCCTCTCATTTAAAAAGGTAAGTTTACATTTATTTTCTGATGTTTTACTTCTATTTGAAGTCATAGTATAGTATGTCAAAAAAACTCATAGTATTGTAATGTGGAAAAAAAAAAGGGGGAAAAGCCCTAGTGTCCAAATCATGTCCAAATTAAAAAAATACTTTACTTAGAAATAAGTCATACTATACTTTGTAAAGAAAAGTATATATAGGGTTTTATGTCGAAAAAAGTGGAAAAAAGAGTAAAGTATAGTATGTGAAAAAAGTTTCCAACAAAAAAGTAAATTAGTCATATTACAGTATGTTGAAAAAAATGTACATACATAGTATAGTATGTAAATTTTTTTGAAAAAAGGCATAATAAAAAGTCATAGCATAGTATGTTATGAACAAAATCGAATACAGTTATAGCAAACAATGCCAAAGAAAATGTAGAAAAAAATTATTGTTTTGTATGTCAGAATAAGTGGAAAAAAATATAGTCAAAAAAATAGAAAAAAGGTTATAGCAGTATAGTATGTCAAAAAAGTTGACAAAAAAGTCATAGTATTGTATTTGGAAAAAAGGGGAAAAAAGTCCTGGTGTACAATTTCTAAAAAATTCAAAGTATAAAATGTCGAAATTTAAAAATACAGGTCCTTATATCGTATGTTAAAAAAGTCCAAAAAGTAATGTTGTAGTATTTCGAAAAAAGGCCATACTACAGACAAAAGTCATAGTATTGTATTTTGAAAATGAAAAAAAGCCATAGTGCAGCGTGTCGAAAGAATTTGTTAAAAAAGCCATAGAAAAGTAAGTCGAAAAAAGTCATAAAGTCTTAGAAGTCATAGTGTTGTATGTCAAAAAAAGTGCAAAAATCATCCATCATCTAATAATCTTTTAAAAAGTCCTAGTATAGCATGTGGAAAAAAGTCATAAATAAATCAAAGTATCTCAAAAAGGTGACTAAGGAGTCCCAGTATGGCATTTCAAAAAAACTAAAACAATTCATAGTATACCACGTGTGAAATAAAAGTCATAACAAAGTCATACTATAGTGGGTTGAAATAATAAGAAAATAATCATAATATAGCATGTCTGAAAACGTCTGGAGTTCACACCTTGTGTTCAGCTATGGCCTCCTGGTCACTGAGGGATAGTATTTACTGCTTAAAGAAAGTGATGTGCTATGACCTCCTAAAGGTTAAAACTGTACTTTATTCTATTGTTATTATCCTCTCTGTATCATCCTCATCCATCTTAAAAACTACTACAAAAACATTCCAAAGGGTATATGGCTTTGTAAACCATCAACATCATCAGCTCACATAATTCATAAGAAAAATGCCCATGTCTTGTTTATTTAACCAGTTTTATTTTACATTAAATCAGGCTATATAGTTTACTGCATCATACTCATCATTGAACAGCTCATCAGTGTTGTCAGACATAATACTACTCAAGCCAAGTTAATCATAGTGATAATCATTATCAGTGTATAACTGTTAGGACTTTGTTGAGTGCAACATACAGAGTGAAAAAACTACCAAAGGCTGAAGGAGGAAGCAGCCGTCAGCAAAAGTGAGTGTCCTTCATCCTCAACGTCAGAGTCCAAATTAAACACCTCCCGATTTCTGCTTACATCACGCACCGTGAGAACTTGAGTAAACGAATTACCCGAGCACACTGACATACATTAGGAGTTTTTTGAAGCACTGAAACGGCCATGCTTTGTTAATTCTCCATCATGACTTAACCGTACGCAACATGGCATCAGCAAGCACACGCAAAATTAAGAAGCCATCAAGAAAAGTATGTCCTTGGTGCGTGGTTGAGGATTCGGGGGTTCATTTGGATCTCCGGGGCCCTCTTCAGCTCCCATTCAAACCTGATGGAGCATAATCACCGGGCCCTTCCTCCAGCATCAATAAACAATCAGGCAAATATAACAGACAACCTCTTCCAAAACTTCCACATTTAAGTGCTGACAAAAAAATATGTATGTGCCTGGTTATACAAGTCACCGTTTAAAGTTCTACTGTAGTTTGTCTGTACCCGTCTATTCTCTTACAACTGAGACTGATCATCTAGAGAGGTATATTAATAGTAACTATAAGCATCTCTGGAAATACTGAAAAAACAAGCCCTTCAATCATGCAGATAGGAATGTTGAGACAGTTTACAGCTTCACTGTTGGATCAGAGAGTCAGATTCATCTCAATCCAGTTTAACATTATTCAGCTTAATACTTTAAAATCTTAGCCCTCTGGATAATTTACCATTTATGATTAATAACAACATAAATAAGACATAAATATTGCTGGCTCCAGGCCAGCTTCATTAACTGGATTTACACAGTTTGAACATGAACACCTTTCTATTTGAAGGCCTTTTTTTTGTTTGTTTTTAGCTTCTCATTCCAAAATTGATTTACGCTCCTAAAACTGTCTCTTCAATTTCAAGATTTGGGTCAAATTAACCACCTTCTGTTTAATAATAATGTTTCAAATAGCTCTGCAACGATTCGTTACTGCATAGCTTACTGCAGTTTCCAGCCACAGGGTCTGCTTTAACAAAACTCAGACGCCCCAAGAAGTTAAAGAAACTAATTCTAGAGTATTTACAAGGCACCCACACTCCATCCATGGGAGACTTTTACCATGAGTGTCACAGAAAAGTATACAAAGCTTACATTGCTTTGATTTTGCACACATCCGAACACTTCTAGTGTTGTTGTACACAGCAAACTCGACAAAAAACGCATAATGCAGGTTAAGACAAATGCTCTGAATAATTTACGACTACTCTCAAAGCCACATCTGGTCTGGACTGTCAGTTGTAAGCGGCTAACATCTCTACAACAGACGGGGGGTGGGGGGGGGGGGACAGCGTGCAGCAGTGTGCTGGTGTGTCACATGATGGGGGATGACCTGCCGTCTGGTCAGCAGGAGATGACGATGAACGCTTCCCTACATGAGTCTGTGAGCATTGTGTGATTACAAACATCTCAATGGCAGGAAACAGAGAATGGTGACGAGAAACGGTGGTTCGACCCAACCGCCTGCGTTTGGAATGACTAAAAGATGATATGTTAAGAAGCTCAGGCTGTCTGATCACGTTCATCGCCATCCTTCATCGTCTGTCCACGGTCATCTGTTCTGTGCAGCCCTTTTCTGTGTATCGCTCAGCCTTTCTCCTCCTCCGCATGAACGTGATGGATGGGAATGTCCCGGCTGGTTTGAGCACAGTCCATCTCACTCTTTCAGGGGTCTTTTAGGTCTCTGGGTTGGGTGTGGCTAGCAGCGGCACATTGTCCCTCCTCCTCCTGCCCAGCGGGGGGCGTCTGTACTGCTCCCCGTCAGCCAGCGTCTGGGGCAGCGGCTTCCTCTTGCTCTCGGGCAGCAGGAGGATGGACAGCACGGCCAACAGGGCCAGAGAGGAGTAGACCACGTGGTGCAGGAAGTACCCGTAGTGGTTCCTCAGGTCCATGAGCGGGGAGCTGAGGCGGCCCACGCAGCCCAGAGCCAGCACTATGCCCACACTGCTGCCCCTGTAGACACACACAACTTAACATTTAACACATATATGGTAGGATTTTATTTTTTCAGATTCAATCCATCCCTTTCTGAAAGACCAAACTAAACTCCCATTCATTTCTGTATCGGCGCCGTTCGGTATTTGTTTTTTTTATTACAACTAAAATAGCATTCATAAAGTTTATCTCATTTAAATGTTTTCATAAAATTTGAATAATAATTGTAAAAATGCCATTGTTTGCCCTGTTATATCAAATTTTGTATTTCTTTAAAAGGAATAGTTCAACATTCTCTAAAATGCACTTATTTACTCGACACCACTTTCATGTTGGTCTGTTAAATAAGAAGCCACAATCAGGAGAGTGTTAGCTTAACTTTGTACATAGACTGGAAACATTGGGCAACAGCTAGCCTAGCTCTGGCCATGTGTAATAACAAAATGCTCCTGCTTCTACTTAACATGTTACATCTCATTTGTTTGTCCAAACAAACAAAAGTGTAACAATGTTTTGCCTTTGGAAAACACTGGGCTAGCTGTTTCCCTGTTTCCAGACTGAACGATTGTAGCAGTGTTCTGCATTTCTCATGTCCTGACTAATTTTGGTAGGACTACTGGGCTGAGCAGGCTCTTTGACAGAGACAAATATTAAACACAATAAGGACATATTTTCACAAAACTAAAGAAAGAAAGACTTCGATAACTTTTGAATCAGCATTGCTGTGTTAGTGTTACCTGATGACGGTGGGCATGATCTCTGCAGTGAAGAGGATGCAGAGGGAGGCGGTGGCCTGGGAGGAGAAAAGACCCAGCACTGAGAAAACTGTGATGGCCGTCTCACTGAGATCTAAAGGGAAGGAGGAAGAACAAGCTTGATAAAGTGCAGCATTTCTGTTTTTCATTTTCAGATCATATATCATGATGCCCTGTTGATATGAACCGATTACTAAAGTAGAACTCTAAATAATCTTTTCTCTATGACTTCCAGACTTCCGTCATTAACAGTAGACTCAGAGCAGTGAGAAGCCTCTGAGAGATCCCCTGAAGCACCATCGCCACCCAGTGCTACTGCCCCCTCAGCCTTTGTTGCGTGATTAAACCACTGCACCTGACACAGTTTTGACTTTGCTGCCACTGCAGTGTCCCACATTAACTGAATGTCATACTCATTTTCATCCACAAGGGGGAGACTGACACCGAAGCAACTGTGAGTGTTTCTACAACAAGCCGTGGAAAGACAAAAGCACCAGGAATGTATTTTTCCATTAACAGAGTCGACCGGTTTGCTTTTAATCTACTTCATAATGCATGAAGCATGACCCCAACATGAAGTCAGTGGTGTATAAATGATCTAATATGACCGCAAAGATGAGATTAACATCAAGAAAACTAACTTTTACTGTCTTTCCAGTCAGGATTTGAGAAAGCTTTGGTTCTCATACAATGCTCACATAATGTCTGTACAACAGGGGGTGACTTCTGGGGAGATGAAGGCTGACTGTGTCCACCTTGTTGGCATAGAGTACTAACAGCTTTCTTTCATCTGACTCTAGAATGACTTGAAGAAAAGGATATCCTGCAACTAAAGCCTGCTTACACTCCATGAGTCCCAGGAGGATCAAAGAAGCCAGCCCCGTCATCGTCATGGAGAGGAGCAGGATGCCACGGCGACCACACCTGTCTACAGTCGCCCAGAGCAACAGCCAGGCACCACCCCCTGCGCAAACAGACAGCAGGTACGTCCAATAGAAGCTAGGGGCGGTGCCTCTGACGTCACCACGGAAAGAGCTGTAACAGTGACTAATGCCGTGAGAGATGAACCTGAGGGAGGAAGCACAAAACATATGCATTTATAAGAGGGTTTAAATAGAAAAGCGGTTCAGAGTGGGAGGACATAGAAGAATCAGTCAAAACACTGAGGATGAAATATGAGACTGTAACAGGAACCAGCTCATTAGTGTGTCAAGAGAGTGGGATGACTTACGAGGTGAAGCCGAGCACACACATGTTCTTCCAGATGTTCCTGCTGTGGAAGAGCTCGGGGAAGGACAGGTTGGGGCGTGAGGAGGGTGCCGGCTCTGAATCCAGCTCTGCAGCAGGACAAAAGAGGCTTTTTCATTTTCAGCTCAACAACACAGAGAATGATGACCTGAACTGGATTCTCTTTAAAACAAATAGCTCACTGTCAATCTTATTTTTGTAAAAAAAAAAAAAAAAACATGTAAGGGAAGACACAAGTTAAATCAATGTTGTTGCAAATACGTTTAGTCAAATAGAGGTTGTTTACTACCGTCGCTGCACCAGGCTAAATAAAAATTGATTCCCAATTTAGCATTTATTAACAGTATATAAACAATTAATATATTATTTATAACACTATATACAAACTATAACACTATGATGTAGTTCTAAGCAGTTATGTATTTTAGCCATTCCATTGTTGTGAAGTATCCATAACAGATTATAATAAAATTAGAAAAAATAATAATTCATTTTGCAATTGTTATCATTATTTTTACATATGCAGCAGTGAGATCTATGGAACCTCCAAAAATTGAGGATGTCAAGCTAACGTCAACAAATTCAACTTAAGGTGGCAACGATGTCACTAGACAAGAGCAAACGATTCACTACCTGGGACACGTGTTTACATATAAACGGTTTGCAGCGAACATACAGCCCCGATTATTTTGTAGGTGCAGGTCATTATACTTTATAATAATGCTATGTGTCTTTAATAAATCATGAACTTTAATTAACCATCATTACCTATTCTTGGTAGTGGTCTGAGAGGGGTACTTGCGTCTTGAAATGCACTGCAATTAGTAACCCATAAATAATGCACGCTTCGTTACATTACATTTTAGTTCTGGTTTGGTTCTTGTTCGCACTGACATCTAACACAAACACACAATACATTTTTGAGTAACAGATTATATGACTTGCTAATCGTAAACCGCACGTTATGAATAATGACCGACAGGTAGAGAAAGGACTGTGCAAAATCTCCTTTGCATATTCCCAGTAAACTGGTACAAACGTTGGGGAGAGCAGGGACGCGTGCATGAGGAGTCTTGTACAATTGGACTCATGGACTTAATTAACTGACAACGTGGGATGCAAGCACAGTAGTTGTACAGCTTTTGACCTACTAAATCAGGGAAAATACCCTGGTTGCTGTGTTAATTTCCATAAATAGGTTAATTACCTGAAAGATTGCATCCCGAACTGACTCATTAGTAGTTTAGCTTTTGAAATCATACTAAAATCACATTTGTGCCATCATATAATCCTTTGGTTGATTCGTTCACACCACAAACAAACCACTCTGCTCCGAGACTCACCTTTTGATGCGGCCTGAGTTCGGTTGTTTGGTCCACAAGAGGGTTCAATTGACAGCTTTCACACTAGCCAAAACAAATAGTACTAACCAGGCAAAAAGACCTGTGTTGGTTTTAACCCAACCACACAGGTTTGGTTTCAAAGCACCCTTAGAATCTAAACTCTGCGCACACACACCTGTGAAGCTCTCGTCGTCCCTCAAATCTCTGTTGGAGTTTCTTCTCTCGGTGAAGGAGTTCATGTCTGCAGATCTCTCTGACAGAAGGAGCCAGCGAGGAGACTCTGGAAACACCCGGGAATGCTGCAGAGGAGACAAAACATAAGATCGGCTGACTCTTTGATCTTTGCTGACCTTTACCGAGCACCAAAACCCACATTTGGTCCTTCAGCATGGAAAATAACACATGTGGGTCACAAAGAATTCCTCACTTCTTAATCCAGCTTTGCTTACAAACCTGCAATTCCCTTCTAATAATCAAACTTTAATCTTTGTTAATGTGGTTGAACCAGAAGGCTTATCTTCTAACAGAGGTCGTAGTGGGACTGGGGACCTTGAATAAAGTAGCTTTAATGCATTCTGACATGAACTCAAAGGCTCAGTGTGACGAGGGGATTGGAATCGATACGATCCAATAAAGCTTTTAGCAAGTCAGTTGGCATAAAGGCACTCTATCAAAAGACTATCAGGTTCCTTCACTCTTTTAACACTGCAATTTCACAGGAAAATAAACACATGTACATACTTGAGAAAGTATAGGTACACAGATAACAAGAATATCTAAATACAAAAATGCTGAAGAAGTCTTACAAATGGGAATCAAAAAGATGAAGCTGAATATGTAATAAGAAAACAGGATCACCCGGAAGGTTAGAAACAAATAATCACACAAAAGGAACTTCAACTAAATACACACACACACTCATACCCATAACTGAGGAAAAGAGTCAGTGGGGCGGCGCCGGCTCCCAGCAGGCCCCTCCAGGACTGGCAGCCCAGGGCGACGGCCAGTAGAAGCAGTTCTCCGGCTACGGTCATCAGCCCGGCCAGCATGGTCACCACCAGCCTCAGAGACGGTTCACACAGCTCCAGACCTGCCAGTCAAACGCATCAAGCCTGACAAATCTTGTTTCATGTAAGCATGCCAACACACTGAACTAGGATGTAAACCTGCTAAATGAGCATGTCAGCATCCTCATTGTGGACATGCTGACTTTAGCATTTAGCTGAAAGCATTGCTGTGCCTGACTACAGTCTCACAGAGACGCTAACATGGCTGTAGACTCTTTATCTTGTTTAATGGATCTTTCTCCTCAAATCAAACATTGTGCGTCCTTCAAATGTTTGAATACTCACGGGTGATGTACAGAGTGAGGTAGACTCCCGCGCTAGCTGCCGCCAAACAGAAACGCATGACGATGAAGATGGAGGGGTACGGGGAGACACACACCAACACCCCAAACACCACCGACAAGGTCAGCGAGGTCAGCAGAGCCTTGGACCTGCCCAGTCTGCAGGGAAACAGAGATATATGACGTTACTGAACACGACCTATACGACACATTACACCTGTATTATGACAGCAACAAAATAAAATCATTTACACTTTCAGTTTTTAATACAACTTATTGATAAATAAAAATGGGATATTGTTGATCTACTATTCAGAAAGTATTTTTAGTCATTTTATCATCAAAAAGAAGAAGAGAAATTTAAATCCAAATCAAGATAAAAACATGAAACGAAGATGTAAAACAACAACAGCAAAAACACTAGTTTCACATGTTTAAATATTAAAAGCAAAAGGGTTGAGAACAGAAAATAGGACAACGGTCCACTGTGAATATAAGAGATAAGATACATCGGAGAACAACAGCATCATGAACAATTAATGCGGTTACCACATTCCTAGTTTCATGTGATATACAAATAATTCAGACAAAGGGACAATTAGATAACATGTTTAACAAATTAATGAGCCAATACTTTCCAACCTCACACAAGAGTCCTGTTTTTTGTAAATATTGAATTTACATTTTAAGATAAAATCGAAGGGGCTGCAGATAACCTGTTCAAACAGGATATTACCTAAATGTATTAAAAATATCAAAAGGAAATGTTGCAAATCACAAACAGAAAATGAGGAATAGAAAAATGTAAATGGCTCTTTAAGGCAGCTCAAGTATGAAGTATGAAGCATAACTGTTAAATAAATGTGATGATTAGCCACTTTTTAGCTTCATGCCAGTGTAGCACTTTTTCCAACTGGCAGATTAGCACTGTTCTTCTTTGCACGGTTCCCAGGAGACAGCATTAATTCACTGGTCTTAACAAACAGACGCTATGCTCAATTGGTCAGCAAATTAATAGAGGCTGTTAGCTGATTAAACTGGCATCATCTCCCTCACAATTCCCCCCAAAACTACGGCTTCCCCCTTGTGATTTTAAATCCGACAACATAGCAGACAGGGGCTGGATCCATTATGTCAATTATCGGATGTGCTCGGGTTGTGTCCCTAATGCAGGCTGCCGAGCATGAGGTCCTAACCTTTAGCAGATTAAAACATGCTCATGCAATAAGGCTTACACTCTCTAACTTTAAACTTTATGGCATTATAGGGCAGAAAAAAAATCTAATTTTTATAAAAAAAAAAACTTTCCTAAAAGGAACAGTGTGTGGTATTTAGGGTGTTTATATAATATTTTATATAAATATATTTAGTTTTGTGGATTTTTAAAGTTTTTTAATTAATCATTCTTTACTGTGTTATTACTTATTTACTTATTTATAATACTTGTTTTGATCTTGTTTTTTGCTTATGTCTCTTGTTTGCACTATACTCTCTGCTGCTGTAATCCTGCAAATTTCCCTGCTGTGGGACTAATAAAGGATTACCTTATTTTATCTTATTTTAACTATATTTTCATAAGGGTATAATCACCGGTAACTAGAAATGGTTGTGTTTCCCATCGCTAAGAATGAGGTGTTTATATCTACAAACGAAGCGGGTCTACGTCACAGTCTGCCATGTTGCACCACCATGTTTCTAAAGCAGCCCCAGAACTGACACTTAACATGTAGAAATGTGGTTATTGTGATATATTCTTTGGTCAGCATCTACTGTCTGAACTTTGTGTGCCTAAGTGTTCTTGTCTATGTGTATTTTGGTTGTGAGGTAGTGAATCCGCAACATAACGGACAAGAAACTGAAGATTGAGGAACAAGCTTTCCAAATCGACACAGAGTAACCTCTTAACAGAACTTCTTGCCTTGCATGTTTTGTCTTTTCTGCAGATGACAGTCTCATTGGTGTGTTTATGTGTGCGTATTACCTGTCAGCGGCAAAGCCCAGGCTGAGACAGCCAGTCAGGACGCCCAGGATGAAACACACCTCCTCCACTGGGACCAGCCAGTACTGACCACACACCAGATCCCACTGGACAGCACAGACACAAGAGGGAGGAAGGCAGACCTGTTAGTTATTATATGTTTAGGTTAGTACACTGGAATACTATTTCATTAATATTTCAACCAAACCAAACTTACATTACAATAACTTTTCGACCCCAGTGCCTACACAAACAGGACTGTTTGTATTAAAAAATGATTCTGACAATAATTATTTGTTTAATGGATTTGTCAAATAAAGGTGTAACAGGGTGAAAAGAAAAGAGTGCAAGGTGAGGCCCAAAACCTAAAAACATGCTTTGACTATTACAACGACAGAAAACAGTGATTAGTTTTCTGTAAATTAAAAGCTTTGTGTAGATATAATTTATATTCTTTTTTTGTTTACCCTCGAATGATGACTGTATAGTCGACTATATGGTAAATTGGTGAATTTTCATTAAACTCATTAAGGAGAAGTTGAAAGCTCACACCTTATTTTCACTTTATTTCAGATGGACGTGTCTAGCTATGAATGCTTAAAAAGAAAAGTAGTTACAAGGATAAAGTTTGAAAAAATGTTGGTGTGTCAGACTCTTTTAAAGCCTGAAGCCAAAATGAATAACATCACTGAAAATTCACTTTGACTTTTATCTTGACTTGATGATAAAGAAACATGCCTTTGGGCAAATTAAATTACTTACTCAATAGTTAATTAAATTATTTAAAAAGAAAACCAGTTTTATTTATTCACAGAACAAATTATTATTCAACAACTTCACAGACATGGTGCAAGAAAATCAGTTTATGGTCCTTCTTGGATGTAATAACACTACTATTACTGTTGTGGTTTGATAAATAATGATGACTTAAATTACAAAAGGAGATAACAGGCTGAGAGAATGACGCAGTATAAAGCCTTCAGGGTCCATAAAACTCCTCAGGTGAGAACAATGAATTACTTTTATTAAAAGTAGTACTGGCAGCAATAGCAGAAATAGAAGTAAACAGTGGTAACAGAAGTTTAAGAGTCCAATGCATTCACTGTGGGACTGTACATAACAACAGAAAAAAAAAAAACAGCAGAGATATCTGCTCTCAGATCTGTTTTAATCACATTAAGCCGACCCACTGATTTGCATTAACAGCTGAGCTCTGCTAATGTCGCTGTCTGCTGGCCGCTGAAAGCAAAATGATTTTAATGATCTGGACAGGGAGAGCAGAGAGCCGCTGATAAAAAAGGCCTTACATAATTAGAGCCCATGCACAGAAACATAAAAGCCTGTCACGTAATATCAGCTGTCCTATTGCTGAGGCTCAGAGCCACAACAGTGCACAGCAGCCGGGTAAAGGGCAACATAGCAAACCATAGTGCTCATACGGGAGGAATGCTTTGGACAACAGGAGGAGGGTAAGATGCAAACAAACCACTTTGTAAACTCCCCAGACTGGTTTTTGGAATGAGACTCATGCAACAATCAGGTATGTCCCTTTGGAATGGACTGAGACCTGTCACCATTTCTTTCTTTTACATTTCTGACTGAAACACAGCCTCGTTGATCCTGTGTGATTGACGCCACGGATACTAAATCATATTTTGTTGTAATTTGCACTTGATTTTGTCAGTCAGACACAGGACAAGAGATGTTTTAGATCAGAGCAAAGGTTACAGATGTTTAGGATGACTTTCAAGCAAACAACACTATATTGTTTATTTATATATATATATATATATATAAATATATATATATATATATATATATATATATATAGTGATATAGTACATTTATAAGACAAATTAAGTGAGAATCTGACAAATCAATAATATTCCAATAAATGCTATACTGCCATTAAGCAGTCATGCTCATAAATTTGTAATATGCCCCCAAAGGGTAGATATATCAATACAACATTTATATATACATACAGTACCAGTCAAAAGTTTGGACACACCTTCTCATTCAACTACTTTGAAGAATCTAAAATATAAAACATATTCTGGTTTGTTGAGCATTTGTTTGTTTATCACATAATTCCATAATGTGTTCCTTCATAGTTTGGATGTTTTCAATATTAATCTACAATGTAGAAAGAAAGAAAGAAAGAAAGAAAGAAAAACCATTGAATGAGAAGGTGTGTCCAAACTTTATAGAATAGTCAAAACACCCAGATATATCAAATATAAAGCTACTACTACATAACTACATTATTGAGGATTGACAAATGTATGTAATCTCCTGGTGTATTATCATCACACTGACAGGAAGTGTCAGTGCATTAGCTCACAGATCCACAGCATAGAGATGTTAAGGAGAGTTTGCCTCTAGTGAAGTGACACAGTATTTATTGATCAGTGGCAGAGGCGAAGCTGATCAGAGGCCCTTCTTCTTCCTGCTCACCAGACTGCCAGCTCAGCAAAGCGTAGCAGCACTGGAGGAACAGACCATCGTGATGGCAAAAAATACTTTGAGCTAAATCTGACTTTAAGAGCCAAAATGTGTCGGTATGCTTGTCTGTCCATGTCACTCTCAGTATGTAAAATGAGTGGTGGACGGGACTGAAAGCATGCTACCTTCTGTAGGTCTAAAAGAATGCATTTGCACACATGCTCCTGCTAAATGCTTCCCCTGGCAGCGTTTACATATCCTCAGCTCGCTGCAGTGATGTGGGTGGATTACCAGCGAGCTGCCCTAATACCATGGACTGGAGGGTTGGGTGTGGTTCCCGCATCAGTGGACACCAGAAATGAAAGCAGACACACAGAGTGACCAGCCTGAGGGGAAAACTGTAAGCAGCTGACTGAGCTCTGTTAAAGACATTAAAAAGAACAATTCTATGTTTTTACTATGAAATCCAGCTTTGAGAGGACATGCATGCTTTCCCCCTCTGGTCATGCAAGTCAAACAAGCAGCATGCAAACCAACACTGCATTTATTACATCGACTGCCCGTTATCACAATTTAAATACGTGTATAAAACTGATGCTGGTTGCTTTTCATGAATATTAACCGCATGAACAACAGAGCCAGGAGCAGCTTTTTGCTACAGCTAGAAATACGAGAAGCAGACCTTCATCTATAATTTCACTGAGAAACACGAGATCCACCAGCAACCCAGAATACATCCGTGTGTGATCCTTTAAGAACATCAAGAAAAAGAAACCACCTGAAACAAGATTATTTTTCAAAGCTGTCAATATATGTGGGTTGTTTTTTTTTAGGGGACACTGATTTAAAAGGCAAGATAATATCATAGTGACAAAACATTCACTATTCCATTCTCAGCAACCTGCCTGTCTGCCGTTTAGATAACACAAGAAGTAAGTTACAGTTGAAAGGTTAAAGATACAATGTTGTTGGCAAGAGGTTCAGATCCTGAGCGCACGGACAGGAAATAAATGATTTAAATTCTCCAATCCCTGCTTTGTAAACATTGACTCAAGTGCCCACAAGCAAGACATTTAAAAAAGGGACCATTCCTATGTTTGCGTATGTTTTATCCAATTAGATACACATTTCTATGAGACCTTTTAGATTGAGATTTTGCCTTGGTATTCATTCATTTAAGTACACTATCTCTCTCTCAATGCTAATCTGGTTGTGAGCAGGGATTGTTCTTCCTTGTTGACGTGACGTAGGTAAAAAGACTCGTTTCTGAATGAGTCACCGTGCTTTCTCCAACGTGGCTCCACAGCCCTCCTGTCATGGTTGAATGGGAGTCTGATGACCAACTTAAAAGAGAACTGCAGGACACTTTTTTAAGTATCAAAATTGATTTAGCAGACACATATATATTGCCTTCTTGGTTGTCAAAGCCTGGTGCCTAAATTACCCACAATGCCACCCGACCACCAAACGTTCAGTCTCAGATTTGGGCGTGTTATGCCCGTAGCAGTGCATGTAGCTGTGAGGAGCAGACTACAGAGGTCTGGGAAACTACTCATTGCCTACACCACATGAAGACACTAAGAGTGAGTGGGTGAGTGTATGAGAGACACTTTCCCTAAAATAACTTTGTTTTTCTTTTCAGTCATGTGTAACGCTGTGGTTTAGCAGGGGTGTGTAGGGAACGACAGCATTAGACTGTCCTGGGATTAATCTCAGTGACATCATTCCCATATGACTAACCAAACAAAAAGGTACTACGCACATTCAATACCTGTATGTCAAATTCTAGGAAAATGGGATCAGGGCTCTTCCGAAGCACTGGGAATGTTCTTAAATGCACCAAAACAACAAACCTGTCCCCACACAACCATAACAAAATTTTGTTTTAAAAGAAAGACAATTAAATGCTATAATGGAATATAAACGAGCAAGATCCAAGGCTATACAAGCCACCAGGAGAAAACTTTTTGTTTGCCTCATAGGCTTAAATTGTGTGAAGCTAAAGTTTAGCGAGGGATTGCAAAAAGCGAGGCTGCATGCTCAGCAAGACTCTTCTGTGGATAAATGCAGGATAAAATTGAAACAACAGTTTCAGCATTTCAAGGCCCTAAATCCATACAAAAACAAAAAAAAAAAAGGGTAGCCCTCCCTCAGAAAGCCTAAACAATGAACAAGACCAGGACCATAATTAGAGAGCTAAGGAGAATCCCAGGCCGGAGCTTTACCTCAGTAACGATGTTGTTCCTCAGCCCCTCAGTGACGTTGTAGTCCCAGCCGGCCTCACACTCCACCACTGCTGACTGGCTGCCGTTGACGTACTGCTTACACTGGGACAGTCCCCCGCTGTCCCCGGGCCTTCCCGACTTCTCCCAGGGCAGGGAGGCGTTCAGCACTTCAGGTGATGGTAGGGGCCCCGGCAGGTGGCAGTGGTGGGGCGGCGACAGGGTGATGAGGGGGTCGGAAGAGAGCAGAAAGGCCAGGAAGAGGTTGGGCAGGATGGAGAGCGCAATCAGAACCCTCTGTTTCTTCCTGCCCAGAGCCAGCACCATCACTTCCCCCGTGGGAGGCAGCGAGGGCTGGACAGGAAGCGAGGAGGAAGAAGGGGCTGGGGAGGAGGGGACCGGGGATGAGGGGAGGGATGGAGGGGGAGCAGGACATGGGGAAGGGGAGACCAGAGGGGGAGAGTCTGGGGATGTCATCATTAGAGAAGGTTAAAGGTGGGGGGAGGTTGTCGGGATGGTTGGTCCCAAGGCAGAGGGGGAGAGACGTGGGAGAGCTCTGTGGAAGAAAAGAAGTACACAGAATTATTGTATAGTTTTAACTCCCAACACAAGGCTAACATGTAGCAGCCTAAATGGATGAGATAATGAAAAACAAAAACATGAATAACCTTTTTTTACTGACGACATTTTGACAAGTCACAGTGGGAAAAATCTCAGGTATTGAAATCAACGAGAGCTGAATTCCATTAAGTTGCTTTAGCGTCCTGGTAGTGTTCAGTATGGACTACTGAATATAGTTAGACATTAGACAAACATAATGGCATTACTTGGCAAATTTTACTTAGATGCTCGTGTGTGTTCACCACACGTACCTGCCGTCTGGTTTTGCCTGCTGTGCTGAACCACATGTTGCACGCAATTTGTGGAGTGACACTAATGTGAAAGTTCACAGTAACGTTGCATTTTGACCGTCAGTTTCAGAGTGAGAGGTGACACACCGGGTCCTTTCACAGTGAGACTACGCTATTTTAGAATCCTACAGCACAGAAGAATACTGTACCCTACAGGAGCAGATTATTTACATTATCCAATCCTGGCCACCCACAGAGAGCAAAAATACTGCCAGGATTATGACATCATACCTGTATAATAGTAAATGTGACCCAATTCAAACTAGAGAAAGAGAGCTGGAATGATTAGTCAATCAAGATTTTCTGACTTGTTGTAGGTCAAACAATGAATCGTTAAAGAAGATGATTAATTACTGATTTTAAAGCGGTTTATTAAAAAAAACACTAGTGGTTAAAAACAAAGCTTAAATGACAGCTCTGTCATGTCATTTACCCACAGAGAACATAGTGTCCAGTTAAAAGAGGTGTCAGAGGTGTCAGAGCTGTCAGTAGCCTTTATGGAAACATGTGGAGACAGAAGTAGAACAGTAAAAATAACAGTGAAAGTTTAAAAAAGAAAAGGGGGTTGCGGGTTAAACCCCTAACAGATGGGTAGAAAAGCCCTTAAATAAAGGGTGTTTCCAGAGAAGAGGGAGCCCTTCCCTGCCTGTTTCACAGGCTGCTCTCTGGCTGGAATGTGAACAACCTGTGCTTTCCTCAGCAGCCCCCTCAGTCGGTGCACATGGCGCTCCTCTGACGGCCACTGTTGCCGTGTTTTCTTTGCAAAGGGCCAGGAAGTCTTTCCAAAAAAAAAAAAAAAAAAAAAAAAAAAAAAAAAAAAAAAAGGGAATCCGACAGGGTTACATAAGAGCTTTTACACGAGGGGGGGGGGGGACGTGGAGGGAATGTAACACATGGGGGGGGGGGGCTGGCCTCTGTGGGGGGAGAGAGCCAGTGTGAGGGGAATAACGTGACAGTGAGGGGGGGCTGACAACACTCACACCTGCACCGGAGGACCGGAGCACCGGAGGACCGGAGGACCGGAGCACCGGAGGACCGGTCACACACACAGCTGCTGTTGTACCGTCCGTCTGGCATGCTGTTACTCACCCTTTAAAATTGTTGTCAAATGTTGTCTCTTCCAAACATCCAACACACATACCGGGGGTGAGAGCACTGTCGCCGCCTTCACCAGTCTGTTTCCCCCGCTGAATGAAAAGACATGTTCCGTCCCGGAGACGTGTTGCAGCGGCTGAGACGCGCAAGGACACTGGACTCCTGTTCGCCACTTTGAGATGAGGTGATGCTAGACCCCCCCTCTCCTCCTCCTCCTCCTCCTCCTCCTCCTACCGTCGCTGGGTTTTAACGCCTGCCGACATTGCACACATTAATTAAATAAGACATGATTGCGTCCGACATCATGCTGAAAGGAGACGCGTCATCGGTCAGCAGCTGGCGGACAAAGAGCGTTGTGGAAAGCTGCATCGGGAGAGAAGCCTGTTTATGGAGACGAGCTGCTCGGCCGGCGGCGGCGCACTTCGTTAAAAGTCGGCTAACATCGTCAAAGCGACGTCCCCTCGTCGCACTGCTGTAAAAGCTCGTGTATAAGGAGGAGATGTGTTACTCAGCTCAATATATTTTTACTGCTTCTTATATTCTTTGAGTGTTTGTTTGGCCTACATTGATTATTTTCATTCATATTATTGTGTGAAATGATTGTTAATTTGAACCATGACATTAGTTGAAAACACTAAGAGGCAACATGACTTTTAGGCTCCCAAATCATGAAAACAACAAATACTCCTCTGCTATCCACTAAGGATAGTGCAATCCACTGTGCAATGTTAACATTGATTCTGTCCGTATGTATATTCTTTTAGTTTTTGTTGTTTTTTTAACTTATTTATTTTACTTTAACTGTGTGATTACTTATTTATTATACTTGTTTTGATCTTGTTTTTTTACTTATCTGTTTGTTCACTATCAACTCTGCTGCTGTAATCCTGCAAATCTCCCCATTGTTTGACAAGTAAAGGATTATTTTATCTGATTTTATCTTGTCTTATCGTGTCTTATCTTATCTTATCTTATCTTATCTTATATTAAAGACCTAGGCAAAAGGAATTATCATTGAGAGAGGATCACTGAGAGAACACCAGCCTCTAATTCTTTAAGTCTTGCTATAACTTAAATTGCACAAAGGAACTAATTGCTTTGCCTTCTACCTACAGTATGATCATGCCTTGTTGATTCTCCACAAGCTGTTTTAGGTTTTGCACAATTTTTATGTTGGTTGAGCATTTTATTTTTGCTTCAAAGACTTCGGTAAACTTCTTTAAGTGTTAATAAACCTTCATTTTTTTCTTTACCTCAATATCTAAGAATCAATATGAATCAGGAGCCACATCCATATTAAATTAGCAATTGTACGTTTTATAAGGGAAAATTTGATGTTTTGTAATGCTTTCAACTATATATTTTTTGAACGCCTGTATTTGCTACAGACGCACACAAAAATATCCTAGGCAACTAAAAATATACAGCAAACCAAGTGTTGGTATTTGGACAGCAGAAGAAGCACACCGATTCTAGGGTAGAGTGAGACATCTGTTTTGTGTTAAATATCTCTACAGATGGCCTACGTGTAGTTTTCTGCCGCATGGTGGAGCCATAAATCAGAGGTCACAACAAGAGACACAGGTCTAAAACACTAAATGGACCAGGCTCATATGTGGCTGCTTGTTCTTTCTCATGAATATGCAATGATTAAAATGTCATTATCATAGATAAGAAATGTCACATATTGTCTGCATGGAAAACATTGTTCCCTTATTAATCTTTAGCCATATTTTTTAATCCTCTACCATCTTCTATGTAAACGCATAAGGCTTGCCAGGGCCATCACTACTTATTCTGCACTACAGGGTCTTTTTTATGTTATTTTCTTATTCCAGTACATCAGTACTGAGCCTAACAAACATTACACCTTGGGTCTAGGATGTACAGTATTAACATCCTATATTATGGACAGAGACATGAGAATTGGTTTCAGCCAACCGTTTGGTAATGACTGCTAAACTTCCCTCGATGGCACTGACGCAGTTTGTGTTGCAGCAGCCAATAGTGAAAGTCTTTGGCTCTATCGGACAACAGAGACATTGCTGTAAATATAAATGTTGCTCGTAATCCAGCGTATAAATCCTTAGAAAATACTTTTTTTTAGAAGAAAATCACAAATACATTGTGTATTTAATTGTGTTTTTTGTGCTACTCACATAGCATGGCCATGATGGCTGCCACTTTCCCTCCAAATACCAAGATAACATCTATTTATTACAGCTTATGAACATTTGTGGTAAATTATTTATTGTATCAGAAAGTTGGATCCTTAAGATGACTACCTGCGAAAAATGACAAATGAAAAGTGATACACATTTAAGCAGATAAATCACCCTCAATTAGTCAAACAAGTCATGGAAAACACTCCACACCACTACAGAGTCTCTATCACTGCAAGATTCATTCTTATTGATTATGTTTGAACTCTCACCGAAAGGTTTTTGAAGGTGTGGTTGGAACCTGAAGATTAGAAAAGCAGGCATCTGACCACAGAGTTTTACTGGGCTGCCTCTTGTTGTGAACATGTGTGGAGTGTGAAAGTGCTGAAATAGAAGTAAAAAGCTTATGTTTCCCATATTTGGACTAGATATTGTGCTGTTTGTAGGTTGATATATTCAATTATTATCTGTTCTTGAGACAAAAGTCCAAAAAGCTCCTAAACTCCATAACAGTACCTTTAATGAACAGGAGCTATAAGCTCAAAGCTGCTTCACTGGGGCTGTGGTGGGGTTCATATGGTCGGCTACTGTTGAGTAACTTGCTAGGGATTAGGTGAAATACAGTCTTTCTTCACTCTGCGGAGATGTTGCAGTCCTGGGACCACAGATTGCCCCACACGACGCTGCGGGACATTTCAACAGACATGGTCACACAGGGACTTCTTGTGTGCCGCTCAACACTTGACTGTAAGAAGCCTGTGTCACACTTTCACTCTGCTTTGTGAACGTTCGTTAATGAGAAGTTCATTACCCAAATTACACAAAACTTAATTGAAATGTTTGCATTGAGCTTAAGTCTTTAAGAAGGAACTAAGTTTGATTACTATTTCATTGATTTTGCCCATTATAAGTAACAAACAACAGAGAAAAAACTCAAAAAAGAGGTATATACATGTACTTGCATACATACATACATACATACATACATACATACATACATACATACATACATACATACATACATACATACATACATACATACATACATACATACATACATTTCTATAGCTCACACGTCCAATTCAATTTATAATCAATGACTTAATTCATACTTTGTGGTTTTGGATTAATCGAGTATAAGTGTAAAAAGTCTTAATCAAGTCTTTATCAAGGTATTTCCCAGTCCCATCATGCATGTATTTGTATACCATACACACACATACACACATATATATTGGCTGATTTTGTATCCTATCTGTCATTCAGTAATGCATCTTTTCATATTCAGCCACTCTACCAGTCTTGAAATGATGCGACCCCCCTCCAACTTCTCTCTATGATCTGTCTTCCTATATAAGGCCAAATTTATTTTCTTTTTTCGTACGAGTGGAGCGAGGTATGTTCTTTTGAGCACTCATGTTTGCAGCTTGTAATATTACAGATACTGATTGTCTGTGCAGAGCTGTATTGTGTAATCAAATCTAATGCAGCCCTCAGTGACTGGATGTGATTGGTTTTAGTTGCTGTCAGATTAATCAAACTGCACAGTTAACAGTGTGCATGCTGATTGAAGTATTGTTGTAGTTATTTTGAAATCAGTTAATTGAGTGAGTTTGAAAATTGAATACTAACGTCACTTACAACATGTATAGCTCTAAAATGACGTTAATATAATTTTCAATTGCTTTTATCTTTAAAGTTAATCCAGGAAGTGTTGAGTTTTGGTCATAAATTATAATAAAGACAAATGACACGTTTTCATTGTGTAAAAATGTATCAAATTTGTATAAAAGAGGTGTATCAAGTTGTTTTTCCAGAAGCTTTACATGGAAAGTGTGAGTGTGTGCTTTATTTATTTAGAATATCACACCAAGACTAATACGTTGTATGATCTTCGATCTTGGGAACAAGATGCAAAGGAATCCCATACTGTTTATTGTTATCTAAAAGTGTTTTTACAGTGTTAAATATTTTAACAAAGGCTATAACTATTGTTTCAGGCAAAGATTTTTTTTTTTAAGAAAGAAAACGTCTGGCTTGTTGCCCCGGCCCCCTCCTCTTTGTCTCCTATCTCTATGTCCCTTCACTACCATCACAGCCACAGGAAGGCCCTGGCAGCCCGAAACACTGATACTATCTCTACGCTCCTCATCTCCGTCCTCCACTGTGTTGAAATCTTGCCCATCCCACAAAGGGAAACCGCTAGTGCACAACGGTCCATGGCATGACGTCCGTTTCTGTGGGTAGAATTATGGTAAATAATGTGGCAGGTGCATGCCACGTTCACTGACGCAGGATGAGAGTACTGGGGTTATATCACACCATTTTCTGTGAGAAATATGTTAGGATAAAAGATGTTTCACCAAAGCTTAAGTAATAATTTGTTTATTTAAAGAAAATATGTGACAAAGTATTGCTTTAACAGTACATTACAATAAAATAAAACACAACACGGCAAGATTACATGTTATTTAAATCTGCGTCAACATCATTTCAAGTAATCCCACACTCATTTAGTGACAAAAGATAGACTAATATACAGAGTATACACTTAGATTTCATTGAATCCCCTACAAACCACAGGTGGTTGTGTAACCTTGTTGGGCAACAACACTTACAATCATATCTGACAATGACAAGAAGTGTCGATGATTGGGCAATGTTTGTTAAATCAAAAGACAAATCTGTCTAATGCACAGAATGGTCTCCTGAGGATTATGCATGTATGTGAAGATGTTGTAGTCAGGACCTTTTAGGAAAGTTCATTTTGAATTTGCTATATTGAAGTATATACACCTTTTAACCTTCAGGACTTTTGGTTTCTGGGCACATTAGTGCAGTATTGAGGATTTCAAGAGCTGTGGTACAACTTCTCCCATCTCACATAGTCGTTTTACAAATCTTGATATGCACAAACTCGCTTAAGGGTTCTGTGCACTCTTCTGTCTTGTCACTCACAGTTTGGAAAATACAATTACATCTACATTCAAACCCACCACACGTCTTCCTACTTGTGTATTCTGTTGCTTAGTTCAATTATTCAAAGGTCCAGTGCGCAGGGCGGTAGCCATTATTTCAGAAACACTGAGGCCGTGAGGAATTTCCCCCTCACTCAGAAAATTCTGAGCCACACACCAAAAATGAAGTCTAAAATATTAGGTTATATGGATCTTTGAAAACATTTTATTCATTCAGTTAATTGATACTGCACATTGTCTGTTATTTACCACCATGAAATGCTGTTTTAAAGCCTAATCCACACTGCCAGGAACCAAATTGACTATCAGCCAAATCCCTGCCTCCCAACAGCAGTTTCAGATCCAGTTTAGCAACGAGTCAAGCTTTAGATTTTTCCACATTTTTAAGGTTTGACGATGGGACTGTAGTGACATATATCTTAGGAGTTTTGCGGGTGTAGAAAAAGGCAGCTGAAATCCTTGAAAAGTCAACTGCAAGACAGACGTAGCAATAAGTTCCCATGGCAAGTTACAACTGATCAAATCTGCCAGCGATGGTCATTTCAGCCAACTAAAGACCCTGATTGTCTGCTAAAAATGAGAAGCCGCTTTTGTTCACTTCTTTGTGAAATTGAAGAACCATTGTTTGTTATTTTAAATAAACGACTGCAATTTTTGTGTGTATTTCAATGTAGACTGAATCGAAGCAGCTGTAAAAGTACAGAGAGCCCAACAGGAAAAGCAACCAATAGCAACAGTTTACTGTGTTTTATGAAAGTCAACTGTAGAATATAAATGTGCAATAAACCCCAGAAAAAAAGACAGAGGACATGACCTCCGTGACCTCAATGGCATTTACAGCCCTGCCAGGGTGTTATGCTCTCTCTGCTCACAATTTTACAATACGAAACTATAACTGAGCCCTTTTACACCTGGCATTACATCCTAACTTCTTTAGTAGCCTTTTGGTGATAATTTGAAAAATCAACCAGGAGCCATTAGGAGGCCTATAGACACTTATAGGGAATGTAATGTGTACAACCAGGTACAAATGTGGCTCTAGATACTGGACGTCCCTGCTGCTCCGTCGTCAGATCCCTGGATGTGTCGCTGTGACAGGATGTGTTTGAGAGAGTCCAGCTCCTGTGTCAGCTGCCCTATCCTCATCAGCAGCTTCTGGTTTTCCTCCTGCAGCTGCATGGCCCTCTGCTGGGTCAGCATAATTCTCCTGCGGGCCTTGTCCCGGCTCTTTCTCACTGCAACGTTGTTCCTCTCGCGCCGCAGGCGGTACTCTGCGCTGTCCTTGCTGATGCTCCTCTTGTTTACTGGGGTCCGCAGACTTGGCAGGAGGAAGGAGGAGAAGTCCTGGAGGTCAGAAACACAAGTATGTTTACGTTATGGGGAAGCACGATAAGAGTGGTGTTTGATGATTTTCCCACTCAGAAAATGTCTAAGACTTACTCATTTATTTATAATCCACACATGAAAAATCTATCTCACACACTTTAACACACACCTGCTGAGTGTTTGCATGACTCTGATGGTGGTTTGTGCTTCCTGCGCTCGAGTTGTTGAGACAGGAAGTTGAGTAAGGCAGGTAAGACAGTCCCATCATGTCATCGCTGCCCCCTCTCACCAGTCCCTGAGACTGGCTGTACGGTACCATGTCCATCTGAGCCAGCTGACTGCTTGGTGTGTTGTGGTTCAGGGTGTGGGCCTGCCCCGAGTATGAGCTGGCCCACTCCTGGATGACTGAGGACACCCTGGAATCAGACATCTGGAGGGAGTAGGAAGCAGAAAAACATGAGCTTTTTCTTTTAAATTTGTTTATTTTTAAGGAAGCAAAGAACCACATGTATAATATACAAACAGCGACGACTCTGACAGCTACAAGAGTAATACACAGGGAAGATAAATAAACCAAGAACACAAGACATAAAAGGCTGAGCTATTAAACCACCTGACAACACATATAATGTGGTCTAATTAGCACCAATTTGACCAACTACAACAATAAAAGGCTGCAAATGATATTGTCCTGGTAATGATAATCAAAAATAATAACCTAATTCAAATCCTGGAAGGCCTTAATATGCTGTACAGTGTGTATTTTTACTTTTACTTTTGATACTTGAAGTACATTACTCAAATAACGATTCAGGACTCGTAATGGAAACGAAAATAACAAGAAAAATTGAGAAGTTATGTTCGAGCGATGCAACATTGGGGCAAAAACCGTTTACAAGTAAAGAATACTGTTTTTAAAAGACAGTTTATTAGAGATTACATTTTTTATTATTAATTGATTAGTTGATTTTTTTTTTTATTATTAGTTAATCATTTAATTAATGTCTTAAGGTAAACAAGCAAAAAACAAATTAAAAAGAAATTGTTTCGAGCTTCACAAATGTGGAAATTTGCTGGTTTTATTTCTCTTCTTCGATAGTAAACTTCGGGTCTTTAGGTTTTCCACTAATGGTCAGACAAAATAAGCTCATATAACTACACCTGAGTTGTGGTTCTGCATTTGTCATTACTTTCTGACAGTTTACAGCCCAAATGATTAATCAGCAGATTAATTAATCACAAAGGAAATTGTTTGATGAAGCCAAAGTTAACAGAAGGCCTGATAAAAGGACAGGACAATCATAAAACATAACAGGCACACACTTATAAAGTTATGATCAGACTTACCATGACTTAGCTCTTCACAAACTCTCTGAATATTCTTCAGGATCCTCTGACAGTTTAACTGAAAATGGTCTGAAAGGAGGAGTGAGACAGGAGTTTGATACCTGTCTGATCTCACATCACTTCTTCCTCTCTCTCTCTCTCTCTCTCTCTCTCACACACGCACACACATGAACACTCACGCACGCACACTCACACACTCACAAATGACAGGAAAGAAACAAAGAGAGCACACAGACAGAAAAAGAAGAAGAGGGATTGACTCCCATCTATAGATAATGTTGCTGATGCTATATAATGCTGATAATATTGACAGTTTGTTTTGTTTTTTAAACAAATTATTGGACAAGTTTATCAGTAACTTTTAGTAGGAGGTCCAATTAGATAATGAACAAATGAATGAATAGCTTTCGGTCATACTCCACTTTTGTTGACACTCACTACCTAACTTGAAACACTGTAACAGTGGGCTACAGTTTGTGCACTAATATTGTATCAATGCATCGTGTAGAAAAGCAAACCAAGTGCTGTGTGACTACTGTCCCTCTGCGGCCCCCGTAGACTACATTGAAACAAAATGGCTGCCCCTATTGACAACGTGAGTAGAGCTTCGCTAGCTGCGAGCTATTAAAACATTTATTTTATCGTCTTACACTGCATAATATGTTATAGACAATTTCGACAGTCTAAGGTATACTCTGAAACTACATGTTGTACCTTGGATTGATAAAAGATAGTGGTGATAGTTGTTTTGTTTTTAATGATTTCAGCTAGCCACTAGCTAACTTACTTTTTAGTAGCATGTCTACAACATTATCCACATTTTACAGTAAGTAAATGCTGTTTTGCATTGTATTTCTGACTTGTTTACTTTCTGACAGGATTTGATTGAAAGGGATTTGCCTGCAGCTGTACAGCTGCTGAGGAATATCACAGAACAGGTAAGAACTCAGTGTCTGTATCATCATTATAATCATAATGTTTATCAGTAGAGATAGGGCGAGTCCTTTTGAAATGATTAAAACTATACGAAAACACTCATTAGCACAGATAGATCTAATTGTTACATAATAGTAACAATAATAGTAATAAAAGTCTGATCATAATGATCGTGCTATATATTTTTTTGACTGGCCTCGTGTGTCTCTTCCACCATTATGATTTCACTTATATCGCATAAAGCTTACGTTAGCTATACAATATCTACAGCTGAACCAATGTGGCTTTTCTCTTTAGGTTGCCTCTGTTACAGGTCACGTCCGTGATCTGATAACAAAAGTCAAAGATGGAGCTTTTAGGACATCAGAGGTGAGTGGAGACTGTTACTAAATATCCTGGACCTTCAAGGCTGGACTAACAACAGGTTCACTTCATGCCTTTTAAGTTTTGGAGGAAAAAAAATCGAGAATTTTCACTTTAGATTTTTGGCATGTGTAGCTGTCATCTTCATACACAGTAACAAACTAAGGAACCGTTTCTCAAGTCTGGTCTTGACAAACAGCCCTTTGTGACTCTCTGCCTGTCTTCCTCTCCCTGCAGGGTTTGTCTTTCTTGGACCTTCGGTATCACCTGCTGCTCTTCTACCTTCAAGACCTCACTCACCTGATCAGCGTCAAAACAGAAGGAGGCCAAATAAAGGACAGCGAAGCCTTGAACAGACTTGTCACAATCAGAACAGTGAGATGATTGTAGAAACAGGCCTCTATTAATACACCTTTTTTTATACTTGCATATCCAGCTAAGGGAGCATGTCACTGCTTTTCTGCTCATGTTTTTAGGTCCTGGAGAAGATGCGACCGCTAGACCACAAACTTAAGTACCAGATTGATAAACTGGTGCGCACAGCTGTCACCGGCAGTTTAGGTAAGCCTATTATTTTAGTTTGTTGCGATGAATTCAGCCAACAACAAAGAAGAAAGTGTCTGGCTTCATGGTATAACAATGTCTTTTCTTGATTTCAGCTGAAAATGACCCGTTGCAGCTGCGTCCTAATCCTGAGAATCTCATCAGCAAAGTAAGAGCCAAATATTGCGGTCATTTTAATCCCTATTTTCATTTGGATGGTATAGTTTATCATAAATGAACCTTGTTGATTGCTTTAAGACATGTAATCAGTCAACATTGATTTTATTAATTAGGGATGAAAAAACCAACCTGTAATTCTTTCTAAATTTCTTATTAAATACTGTATAGTAATGTAACTGTCTGACTGACTTTATTTCTTTGCTTAATCAACCAGTTGAGTGAATCTGAGGAGTCTGAAGATGAAGCTGACAATACAACAGAGAAGAAAGCAGCCCACTCTAGTGGCAGGAAATATGTACCGCCAAAGATTGCCCCAGTGCATTATGGTAATTTCAACTGTCTTTTTAAACCGTCTCTTGTGTCATTGCTTGTCATAAAAACATGAATCAGCTCCACCTTTTAGTCATTTAATCAAAGTGGTTATACTTTTCCTTGGTAAAATAGTTTTGTGGAAGTTAATCACTCTGTTTGGAGTGAAGCGAGCGTCACATCGCTGAGCAGCTGCTATGCTTCATTTGGTACAGTTATAATATAGCATGTGCATCAAAATAAAGGCCAACAAGTCTCATCCCAACTTGTGTCCCATCTCAGACGGTGACATGACAGAAGCAGACAGGAAGAAGGCTCAGTCTGAGCGCCAGCGGCGAGCTGCCCTCAGAAGCTCTGTGATCCAGGAGCTGAGACAGCAGTACAGTGACGCCCCAGAGGAGATCAGGGACAGACGAGACTTCCAGAGCGAGCGGGACAGCCGTGAGGAGCTACACAGGTGTTTACTTGTTTAATTTGTTTGATCAGGTCGACACAAGGAGGCCGATAAATGATTGGATGAGATGCAGGATGAAAGCATGTAGAGACTGGCTGTTGTGATAACAGTGGGATTGTCTGTTACTTGAATATTTGACGGCGATATGAAGAAGTATGTCAAATGCTACATGGGTTAAGTTTTACTGACTTTAGTTTCCATCAACAATAACTTTGTTTTCTTCAAAGGAAAAACTATGAGGAGTCAATGATGGTGCGTCTCAACATGCCACAGCGGCAGAACAGCGGCAGAAAGAGAGGCGCGATGTCCATGTCCGGCCAGCTGAGCGGCATCACACACTTCGGTGACATCTCAGCGCTGACGGGCGGCGAGGGCGGGCAGGTGAGCTGGCAGTGACATCTTTACACCAACCTGTGACCCAAGAGAGAGGGGGGGGTCATATCTCCCTCGCTGAGCTACGGCAGATTGAAATACTGCTGTTAGCGAAAATCATAATGTCTGGTCCTTTATAAACCCTCTCTTCAGAAGGTTTTAGTGGGAGTTTGTCTCAGGAAAAGCAGCTTTAACGAAGTTTCGACTCTTAACTGAAGAGAACAGGACACGCTGAATGACCTATATATTATTATTCAATTTTGGCTGCCACCAGCACATAATTAGTGTCCAACAGAACTCTCTGTCTGGCGTGTTGACCCTGAGGCGCTCATATGTGTGTGTATCTTGGTGACTTTGTTGTCTGGTGCTGTGCTGGCAGAGCTGTTGGTAACCAGCTACACTTAAAGACCACTCAGATTTGGCATCCCATCCCACTCTGGGTTCCCGTCACTATTCACTTTCCGCTGTCACAAAAAGTACTAATGGCTTGCCGACCTCATGTTGCTTACAGTAGTGGAAAATTCATTCAGCTAAATCCATGTGCTATGTTTAGATTCTGTGCTGGACAACACGTGAAGCCACATAAACGAAGTTAACAGGCTCATCTCCGTCCAGTATGAATGGGAGCATTGTGCTTTGTTTTTATTTAGATCACATTCTTAATTTGACTGCTGGTACTAACACTTTTTTTTTCTTTAATGGTGCAGGATGGGGATAACTCTCGTCCCAAGAAAAAGAAGAAAATCATGAAGAAAAAAACCAAAAGAAAAGGTGAGGACATTTAAATATACCAGACAGCACTAATACCTTTGAAATAAAACACATTAGGGTCAAAGAACTTGAACTCCAGAGAACTTTTCCAAAATGGACTTTGTCTTGAGTCTGCTTTAAGTGTAACTCTCAAACTGGGATTTCTGTAATTCTGTCAGTTTACATAAACTATTTTTTAGAACCAATTGATCATAAAATATTGTTAAGGTGTCCTGTGATTTAAAAAAAAGAAAATCAAACATAACTTTGAAACTGCAAAAGTGATTTTATTTGCATTTTAATTCTGTTTCATGTTAATAATCACCCATGTCCTTCTCTGCAGCTTTTAAGAAGCACAGATAAACCTGATGTCCACTGATTGAAGACCAATGATGACACAAAGAAGATTTCCTACCAACAGCCATCATCACTTTAGTTCTGTTTCAGAGGAGTGTGTTTTCCATTAAGTCAGTTGTGCTAGTTATTAATTCCCCACTTCAGTATGATTTTTTTTTCATTAAGTTTGTGAAATAAACATTTACTGTTGTATTTGTTTGTCACGTTATTTATCTCCATTAGAGGGCAGTCACATTGCCTCCATATCAAACAGACAATTAGGACAAACCACTTCTTGTGCCATCTAATAACCCCATGCTAGATAACCATGATAATGTAGAGGGGATATGCAGCAGATGACATTTAAGGACACATTTACAAGTATTGGAAAAGAAACACATTCAATTTGACCAACACAATAACTGGAAGCAGCCAGACGCTGATTCAGGGCCTAATCCAATCCTGGTGCAGCAGCCAACTGACATGTTTTAATTATGCATTCCTTTAAAATGAAAACAGGGACAAGTGTTTCATTATCTAGTAACCTAAGTGAGTGTGCAGTTAGATCTTTATGTCAAATAATGCACAATTAAGAATAAACCTTAAAGTATACCTCTCGGTATGAAGTTGTCTTGGGACTAAATATTAAAATAGTTAAGGTTTGGCCTGCGATGTCAGTAATAAACACTTAGCCGATACTTGATTCATTTTGAGACAAACCCCAACCAACCTAAATTGCTTGTTAGGGAACCAATACATTTGCATACTATTAAAGCATCACTTTAGCAGACCAGAATTACAAGTCAAAACAAAATCACACAGACAGTCTCATTTTTACACAATCTTTATTTTTTTCCCCCCTAATACAGACTCATGGGTTAAAAATAAAAATAAAAAAGCAGAACATTTGTTCAAACCCACTCCCCCTTTTCAAAAAAAAGAAAAAAGAAAAAAGGTCTCCACACAAACCCCACCCCTACTTTCCCCTCCCTAAAATAACAGCTCCGGCCCACTCCGTTTATTAAATTAATCAATGCCGTTAGCTCATCAGCCTTCCTCAGACAAGCCGTGACTGCACTGCGCGTAGTCAGAGAAAGGGGGCGCATTAAGGTCCGCACTGTACACCCCAAAAAACACCCTCGTCTCTGGTCCTGCCTTCCTCACTCTCACGAAAACTTGCCTTCCTGCCACTCAGCTATGTTGGCTTCAGTTCTCTGTATATAAATCATGTGTTGGATTGGCTGCCTGTTAAGTTCTGTGTGTACTGCAGTGTGCTGTGCTGTGTGTTGAACAGGTGTGTGTGTGTCTGTCTGTCTGTGCGTGTGTGTGTGTGTGTGAGTTGAAGTGTGAAAGGGACTAAAAGCATCATCAGCGTTTGCTGTTGTAGTAAATGCCCCCCGCGGCGGGCCTGTGGTCGCCCTGCCCCCCCCCCCCACCCCCACACGGACAGGATGGGGTGAGTGTGCATAGCGGGAGCAGAGAGAGAGAGACGCTGCGGAGACATTGGGGGGCCTGCGCCACCTGGGGAGGGGTCGTCAGCCTCCACTGGTCTTGAAACCTGAAACGACAAGAAGTGGTCTAATATACAGAGAGAGGACGGGGGAGGGGAAGGAGGAGAGACAGGAGACAAGGAGCACAGAGGGGAGGGAAGGGAGGGAGGGGGAAAACAGGTGGGGGGGGGGGGGGGATGGAGGGGTTGCACAAAATAAAAACACATCGATGTCTGGCAAAAGAATAAAAACGAGCTGTGGCCATGCCTGAGTTGGAGGTGACGGGTATGGACGAGCAGCAGGAGGAAACCCCGCCCACGAGAAAAAAAAAAAAGAAAAAAGGGAAAAAAAAATCTATGCATGTACAATCCCACTGAACACTGAAGGTCCATCACTGTCCACAGAACAACAATCCATGGTGTGATGAGCCAAAGAGGGGTGGGAGGAGGGGGGGAGAAAAAGCATGAGTTATAAAATGCAGCAAGGGTGGGGGGGGGATGAGAGGCAGGGAATGGCAAACACAAAGGGGGGGGGTTGAGGGAGGGGTCGGGGAGGTAATGATATACTCCAAACCACAAACTTAAAACACAACAAATACTCTGGCTAGTGGAAGTTTCACATATGTACGGTACATTAAAACAAAAATAAACAGTATATTTTCTTGTTGCCGTTTCCACCCACGTTTTTTTTTTTCTCTTTTCTTTTTTTTTTTTTTTTTTTTTTTCTTGTTTTGGTGGTGGTGGTGGTGGTGGTGGTGGTGGAGGGTGAGTGGGTGGGCTGTGTTGGTGATGGTGTGAAAGCAGGAAGTCACAGCCAGACCAAAGGAGACACATCTGCAGCCTGAGATACCACCATCTTCTCTTACATTCCCAACCCTGCCCCCACCCGTCCCCACCCCTCAAAACCAACAAAAAACAAAGAAATCAGCCACCTTATTCCTTCCCCAATGGCCAACTGATACCTTACCAGGGGCGACCGCATCAACCTCCGCAACACGCACGCTCACACACAATCGCACACTGCGGCCAGTCAGTCTCTCTGTCCAGGAGAGGTTTTTTTTTTTTTTTTTTTTTTTTTTTTTTTTTTTTTCTTTGTTTTTTGTTTTTTCTCTCTTCTGGGATTCTCTTCTTTTATTGTTGGGGAAGGGGAGGACTTTATCATAGTGTGTGTGTGTTTTTTATAAATGGAAAGAGAGGGGAGAGGGTTGATAGTAAGGGAATGTTGGATAGGGAGGGGGGGGTGGGGGTGTTTAGTAAGGGGAATACCACGATGTTGTTCGCCCTCGGCCCCTGGAAAAGAGAGAGAAAAAGAGGGTGAGTTTTTTTTCTGGTTGGCTTAAGAAGACTGACACCAATTTCCTGGTGTAATAAAATATATATAGATATACGTGTGTAATTGTGGCCAGAGAAAGGGTCTGCAAACTGAAGGGGGAAAAAAATATATATTTATGTATTTCAAAACGAATGACAGAATGTTTAGGACGGTGTTCACAATCACTAAATCGACATACCATCTTAACGGTATTGGGCCTTGGAGCTCACAAGGTGTTGCGTTACAACAAATCAATCTGGAAGAATAGACTACAGTGCTGAAAGAAGCTGAAAGCAGCTTGTCAAGAGAGGAAAAGTGTTTAATTTCCAGATGTTGGAATAAGGATTTGTGTTTGAGTGTGAGGGGACAGCAAAGGCACTCTCTCTCCCTCTTTCTCTCTCTCTGTCTCTCTGCGAAAGCCGCCTCTGGGGTCACTGTGGGGGAAAGACCTTGAGGACAAACAGCACCACACATATACCCCCAGCAAGACACAGTGCACGTACATACACACACACACACACACACACACACACACACACACACACACACACACACTTTGGGGGAACAGAACAACTGCACCATTATTAGACACTCAAAACACTGCCTGACACATACACACAAAAGCCAGGCAGCAGCAAAACCATCCACACATCATCTGCTCTTTCTCACAAAACACAATCATTCAGTGGCAACAACAAACACAAAAAAAAAATATGTCACACTGGGACTGAAGCCAGTGGTTGTCCGGCTAGATGCTGAAGTCAGGCTGCAGTAATGAACCCTCGTTTCTGGGAGTGAACGCTGTAAAGGTGAATCTGGGTTGGAGTATGTTTGTGTGTGTAGGGGGGGTGGGGGTGGGGGGGTTATGTACATGCAAAGACATACACTCTAAATAAGCACCAAAAATGTAATGAGTACAGTATGTCTTCTGGCTCACATCAAAATCTTGGCTTTTCACCATGGCAACTTGGGAAGATGACAAAATGATATTAACGGATACAGTAACTAAGAAAACACTTTTTGTAGCCAGGCACCAATTTTTTTAAGAGCATGTAAACATGAATTAATCTTTGTTCTCAGTCAGGTTGCAAGGATTTCAGGTGCTAGACAAATACCACTATTTTGCTATGTAGTCCTTTAATTCAATTAAATCCTGGCATCCAACGTTCTACCTTAGCCAGCAAAAAAAAAAAAAAAAAAAACACTTGCTGTGGCAAAGCAACACTTTGATACTTTAATGAAACATATCTTTTGGACTAGAACTGCATGACCACAGCCAAGAACTGTAAAATCTTCCCAAGCACACAATGGTTCAATGCAAAGATTTTGTGTTTTTCTTCACAATGGATGTGTTCCAAAGACACGACAAGGCACAAGTGAAAAGAGTAACTTAGTTTACATCTGAGCTTAATTCAGTTTAACTGCAACACAGACTTAAGACGACCAGTGATGAATCCCTAATGTAGCAACCAGACTGCTCTCCTCTGCAAGAGGTGATCAAGGCCATTTAAGTGGACTCAACTCTGTGCATGCTGTTGAGTGCTGCAGGAATGAGTCCTTAACCCCAGAACAGAGCGAGCATTTCTCACTTTCAGTTCCCTCTTCTCCAAGGTCAATGAGGTTTTAGTTAAATGCCTAAAATAATGTGTGTGGTTAAGGAAGGCTTAAGAGATTTGAACATTTTGTTCTACAATATCAAATACGTCAGTAGATATCCCCTTTTGGGAATTTTGAAGCTTTTAGATGTCTTAACAAGTTCCTAAATGAAACCGCGAAGGGACGTCATGACGACTAGACGGCCTTTGCAGCCTCGTTGTGTGTACTCATGCCACTGTGGCGTAGTTTTCTATATCCCAGCATTAGCTTCAACTTATGCTTATGCCCCCTTTGTTTTTGTCCCCGTCTTACTTTGTATAATGTCCTATAGGTGTTCATGTACTTGTTTTGTACTCACTTTTCTGCACAATAAAAAAAATATACTAAAAATAAAAAGCTTCAATTTATGCAGATCACATGAATGCTTCAAATAATTATCAAAGTGGTCATTTGTGAAGATTATCTTGCTAAACAAAAAGTGTCAGTACCATAAACTTGTGTTTGCCACTGTGTATTTTCTGAAATAATCCAGAATCCTATGGAAAAATCCTATTGGCGTTTTGTCGAGGGAACCAGTGCGATGACAACGTTGGGATCGGCCTACAAAACTACGTCCTCCCTGCAGCCCTCTAATGCTGTAACATGATGCAAAGATACACTATGTGGGAATCAGTTATACTCTAGAGGACGTTTTCTATAATAACAGGTGCAGTTATTACAGCCAAATCACTATTGGCAGAAACAAAAATCATTTCATGACCCCAGAAAAACTTGTTTCAACCTCACTGCCTGCAAAAGACAGACCTTAAAACTAGAATTTTGGCAACAGTTTTTAATGCACAGCCATTTTTTTTTATTTTTTTTTGCTATTCTGATGGATGTCAACCCTTACTTTAATTATTTTCAACTTAATGCAAATCACTCAGACAGAACTTAAAAGTTCAACGCTCACAGCAAGTCTTAGCTTGTAAACCAACAACTTGAAGCCTTTAAAGTAAAATGCAAATCATGGGTGTGGTTTTCAAGCTACCAATTATACATTACTAACAGTACTTTCAGCTTCTGGAGACTTGATTTAATAGCGACAACCCCTTAGCTTTTCTCCTAGTCTTTGTGTGCCTTGTCCTGCAGCCTGGCCAAATCCCAGTGAGTAAACTGGCAGGGTTAGGGTTTCTTGGTATGTGTGGGAGTGGCTGGGGTAAGTGCGCAGAGAGATTAGAGAGATTCTGACCTTGAGGTTCAGACACTTTCTCACACAAAGGAATGAATAGATGTGTAACCCTTCCTTGTAGATATTTAAAAAGCAGCCTTGCTGAAAAGGGAATTCATTGCACAAATACTTGAGCGTAAGAGCAAGGGCAAAAATGAAACGACAAGTACAAAAGCTAAAATGGACTAAATAGGAGCCTGTCAGAAGAACTTGGCAGACTGTTTAATCGCTAAAATAAAGGCCTCTGTATGAGGGTTTCTAGGCTCTTTATCAAAATAACTGCTGCAGCATCTTTCCTATGGAAAATGTTCTTTGTTGAACATTAAGTATTAAAAGCAAAGCCAAGGACTTAAGGTTCCAGATGCTTTTCAGGGATGATCAATCAGAATCTCTCAGTCTCAAAGCTCAGTGCATATGTGGGCAAGTTGGCATGCAGATCAATGTGTTTGGCACCACACCTTCATTTTGACTCTTAAAAAAAAAAAAAAAAAAAAAAAGATTGCTAAACAAGGCTTATATGGAGTTACCAGTGAGATTCTTTGTAGCCTTAATTTCTCACTGCCATCAGGGGCTAACCATAGTTTATATGAAAGGGACAGTAAACTTGTTGTTATAAATATGTGTTCAGATGTATGTCGTCTTTGTTGTATGTTGTGTTTATGTATCATATTTAAAAGAAACTGTGCAGCCCTAGTTGATAGTTAACAGCCAAGTGTTTTAAAATCACTTACTGTGAACATTTTTAAATTTGCAGTGGCGTTGCAGTAGAAACTAGACTACGAAAGACTCACAGGGCCCCACTGCAGAGCTCTGAATTAAAGCCCATCAAAACAGTGTATGTAGAAAGCCGTCAGAATCCCAGTGCACAACAATGATCAACACTAGGCTTATTCTGTTGTTCAATATGGATCACAGTAATGCCACTTTGAATTGATTGAATGGCGTATTAAATGTAATTTTCCACAGTAGAGTGAGGCAACCTCAGGTCACTGTCCCGATGGTCACACTGCACAAATCGTTAAGTTATGCTAAATGGTTTGCACTTCCCACTGCGATATATCACCAGTACTTTTCTGTTGTTATGATGCAGGGCATTGCATTAGCATTGATCCAAACATGTTTCAAACTAATGCAGAATTCATGTACTGCCTGTTTAACAAACGGTTGTGCACCGAGTCGGTTTGCTTCTATTTAAATGGTTTTATGTGGGGAGGCATGCAAGGAGTCCCTCATTCCAACAACTGGCGTGATGTGATTTGTAACCTGACCACACAGCATGTTGGAGTGGCGTCTACCAGTGTTTCTATTAATGTCTCTAATATAATCTGTAACCACGATCAAAGCCAATAGCATAATTAAATATGATTTATGTTAGACTTGTTTATAGTCAACATTTCAGGGATTGGCTGAAATATTAACACTGCATATTAATATACAAATTTACTAAAATAATAATTTAACCTCGTATTCTTCAATCAGATTGTTCAGACTCTTAAACCACCCTATCCTGCCCATTTAAGTCTTAAAGTGCAAAAGCAATATATTATTAGAAACCCCATCCCATTGTTTACCTATCAACCATATTAAATTGAGATGATCAGCAAGTCGTGTAACTGGACATTAGCTTCCTTGTCCTGTTCTTTGTGTGTTAAATACACACAATTAACCCTGACTTTATCTGAAGACAACGGGCCATTTTCTAACATTTTGTGAAATACTTTATCAACAGTCCAAGCCTTGTTTTCTCCTTAGCTAAATCCATCATCTGTACAACAAACACATTAATCATCATCACAGGTCAATGTAAATCTGTTAGAACAGCTGCTACTTGTGGTGGGTCATGACAGTCTGCCTTGTTTGTCCTGTCATTTCCTTTCAAAACAAACACTGAGTGAGGTGCAATGCATGCAGGTGCAGTGGTCCCCCATGGTGTTAGAAGTCATGCGTCTCAGCATCAGCTCACCTGAAGGCCCGTCCTCTGCCCCTGGGTGGTGTGTAGCCACTGTAGTAGCGTGCACGCGATGAGAAGTTTCCTCCCCCCCGTGACCGGAACCGAGCCCGTGGAAAGCCGCGGTCTGTGGTGCTGATGCCTGGTCTGTTTGTTCTCTTAGCGCCCACCTGAAGAGGGACAATCAAGCAAGGGACAGTTACATAAACTAACATCCATCTATTCATTCATCTCGTTGATCTCCTCTAAACTTTCATTTTTTCAGAATGAAAAAGGAAACTGCTTGAATTCTTAGTTTCAACAAAAAATGCTGGATTGGGTATCTGAGGGTAAGTGAGTCTATGCATAGATCCCATATCAATGTTTGTCATATCATTTATCAACTCATTTACGCCACACAGGAACAACAACAACAACAACAACAACTACAATTATCACTTGATATTCGACGGCCACTACACATGTGTAAACCATTACTACACACCTGTGGTTAAAATTTCTCGTGCATCCTATTTTTTCCCTGATGATGCTACATTGTGAACAACAAATCTGTTCAAATCAGAAGCATAAGAGATAACATGAACAGTAAGTAACCTGTTGGCTGCACAGTCCTACTTCCATTGAGTTAAACGATGATGCTCCATTCAGTAAAAAAAATAAAAAATAGTATTGGGGGAGGGCAAATCATAACTTTATCATGATGTGCTCAAATGTAATATTGCAAAATTATGTTTTTTCGCAAATAAACTTTAATAAATCCAGTTATTTGCCGGAGATGTTTTCACAGCAATATAGAATAGATATTAGAGAAGGAATTATGACTGGTTTAATTTGTTTGTTTTTAAACACTAATATTTTAAATTGGCCGATAAGCAATTTAAGATATCAGAATTGGTACTGGTATGGAAAAGATTAAGACTATAAAAAGATTTAGCCAATAATGCTTATTCTGCAACTGTTTTGTTGCAGTAAACACTGATTATGGTTTCACTCAGGTCATTTTGTAAATGAACCACTTTTAAACAAGTTCAAAATGATGAAGCCACAGTTTCTGATCAAAAGGGATCTTTTTGAGACAACGGTCTCACGTTTCCTGTCATTCTGACCTAAAACTGCTGAAAATCTCAATGTGGGAACATCTCAGGTGTATGAATAAAATGTTGATATTTAAAAATAGCTTACCTTTATCTGCCTTCCTCTGAAAAGGGACTCATCCAATGCCATGGCTGTCCTAACAGACTCTTTGTCTGCAAACTCAATATAGGCAAACCTGAAAAAATAAATAAAAAAATCAATCCCCTTGATGTGAAAAACGCAAGCTTCACTTATAGTAGAATAGTAGAAACAAATTAACATGGTGTAATAAGTTGTCCTAACAACAATAATCTGACACCAGAGATCTTGGTGCAGCATGAGTGCACGGACGCAGTCATACCAAAAACTCTTATTACATTTTACTTAGCTTAATATGGGACCCAGATTCTTGTATAATCACTCAATCAGGGAGGGGGAGATATGGGAGGAAGAAAATGTGCGCATGATGAAGACCATTTCTTCATCTTCATTTCATGAGAGTTGGAACATTTCCCAGGTCTTCATCTTATCTACACCTCCGGACACCCAGAACCTCCTCACATTAAGCAGGCCATGCATGAAGGAGTCAGAGGCCCTTTAGGATACTGACTCAGAATAATACACAAAGCACACATTCCTTCACGTCTAATACATTTCTACCACATAACTACAGATGGTCTCAAGCGCAAAGAGAAAGCAGCAACTTGTAGAGCTTGACGGCACCAGTATCTTGATGGAACATAACGCTGATGTATTTCAAAGAGGATTGCAAAATTATAAAATGGTAAAGGAAATCTATTCCATTTGTTTAAAGCTAAAAGTCAGCTGACAGCAATGGATACAACTTTTTGTTTGCTTTTTAATTGTCATTATGATTAAACACAGGAAAAGTGAAACCAGAACTCAAAGTCCCACTCAACCATTCAGGTTTATTGCTTTTTCCCCAAAAGCGATCACATTAACCCATCCAGCTTAAGTGACACTTCATTTATAGTGATGCTTAATAAAAAATCTATCAGCCCACTGTTTGATTTCTCTGCCAAAAGCCTGACTTTGGTGTATTTACTGATTCATCCACTGCATAGTAAAAAGATACAGTATCATGACGGTGTCTCACCCTTTGGGATGCCCTGTGTATTTGTCACATAGGATGGTGACTCTGTTTACTGAACCACAGCCATGAAAGTGAGCTTCAAGCTCTTCTGCCGTGGCGCCGTAGTCCACCTAAAACACAGGATAAAAAGTATGACATCCAGAATTCATCATGAAATCACAGTAGGTGTATTTAAGATATAACACTCAGCTAGGTCAAACATATTTGATAAAATGAATAAAAATCTTTCTAAAAATTGCTTTTAATCAAGCCCAAATATAAAATACAGTCATTGTTTTTAAAGTATTAATACAATAGTGAGCGAAAACTGACTATCCTTTGGGTTCAGTAAAGTTAAATCAAAAATAAAAATGTAGGAAGAATATGGCACAGCTTTAATTCTGTCATAATAAGCTGTACTTAAACAAATGCACTTTGGGTCTCATTTTACAGAAAGACCACAACCCAAAGATAACGGCTAAAGTATGATATGTGTTATGTAAAGCAACTTTAATATCACAGTCCTGGAGTAACAACGACCTAAATCAAGCATGTTTTGAAGACTTGAAATTTGCTTTTCCTCCACCGTTACCATGTTAGTTCACAGAGCTTTTGTGGTAGAAAAATGGGGGAAAACAGCAGAGTCCAGATGCAAAAAGCTGATTCGAGTCCAGACTCAAAACAAGGAAAAGAAAAACCCATCCACTATAAACTTTATAAACAATAAAACATTGCAAAAAGGCTAAGGGGGTGAAATTTATAGGAACTTAACGATTCTGTGTTGAACCGGTTCTTAAATTATATGATAATTTTCTGTGACATCACCTCAAAAGTTGCAACAAGAGAGAATGTGGGCCAAATTGAATCTATACAAGACAATCACTCACGTTTCCGACATAAATAGATCTGCCATCCGCTTCCATCTTTTCCTCGATGGACATGATGACGGGACCGACTGCACAGGGTAGAGAGGCAGAAAACACATTTAAATAAGCAACTAATTTCAGGGTGTCCCCAACTTAGTAGAAAACAGAAAAGACAACAAAATGATTGGCCGAGATACACGTGAGGCATTAGGGAGACACGGTTTCAGTCGGCCTGCTTTTCGTAGCTGTAGATGGAACTCGCAGTCCTTATTCCTTTTCTGTGCTGTTGCCACAGAATATATATTCTGCGCTCTGATAATGCTACATGCGAGTGCTCTGATTACCTAAAGTATTGATTTTGAAACAGTCGCTTGTTATCGCCAAGATACTGTGCCAAAGGTGAGGCAAAACTGGATGGTTCAACACTGTCTACGTGGTGATTTATTCATGCATTATAATAAAGATTGAGTGAAGGCACAGTTATTTTCACATTTTTATGTACGGTATTATAAATAGGCTGATATGCATACCAAATTGGTCTTTATCATGAACTATCGGGGAGCATTTGTATGTAAATTAAGACCTAAAAAAACAAAAACAAATAGCTAGAATATAGTTGCCCTTTGTTTATTAACCACATTTTACCGCCACTGTGACAATTCAACTTTGACGGTCAAATCAGGCTCCTTAGATTGAACAGTAGGCTATTCAGGGGCCCTGAAATTGTTATGCATTTCAACACTTTCATCCTTCATTCTCTACATCTTGTATTTGTGTGGTATTGTCATTCCTATAATAAATACAAACTCATTCGAGGTTTAGCATTAAGTAGTATACCTTTTATTAATTCATAAGTCTGAAATTACCCTTCCCATAGCACGCTGCTATTAATACGCTATTATTGTATCAATAAATTGTACAGCCATAAAACAAAGATCCAGTATCAAAATAGCTCATGCCCAAACTATAGAGTTAGATGGCTTATTCTAATCTTGAACTAACTTCAAAAAGGTGGCTTTCTTTTCTTCACACATTAACATAAGGACTTGGTATTGATAGGGACATGTGGAGGATTTTCTAATAATTCCCTTCACTACACTAATAATGAAGTACTGTTCTAAACTCGTATTTTAATTTACATTTTAATAATCAACGTTTTAGTTTGAGGTCACTGGATGAATGTGGTAAGGGTAAGTTTTTATTTACATCTTGATATTAAATTAGTTTTTGTTTTTTTAAGAAGGCACAAAGCTGAGGATCCGAATATTTGAGGATTATTATGATTCATTAGCGGATATGACAGCAAAGGGAGAGATGGGTAATGTGGACGGACAGGGAGAAACAAGAGGTTCCACCGCATAAAACAACACACAAACGCACCTGGTGGGGGGCTGAGATTCATCTGTTTCTCCACCTCGTTCTGGAGCTCCTTCAGCTTCTCTGCCTCTTCCTCCATCTCTCTGACCCGGGCTTTGATTGCCTCCAGCTCCTGCAACAGAGAAATTATTAGAACATTTAGTCCATCAAGAGCATAATACAACTCACTGAAACATTTATCACAAATGCCTTAATCACATGATGTGGATGACGGTTATGCTACGCTAGAACGCTGACCACCTAATAAAACTAACCATGAAATGTAATCATTAACAAATATGACCATAACACCCCTTTACCAATACCAGGAAGACGGCAGGGTAGCAAAGAGATGATGAATCTGTGGTGGTGCCGTCATAACATGACTACAATCTAAAGAGCATGGGTGTGTGTTGTTTCTGCCCAAAAGAAAAAACACACACATTGGGACTACTTCCACCTAAAAATGTCTGACTGGTCCTGAACCTTCGTTGTAGCCACTCATCCCCCCACATCTTTACACAGTGGTATCTACTATACCGTCTAAATTTGGCAGTAGCTGCCGCCTACAACTTGAAAGTTGAGCGTAAAGCCATTTAAAACATTTTTCTCATCAGGGCATGATATGCTTGAGTGGCATTCAAATACATAATGGGCAAACACCATTGATGCATCAGCATGGCATGCTCAGTTTTCAAGGTACCTGTCACTTCTCAATGAATATAAAGCAAATGTTCAGAAACAACATTATACGGATACAAAGAATCCAAATGACGCGTTAACATTTTTGTAAACACAGGTGGTAAATACGAATTGCAAGACATTAATTAAGTTATTTACCACGTACAGACACCCGTACCTCAAAATTGGAACGTGCTTATTTCTCATTTTTTTCGGGCCGACATGACTATGGGCTCATGCAACTGATGATATGCATTTGCTCTAAATATATTTTGACACTGAACATATCGATAAATAATTTGTACATTATTAAATAGGAAAATTGATTTTGCTGCAGCTCTACTACAGCTGAAAAATCAATAAAGAGCCTTTTTGGAAACACAACTGTTAATGTATTTGGGGTTGTGACGATGATCAGGTCTGACGAACGAAGTTGCCAGAAAATGTATTATTTTATAAAGTGAACAGAGAGGTAGCTGTGCCCTCACGTGGGAGCGGACCCTCCTGTCTGACAGTGGTGCACTGCAGCACAGTGGGAGTCATTCCAGCTCCATCCAGGGCTGGTGCCTGTGCTGGCAGGATTTGTAATGTAAAGGCTCTTTGTACAACTGGGTGCAGTGACACAGACACCCATATTAAAACCAGGTCCTCGAAACCAGAGGAGGGGTGACTGCACAGATACTGCATTTGATTATAATGGCACCATCATTACTCAGCCCTCCAACCTTTCAGCCACACGACCATTGGGTATGTCGCGATCATGGAAGAGTAAGTAATCAACGTTCACAAGCAAGATTGTTTAAATAAAAAAAAAAAAAAAAAAAAAAAAACACCCAACAATGACACATTTGGCTGCTATTTTTTTTGTCGCATATTCAGTGCATGGTCTTTCCACCCTCCCTTCTCTCATTCTTTCTTGCTCCAGCAAAACATTGAAAGGATGCAAACCCAGCCCCTCAAATACCGCAACCCCCTGCTTCTGCGTTGTACTGCCGCGCGACAGTGGGGCTCGTGCAGCCTCAAACCTCTGGACCTGCTGCAGACACGAGCAGTGAATATGCACGAGCAGGTGCAGGGAGATGAAAATGAGGCCGACTAACGCTGACCCCCCCCCCCCCATGTCCCATCGTTAATTAAGATGATCAGCTGCACGTCTGTCCCCTCCACCGAGCCGTTATAACGGGGTCAGTGTGTCGGATCCAGAGACCCGTGATCACGGTCGACGTGTCCTCTGGTCGTTTTTAAATGCAGCACTTGATGCTGAAGCTAATGTTAGCCTCCTCCTCCCCGGTGCTCTACATGTGCACACACCGGCGCATGGCCCGCGTAATGGAGCCGGTAAAGCGAATAAAAGATGTCGTTACCGTAAAGCAGGTCGCCTCCTCGAGCAGTGGACTCGCACAGCGGCTAATGGCGGCGGCGGCCTGTCCTACCCTCGTCCCCCCGACTGTCTCCCGTATCTCCGTCTCGCATTTTTTTTTTTTTTTTTTTTTTTTTTTTTGGAGACGAGGATTTCCCCCCCAACAGCTCGAGCTGCTCCCTGGCGCAGAGAAACTGGCGCCGCTGTTGCGCCAAGATGGCTGCTGCCACCACGCATGTCACCACCCATTTCTACTGCACTGCGTGAACCACAATGGCGGGTTTGATGTCGAGCTGCAGGCAGCGGGGACGTACCGCTGCACCGCTGCCCGGCGTGCGACCACACACCCGCGGGGAGAACAACAGACCCGTGCCCGCTCCGGCCAACGTGTCCGTTAAACCCGCACCGGACCCCGGCGCACGTGTGGCCGCGCGCGGCTCTAACAATGCCCTTCACTCACCGGGTCCTCGATCGCGGCCTCTCCGTCTTCTAATCCCGGTTCTTCGTCACCGACGCCGGGGTCTTCCAGCTCGGGATGTCCGGGGTCTGAATCTAGTAGGGATTCCTCCGCCAGTCCGTTACCGAACTCCGCCATCGCCCTGTTCCAGCTGTACCGACAAGCCTCGTGGCCAAACCAACGCACAGGCCGCTACTCACGCGCACGGGGCTGGAGTGAGCGGGGCGGCGGAAAGAAAAAAAAACGGCGGAAAACACGCCGCTTAGAAAAAGTTAAAATGGGGAATAAAAATGCTAGCTACAGTTCCAGCCACTGCTCAAACAGCATAGCACGATAAACAAGAACTGCTGTTTCACTCACTTCCTTTGAGCAGTGGTCCTAATTTACGACAGAGAACCTAGTTTATTTACTTAAACGAGTGTATAAAAAAGGCGAGGACTCTACGCGAGAGCGGCGGCGTCCCTTCAGTTCAGAAATGGAAGCCGGGGGCGGAGTCAAGTATCACTGCGGGCGTAAAACTCGCAATCCTATTCGTCCGCGGAGGATTCTAGACCAACCCCTTTTATGTATGCCGCGTTCCTATTGGATGGTCGTATATGATTTTCCGGTTCCTAAATCGCATGTGTTCTTTTAATTGGATTACGTTTCTGTCAATCATTTCCCTGTCAACTGTAAGTAAACCGGCAAAGCCAATTGTTTGCCAAATTAATTCCAGACACATTTGAGTGTGTCATACAAATTGTCTCCTCCAGTGTGACCTAAGTGACCTTTAGTTAAAATATACCACTCAGGTAAAACGTCAAATGTTTTGTGTGTGTGTGTATATCAAAAAATTAAACCTTTGTCACATACAAACAGTGGAACAATGCACCTTTTCAGAATGTGATAAACACAATTTGGAGGGAAAAGTGAAATCCACAGGATCAAATTAACTTGGCAACTCTTCCCCATTTGCATAGCCAGATCTGCTTCTGGCACAATTAACAGTCACTGCAATCAGAGAGATATGCTTTGTTGTTGTTCAACTGATTTTATTTGTTTTTCTGTATATCAAAGAAAGCATAATGGAGACCAAACACAAAAAGGCAGGTACAAGTGAGGAGGAAAAAATAAGCTTAATCAAAAATCTAACAATTCATAACAACACTGCCACTATTATTGTTCAATATTCAAAGGAATACCATATTGTTTTTTTAGCAGAGAGGTGGCATTTAAAACCATTATGGATCAATAATAATCAAAAACAGTGATGGGTAGTAATGATAAATCGTATAAGTAGTAGTACAGTTATAACAATAGTGATAATCAAAGTGACAATGAAACATAAGAGAATAAAAAGCAGATCTCCATAAAAACCTATCTAGTTTGGACAGTGCAACACCGTGTCTGTGTGTGTGCGTGTGTGTATAATCCCAGTCTTGAAGTTAAAGCACTCCAGTCCTTGCTTGACACACAAGATACAGTTTCCAACAGAGTACAAATTATTACTCATGAAAGGACATTGTAACCCTCCTCGTTTCATAAAACACACCAAGTGACTCTTAATGCCATGTTAATGGCTGTGTTCATTTGAAATGTCTGTAGCTTGTGCAAAAATTGTGGACTAGTGCAAGTGTCAAGCCGTGGGATGTCCTTTACAGTTTGCATTTACGAACACCTCTCCTGCTCTCTGTCGACCTCAGGATTGCTTTTTGGTTTTTGAATGACAGAAAGCAAAGGGAGGATTACTTTGGAATATCAGTTATTTTTTAATATATTTCTTTACAAAAGTTCATGTTTTAGTTTTGCATTTTTGTTAAAACTATCAATAGTAACATTAATATACAACTTAAATTGAAGGAAAACATCTTTAGTATGTTAAGTGTCCTTCAACACAGCACCATCTTATTAGCTCTCAGTCAACACGTTTAATGTTTCCTAATTGGCTTTCAAGATTTGAGTATTCATTAGTCCCTTGAGGATACTAGTCATACCCAACTTTCTCCCTTGTCATGGTTTCCAGATATGAGATCTCATTTCACAGCACGTACATTTCCAGAATTAGTAACTCTGTATCAAAACTGAACAAAACGAGGGGGGAAAAGTAAGGGATTTCAAGCCCTGTTAAGGAGGCTTGGCTTTTGACCTAAATAAAAGTCTGTTACGCCAGTTTTTAATTGCTTCTATTGGCATTTGTATAAATATTGAAGCAAATCAATTGAGTACTTATCTTTCCTGTCTTATGCAAAGAATTCATGGAAAAGAAAACCCTAAATTAACAAATTCGGTCTGACCCCTCCCCCCCCGTGCCGGTGAGGATGAAATTAATTACATTATAGAAGAATCCCATGGGCTTGAATTCGTATACCTGGTGGCGTATCTTCTTAAGGCGGTCATATTTCTAACACACCCACAGTATGTGAAAACATTTTTTTTTTTTTTTTTTTTTTTTCTTTAACCCTACAGGTTTGAAGAGCTGCATTTCAAAATGAGATATACACCATTTGGAGGGAAAGTGAAATCCACAGGATCAAAGTAATTTGTAATAAAAACAAGATAGTTGGTAATTATGTAATTATAGTCCTTGGCCAAGAGGATTGCTGGCAACTTTACAGGCAGGATTTGCTATGTTCTAGGTACAGAATATGACATTCAGATATTTCCCCCAAAGATTGATATAAAAGCATTTTGCAACAGAACTCTTTTTCATTTACAAACCAAGGGTGCTTCTTGCAAAATTATGCTCACACCTAAAGCATGTTTCATTGACTAGCAAAAATCAATTTATTTCACGTGATTTATATTAAGGCATCCATCATGCAGTAATGCATCTTTCAATAAAAAGACACTTGCATTAGAATGCTTAAAAACATTTCAAACAATGTAAAATGTGTCAAAGTGCGGTATGCCAAGATTCTACGTCCCTCAGCCTCTCTTTTTGCCCTGTCTATTAGGATTGTCATGAAAACTATGAACATGTAAATGGGGACAATTCAACAGCCCTATTCTCTCTAAAGTACCTCTTTTTTAATCCCAAATGAGTGGACACAACACTCTTCAGATCATACTCCTGTAGAAAATAAAAAAAGGTGACCAGCTCTTCCTCTCCCAATGGTTCAGTCCAGTTATATTATATCCAAGCAACCTTTGCCCTAGAAGTGAAAGTAGGCATGGGAAATACAATTCCACAGGAGAAAACTGGGAGTTATATCATGTTATTATCCCAGAAAATTTCCAGGCCTTCCGTCAAATGGCCACTTCCAAAGAGGAAACACGTTTGCATCAGTCTTTAGGGTAGCACAGTTCAAGCATGGCGAGTCGAATGCCTTTACAAATTATAGGAAGGTCATTTAAGTAAGGTTATATATAACCACAGGCTTAGGACCAAAAATGTTTGGATAAAGTGTGTAAGGATCGAAGGAGACTTGAGATGTGTTCATCACTTATCAGACAGCAACTGAGTTAGTGTGAAGCAGCATGGAAATAGTCTGCTGTTGGATTGGATTTCGGGAGAACTCTATAGATTAACAGATTTCGAGTCAGTGAATGTTGAGCAAGGGATAGCGGGTGCAGGGGGAGCAAACTTCAAAAACTAAAGAATATTAGCTTTTGAGGATTAGTGCTGAAATTTGTTTATTAAAATCTGAGGAGCCCAAATGGGTCCAAGAATAGTCAGTGTGCAGACCAATCCTGATCTGAGTCTTTAACTGCTGCTGGTGGCCGTCTGTGGAGGCAACTCGATAACCATCTCCCCTCCAGAGCTGGTTACCGGAGTGGAGTGAGGTCCCGGCACAACACTGCCAGGTCCTCCGTTACCGGTTCCGTTCTTGTTGACGAGCGTCGTCGGCTGGCCAAAGTTAGTGGTTCTCAGGGTTGCCAGGTGTCGTGGGGAAAAGACGTGGGCCCTCGCTGCCGCCCGGGATTCAAAGGAGAAGTTGCAGGCATCACAGCGGCCGGTCAGCGTCTCCTTTGGCACTGGCTGGCCAGCCATCGGGGAAGCTGGAGGTTCAGTGACGGTCAGCTGAACAGGCTTGGGCAGGATGGGACGATTGGCTTTGAGAGCGTTGTACTGCAGGTAGCTTCCTGAGCTCATGTCCACCTTTCCACTTGACAGAGGAGACTGGGAATGGGGAGGTGGGGAGGACAGACAGGACCAGAGAGAATTAGTTTAATGTCATATCATTTAAAGTTCAAATTTTGTTACAGGTTTAACTGAACAATCTATATTATTGATTTATGCACAATTTAGCAATTCTGTTCCTTTAATAGCTTTGTTTTCATAGACAGCAACATGTGTGCGTTATTGAGCAATATTTTGAGCACTCATAGGCAAGCAATACTAGTTAATCAATATATGCTATTGTTAGAGCAATACCCCCCCCCCCCCAGAAAAAAAAAAAACTGAATTTCAGCTGCAGTGAACTCCAGGATCGAACACATTTAACTTTCAGGGAAAAAAAAAAAAAAAAAAAAGGACGTGAATAGAGCACTACAGCTGAAATCCATTTCATAATAGATATTTCTATTACAATTAAATGATGCAGTAAATAATAATGAACTGTGCTCCACTGCTATGCAGAAAAAAAACTATTTTTGTGTGTGTGTGTGTGTGTGTGTGTGTGTGTGTGTGTGTGTGTGTGTGTGTGTGTGTATGCGTTTTGTAAAACAAAAACTTTAGAATTTGCTTGAAATAATTCAATGTCATACATTTTCACAAACATTAACATCAAGCGCATGAAATGCTGATTCCACTGAAAGTCAACATACGATATAAAAATATTGCCCGGCCCTACAACAAAAGTTGCAAGGTGATGTCAACAAAATAAAATGTCCCTCTCCCCATATACCTACCTTGCTGTTAATTGTATTAGTCCATCTCCCTGTATAAACAATTATGTGATTTTGTACCAAAGGCTTTAGAAAAACGTACATCGTAAGGCTAGTTATCAGCTTACCATTTTCTCTTGCTGCAGCCTCCAGCGCTTCTCCTTGGCTCTGGTGTTTTGGAACCAAATCTGCACCACCTTGAGCGGCAGGTTGAGCTCCGTACCGATTGCCTCACACTCCATGGCATTAGGATGGGCACAGGTCTCGTAACAGGACTGCAGAATGGAAAGTTGGAGGCAGGACAAGTGTGTGCGCGGCCTACGGCTGGATGAGTGGGGCAGAAAGCTGCTTTCCGTTGGGCTCGACTTCGCTAGGACCGGGGTGGAGGGGCTGGCCACTTTGGCAGAGCTGGGGGTGTTGGGGCTAACTGGTGCAATGCTGGGGGTTGGAGGAGGGGGGATGGGTCGAGGAGACTTGTGTGCTGGAAGAGCCAGTTGTTCTCTCGATAGAGTGTTGATTTTAATGGGGACCTTGGGGGTCCAGTAGTTGAGCCCGTTCTGTTTCTGTGGCACCACTGTTGTGGCATGAGGCCTGTTGTTGATGGGAGTTGTGGGCAGCTTGGGCACCATGCGGTTAGTGGTTCCTGGTCCCGGACCCATCTCGTTTTCGTTGTCTTTCTCCTCATCGGTCTTTTCTTCCTCGCTTTCCTCTTCGAGCTTTCGTTTCTGGGCCGGTCGTGGGGCAATGGGGATTGGATCCTTAGGTGGTGGTAAAAGGACAGGGGTGTGAACTTTGGGTGCAACTTTGACCATAGTGACATTGCTGGTGGTTTCGAGCTTGGTCTTTGGCACTGCAGAAGCACTGCTGCTCACAGGAGACACTGTGGTAGAGGAAACAACCTCTTTGGGTTTGATAGGAACTGGGGCTATTTTTTTCACCATCATAGGTTTGCCCAGCTCCTTCACAGGCTCTCTCTCTGTCTTGATGAGGGTGCGCACAATTGGAGTAGTTGTGATGCACCCAGTATTATTTGGAGCAGGCTTGTTGGAGAAAATAGGTTTGGAAAGAGGCCAGGTAAATTTGATGAGAGGTTTGCCAACGGCTGCCAGGGTCCCATCACTGATGAATCTGACCTCACCCTTTCGTTCCCTCGCCCTCATGTTCTGGAACCAAATCTGAACAACCTTCTTTGGAAGGTGGACCCACTCTGAAATCTGTTCAAACTCATGTTTCCCAGGATTTGGGTCCTTGAAATAGCAGCCATACAGAATGTCAAGTTGTTCAGCTTGAATGATGGTCCTTGAACGTCGCATATCCCGATATCTTTTTCCTTTGGACTTTCTCTGCTGCTGCTGTTGCTCCTGCTCCTTTTCCTTCTCCCTCTCTCGCTCCCTTTCCAATAGCGTGGCATTCATCTTCTCTGCTGCCCTCATGTAAATACTAGACTTTGAAATGTTGTTGCAGCTCACCAGACTCAAACTGCTGTTGGAAGAGAGCATGGAAGTAACAGGTTCAGGCTTCACCTGGACAACCACCAGGCCTTTGGATGTGGGCCTCAAGCCGAGCCCATCCAGCAATTGTCCCTTCTGTGCTGCGATTTTATCAGCCAGAGATGATGAGGAAGAAGCAGATTTGTTGTGTCTCCCCATGCTGAGATCCAGAGCGGACTCACAATCACCACCATTGGACAGGTAGTGGGAAGTTTGGCTGTGGGACGAGAGAGACTGCGAAAGAAGAGAGCTGGAGAAGCGTGTGATAGTAGGCGGGTTAGGAAAGATGGGTAATTTGCTCCCATCAACCAGTGAAGGAGTAAGAGAGAGGACATAGGGGCTAAGGAACTGAGTGGAAAAAGGAGCAAGGGACAGAGGAAGTGAGTGGAGAGCACTGGTTGGAATCTCGTGAGAGTGTGAACTTGGAGGATCCCCTTGGGCCTCCAACTCTAGATCCACATAGGGGTCCTGTCTCTCTTTCTTCACCTCCACCTCATCGCGCTCAAACTCCCCCTTTTGTTTTTTCCTCTTTGCTCTCTGACCTCCTCCACCCTCCTCCTCTTCATACTCGTCTTCTGCATCAGAGAGAAACACAGTTGTGGAGCGCAACACCTTTCCGCCAACTGGCCCCCTATCACCATGGACTTCCCCATGTGCGTCATCTTTAGCAGGGCTCTCAGGACCGTCCCTCAAAGACCCATTCTGACTTTCCTCATCAGACACAATGACAGAGGTGTATACCTCGTTTTCTGAGTCAGAGGTGAGGCAGGAATCCCCCTGACCCTCCCTTCCAAAATCTCTCTTTCTGCGTTTCCCTCTTGTGCTTGACAAATCCATCGCCTGACTACCTGACGCTTCAACATCATCCTCACCTTCCGCAATAATCAGTGAGTTTTCCTCGTCGTCATAGTCGCAGTCAGAACTTTGGGCATGCCTTGTAAATCCTGCCAAGCGTTGCAGGTGTTCTAACTCTGTTGCCCTCTGCCTCTGTTTTGCATGTCGGGCTCGGCTCAACCACCTGCGTACCTCTTCCTCAGAGAGCCCCACCTCTCTGCCCAGAGCCTCACAGTCCTCGTGGGGAGGACTTGCAGCGTCAGCCTCACTTCGTGACTCAAAGAATGCCCAGAGAACTTCCGACTGGAACTCTGACAGCACTGGAAGGTCTGGATAAATGGATCCCATTGCATTACAAGGGGGTCGGGTTTGGTTGTTAGTTAAGGCATTTGTACTCGGGCTAGATTTTGGGGTGCCAAGGGAGCCACAAGGGCTAGTGCCCGAATGGGATTTCTGAGGAGTAGAATCAGGGCTAAGTGTAAGGTTTAAATTTAAAGGACTGAGGCTTGAGTTGCTGGGCACAGATGCAGAAGGCGAGATATTTTTATTGCGGAGGCTCTTCTCTGTGCCCACTGGGGAAAGATTGAGGCTAGCTGCTTTATCACCTTCCAGGTCCAACTGATTAGTCGAGCCGTCTCCATCTGTTGTGCTATCTCTGTGCGCCTTCCCATTGTCTTCGTTATTCTCAACCTTCACTTTGCCTTCTATATTAGGACACTGTGCAGATTCTTTACTGTCCTCCTCCATAAGTTTCTCAGATTTAATGTTCTCTGTAGTACAGTTATTCCTGCCCTTGATCTGATCCGAGACCTTCTCTTCGATTCCCTCGACCCTGTCCTGTCTTTCTTGTTCTCTCTCACACTTTATAGTCTGCTCATCCAGGCAGGGCTGTATGTTTGTTGGAACTCCTGCAGAGGGCCACTGGTTCTGTAAGCTGTTAAGTCTTTGGGTTAGGAGGGCTTGCTGGGCTGTGCTGAGACCTACGAATGGCACACACTGGGTTAGGAGCTGGCCTTGCTGGTTCTCTATGTGCTGCTGTGTTCGGGCTTGGAGCCCATTCAAGATCAAGGGCATGACCATTTGAGGCTGAGGCACGAGCTGAGGCACGGCGGAACCAGGAGCAGCACCGGCCGCGAACAGGGAGGGGAGGAGGGAGTGTGAGAGAGTGTTGGGACTAGATGTGAGGAGGGTGAGAAAGGCTGAGACCGCCTGAGCCGAGGCCACAGGGGAGGTGAGGAGGGAGGGAGCCACTTGTGAAGTTTGAATCTGCTCGCCGTCTTTTGTGGTAGTCACCATCAAGGTCCCAGGAGCAGCACAGTTGGTGGTGGCAACTAACTGACTGGTTCCACCTCCAGATGTGGTCACTACAGTGTTCAGAGCACTGGCGGTGGTACCTCCCAAACTAGCAGTGGCGGCTGCGCTGTTTGCAGCTTGTGCAACAATTCCAGCGTTTCTGCTGCGGGTCTGGTGCAAGACAGATTTCATATGGCTCTCAAGGGTGATGGCATGATTGTAGGAGACTCGACATACAGCACACTGGTATGGTTTGTTTGAAATATATGGCCGAGGCAGGACAGGAACTGAGGGAGTTGGGGGATCAATGTCCCCACCTTGTTTTGCAGAGCCTGTTGTCATCCTCTGGATGTGGGATGCAGAGTTGTAATGAACTTTCAAGGCAGTTCTGCCAGAAAAAGTTTCCAGGCAGGCATTGCATTTGAATGACTGGGTGTTATTTTCAGCTGGTGCACCATTTTTACCAACTGCCTTTTCACTACTGTCTGGGATTTCTGTGTTTTCAGTTGTATTTTGCTGTTTGGCTCCTGTGACTTGATTTGCCTCCTCTTCTGGCTCCGGCTCAGCTACAACTCCCTCCTGTTCCGTTATTCTCTCTTCCTCCATCTCTTTGTCTCCCAGCGTCTGGGCAGCGTCTGAACTCTCAATAGATTGGCAGGTATCTGAACAGACGTCTTCAGCGTGCTTCAGTTGTGAAGATTCAGCGCCTGATAGAATGAATAAGCAGGTTTAACTTTTAGTTCTAGTAAATGGAGGTCTAACCGATAACAGAAGTGCATACATAGCAACTTTTTAACCCAACTGCATCCATCCAACCCACTTCAGGAGCAATTTTCCCCCATTGTAAATGCCTTTCTTTGTTTTTCCGTTATGTAGTTTTGAAACTCAATTTTAATACCAAAAGAAGATCAACATTATAAGAATCCATGTATGAACTAAATCTGGTTTGGCTGTATAATAAAACAGTAGTATTTTTCACACTCACCTAACAACTTTAGAGTACTTTTGTCCTCTTCTCCTCCACTGCCACCCTGTCTTAGAACAGCCTGTTAAAGAAAATGAAAGGAGTGTGTCAGCAAAATTTCCATAGCAAATGTAACTCTGTAACAGCTCCTTTCGGATGAGCTGAATGCTATGTTGCTTATAAAGCTGCACAAAATTTGGGCGTTACTTATTGATGTGTGGTTATAGTACACATAGCTCAGTTAGCCTTTAATTTACAAATTACCCTGAAGCCATAAATTAAGTAGTCTTTGAACAATTCATCCACCAATAAAATTCCTTCTATTTCTTAAACACACAACAAACATAATTGTCATGAACCAGTCACAAAGTATGTTAATTTGGGCTCCACCATGCAAATACTTTCACACTGACATTTTTGGTGACTGGTTAATCCAAGTTAATATGCAAACTGTCAAAATAATGAACATAAACACTGCCAAAACTCAATCTGCACAAACAAGGCATGAGAATGAACAGAGTACGCCCTTAACAGTCACACTACTAATTACTAATGTAGTAACAGATTATGCAGAAATATGTGCATATTTGAGGCGATTGTGGGTAAACCATTTTAGCCCAGGAATATCAATGTCATAATCAAATGTGTTGGATCATTCATGTTTAGATAGATGTTGTATTTTGTTTAAAAACAAACAACAAAAAAACACCTGAATTAAAGATCAAGAGCACTGTTATTATTGAGTAATTACACACAAGCATGTCGAAACACAATTAGTTTTGTTTCATAAAAGTCTTACTTGTGTCTCTTTTTGTGTGTGTTTTTAAAGATGCATGATGACCAAACCAGGGTATTAATAAAGTTATCAATATATCTAAGGGATCTTTCCTCATATCATAATATATATATATGACAGAAGGTGGACAAAGTAACAGAAACAAATTATAACACAGTAGCCTAGCAGTGAATGCTGATTTGGTGAGACTCCTATGATTTTAAATAATTTAATGTAAAATCTGTGTAAAAGTTGTGATGCGACTACACCTCTTTGCTATTGCAGTTCTCCTTGCCACATCGCATATTTTGTATTAACTGCAGAGCTACTGCATTGCAAGGCCTTTGATATTTTGTCCAACCCTTGTATATCAGCCAGCAACAAGTGGGCTCATTAAACATTATGAACATAATTGATGTACTACCCAAAGTTCTATTATTCAAGGAGAAAAGCCTGGCCATACAGCCTAGCCATACTTACAATGTCCAGCAGTTTGTCAACACAAGATGGAAGGACGCTGTGTTGCTCAGTGAGATGTAGAGACAGGGAGGATCTGTCTGGTTGCCCTTTTTGGCACAGGGGGCACAGCCACTCTGCCACTCCATTTCTTTCACAACTCACTGTCTCTCCAGACTCCTCCTAACAAAACAAATAGGTGTTAGAGATTCCCACGCTTTCTGGGGCCGTGATAATTCATCACAAATGCAGAATAAAAAAAAGAGAAAGAAAATAAAATGCAACGTTGGGACATAATTTCACCAAAAAGGGAGCTGCACCCAACAAGATACAAGTATACTGTTACATGTTGATTACGCACCTTAGCTAGTGGACCAACACTCATCATGCATTGCCATGTCTAATCATTTTAACCCACAATCAGAGGTCCGTTACCATACCATTCAATTGGCATGCCGTGTCCCTTTTAACAGTACTCCTAGAGCCGAGATTAGTATCCAATTCTTACAGGTCTTTGAAGTGTCACGCAACCAATAACTATGTTTTGTAGGGAGGTTCCCAACATTTGGACTGCAAGGACCGTATCAAATTACACAATTAATATGCAATTCTGTTAATTGCACCTTTGAAATGTAAAAAAGGTGGTCATACAAGGCTTTTAGATTGCAGATCAATTTAAATAAATTCATGTTTTAAATCGCTTTGCCATCCGTCCAACTTTCCACAAACTATTGAAATGTACTAAATGCAGGGTATAGTGGAGTTACACTCAATCATCACAACACACACTGTTTGACATTTAAGTAAGAGTATACAGAGTCTCCTTAGGTACGTGTCTAATATACTAAATATGATCTAAATAATTACACTGCACAAGCTCGACCTGCATGATCAAATAACTGGTACTCCCACGTAGTTTCAAGGAAGTCGAAATAGACCACCAGTCTTTATTCAACAACACAGCTTTGACTTTTTTTTTTTTTCTTTTTTTCTGTGTTGCAAGCATTCATGATCCCAAAAAAAAAAAATGCAACCAAGACAGCAAACCCTGGCCATGAGGAGAAATACCAACACATCTATAATCCTCACTTCCTCGTCATGCCAATTAGCAAGCTAGCAGGGTTATACGAGAGGATAACGTGTCGACAAGTCTGCATGGACAAACGCACATCATGTAGCAAAGCCCCGCATGTCGAGTTTCACAATCAAAAGCCAGGATTCAACCAGATCGACGTGTTTGTGCTCGTAGCTGGCTACTTAATGAGCGGTCTAATTAGCCATGCCTAGCAGAGACGAATCAATTAGCTAGCAAGCTAGGTTGAGAAGCCCCAGTAACGTCGCATTACAGTCGCCTCTTTGCAAAGGCTGCTTAGTTTAGGGGGAAAACAACACACGGGGGGAGACAGGCTCCTCTCCGGGGCTGCAGAGCACCGGGCAGCCGCCGGCTCTCGGTTCACACTGCACGGTCATTAAAGTGATAAACAAAAAAAAAGGAGGAGGTTGAGCTAATAACAGTCGTGTCACTTTGCTAGCTAGCCTGTTAGCAGACAGATAATTAAGGGCTCCTTTAAACTGTCTCCCACCGGCTGCGAGGTGGGAGCTGCAGCCTCGCCGACTCGAGTTCACCCGGGACTGAAAACACCCCGGCGGAGCAGGAAGATCACAAAACCCCGGCCTCGAGTTGAGTGCTTACCCCTGTGATTGTGTGCTGCCAGTCGGGTGTGTAGTGTTGCACCGCCCGCCGCCTGCTGCTCAACAGCGCAAATTGAGGCCTAGCCGGACTAAAGCCATTTAATTAATGAACGTGGGCTCCGCTTACAGATGTGTTAGGAAACACTCGCTCCCCCTCCTCCCTCGCCGCCCAGCAGACCCCCTTTTGACGCGTCCTAGCGCTCGGATCCCTTCCTTACACACTTAAGGGGTGCAACACATGGCCATTTAAAGTACCATTTTAAACAGCTCCGAGGCGTAATTGGCGAAAGAATTTAAAACGCGGAGGAAAAAAGCGAGTTGAAGCGGAGTACGTGCGCCGCGGTCGGCTCGACGATGGGGGTGGTGTAGGGAGAGAGCAGGCGAGGGAGAGGCGAGGGGCGAGGGGGGGGAAAAGTTTGGATTTAATGTTGGATTTCTATAAGGGATCGGATTAGTATGGGGCACAAGCCGTCGTTTGCTCAACCCTCTGGCGGTCGCAGGCCACTCTGCCCGCTCGAATCGGCACAATTAACCGATCGAGAAGGACGTTTAATTAAGTTCAGAGCAATTAGCTAATGCGTCTTTACCTGCATGGTCGCCGCTCCAGCACGCACACACACACACGCTTCCTCTGTGGCTCCTCAGAAGTGAAAAGTTTTTCTTGCCTGCCTCTCTCTCTCTCTCTCTCTCTCTCTCTCTCTCTCTCTCTCTCTCTCTCTCTCCTGTTCTCCCCCTCCCTTCATTCGCCCTTCATTCTCTCTCCCTCTCTCTCCTTCCCCTCTTTCGTCTAGTAAACAGACCACAGCTCCCCCAAGGCTGATTGCTGACATTCAGAAGGGACGCACTCGGCTATCAAATCCCTTATGTAACCCCGCAGATATTAGATTATTAACGAATGTGTGTTGTGATACCGATTAGTCGAGATAATACAATAAGAAATAATAAAAGATAATCCCCCCCCAAACAAAGCACGTCGATGCCTTGATTGCACGAAATCCCCTTTAATGTGAAACCAGTACTCGTTTTTATGTTAAAGGTGAATAAAAAAACGAGTCTCCATTCTGCCAACTTGGGCTGACACAAAGAGTGTGACGAGTTAATTAAGGCTGAATAATAGAGATGTGTGTGTGTGTGTGTGTGTGTGTGTGTGTGTGTGTGTGTGTGTGTGTGTGTGTGTGTGTGTGTGTGTGTGTCTGCTTCTGTGTGTGAATTATAACGTGTTTCCAATCAGATGATAGGTGTGGCGCACATCGACAGTGGAGAATGTGGAGTAAATATTTATGAAGCAGAGGGGATTAAAATTGCACCATCTGTATGCCCCTGCGTTACTGGGACAGGAAGTGATGTTCCTGAATACCGCGATAGGTGTCTCTAATTGCGCCTGTGCAGAAATAAACTCCGCTGACGTGTGGTGGTGATTCTGGTTTATGTGTCTCTCGCTTTTTGATGCCGCACGATTGGGATTTAAGGACTTGATGAAGGTGCGTGTGTGGGAGTGTGCAGTTTAAAACTCTGTGGTTCCGTTTGGAGATTTTGATTTGTTGGTGTGTGTGAGTCTGCAGCAGCAGCAGCTCGGGATAAATGACTGGAGACTGATTCATAGTGACACAGGTGCGTTTACAGGAGCTACTGCTGTACTGCTGTAGCGCCTTTTAGGAGTAAAGTTGGTAAGAAACAGTACAGTTTGGAGCATTTTGCCAACAGTTTAGAGTGGGGCTTGACAACAAAATAAGCATAAACAGAATACGTATTCAATTAATTCACAAAACGCAAAATCAACCAGGCAAAGTTTGAGAACCCTGCGTAAAATAAAGGTTTAATGCAGTGGTGAGGCAAGTAAGCAGATCTTTAACTTAAGCTATAACACAATGGTATCATATTTTTTTTGCTTTGTAAAAGTCATACATTCAAAATATTATTTCACCACAGTATAAGTACATAGGTACAATAAGGATATATATATATAGGTATACATACATATATACACACTCAAATTGTTATATTATTTGTATTGTGCATTACTGTTTAAGATGCATATTAATGTAGTAGATTGAAGTGAAGGTCATTTTAAATTATTTATATAAGTGTATAATATCTTATAATAATATCTTAATCTGTGAGATATTACATACAAAATACAAACATGAATCTGTATGAATAAGAGGTAACGTACAGGTACCTCAAATATGTAATCCTACTGAATTTAAAGCCCATTACTTGAATTAATGTGCTTAGTTTTTGTCATTTCAGATGAGTGTGGAAGTGGAAAGAAAATTTTTGTGCAATGCTGACACTCTCAAAACACTGGAGGAGATTGGGGGTACGTGTTAAATTTGTCCACCACACTGCATGGGTAAATTTAGAACTGAGGCATTTAACTGATGCTGTGATCCACGTGAACTTCCAAAGGGTCACTAAAGGACTTCATTTAATGACACTGATTGCTGTGGTTTTCAATGTAACTGTACAGACACTGGCCATCTGCCTCTTATTAATAGTGAAGTTAAATTATCTTTATCAGCCTCGTTAGCATCTTCATATTCAGTTATCCATTTTTTAAATCAGCTATCTCTCTCCTTTCACTTCTTTTGCTCAGCAGTGTGTATTGGTCAGCGGCAGTTTCGTGACCAGTACTTTGACACCCCCAAGTTTGACCTGACTCTGAGAGACATGTGGCTGCGTAAACGTAAGGAATGCTGGGAGTTGAAGTGCCCAACAGCAGTCAACGGGACAGAAGAGGCATCTGGAGTACAAGCTAAAGCAGCAGCACTGTGTTCTCGCTACAGGGAGATAACCAATCTGGCCGAGATTCAACGGAGAGTGAAAGAGGTCATAAAAGACATTTGTCAGGACAGAGAGACGGAGGCAAGCCCCTCACAGGAGGATGAGACTTGGCTGAGCGAAATTAATCTGGTGTGCTTTGCAGATTTTACAACACTGCGGCAGTCGTTCACTTTAGAGGAGCAGGGGCTGCAGATAGATCTGGACCAAGCTAACTTTGGCTACCATGTGGGAGAGATAGAGGTCCTGGTTCCAGAGGGAGGAGATGTGCAGTCTGCCTTGGAGAAGATCGAAAGAACGGCAGGAAAACTGGGTGAGCTCAAAGCTGTCAAACTGCCCAAGTCTTTTATATAAATTCAACACAGTCAGTATCATATTTATGTGTTATATTCATATTCATCAGTAAAATATCAATCTGCCATTCTATAAATATATTTTTCTTTTTCTTCTCAGGTCTGTCTGATCAGGCAGTTGAGGGGAAAATGCATATTTACCTTCAAAGGAATCACCCAGAGCACTACAACAAACTACTGAATGCACATGTTTTGTAACATGTTATAAGTTTGACATATTATATAAAATTCTGTGAAACTTACGGGTAAATTGTTTTAAAGTTTTATCTCAAATACTCATTAATGTAAAACTGAGGTGTTTATATATATATATATTGGTTTTTTTTATCTTAAGACTCACTGCAATCAATCACTGTACAGACCTGAAACTCGCAAGACATTTACTGAATTAGAAAGTTCAGAAAAACAATAATAGGCCCTTGAAATTTACCCTTCGAAGGGTGCCCAACGGCTTTGTCCTATACACAACATGCAACAGTTAAAGTTTTGTCGGGCTACGAAGCGTATTAGAGGAAGTGTGAATACTGGAAATAAATAGGGTGCCATACTGTCGTTTCACTATTAATGGTGATTGTTTTGTACAGTGTTGAAATATTATACACTCCCAGATGGAGAGCTGATGACTCTGTGTTTCACCTCCAGCACAGTGTGAAGGTCAGAAACCAATCCTTCTTATGCCTTCTTCAGCAGCTGGATTTTTCTTGTTGTCTATGAACAGATGTTTGTGTGCATATATTGGCTGCCCATGGTTTTACATCAACAAGCCTTCATTCAGCGTGATCCAATTTGCTGCAGCGCTCACTCAGTGCTAGTTTCCAAACATTTAAAAATATTTACATTCATGTTGAGGTTTCAATAATGTTCACTATGAAATGGGTTAAAGGGCTAAAATGTCATCTTCGGGTTGAATGACTTCTCTTTCCCTCTTTGAATTGTACTGATGGTTTGAAATCAAATAAAGGTCAGCAAAGTGTTAAAATAAAAATGTCTTTTTCAGCACAAGAAAATTAAGTAATTCCATTGCATATTTTTATGACACTATAATCATTTAAAAATGTTACACCATCATTACACTACAAAAGTTTTCTAATAAGTATTTTGTATGTATTATGGGTAAGAGTAAAACCATTCAGTTGACTCCAACAGACTGTCTGCACGACTATGGCAGTGTCATGCATATTACTTATCCTTTTTGTTTGACAAGAGATGTATCTTGTTATCACGACAAAGAATCTAGTTAAAATGATATAATAGTCTGGTTGAATTGATAGAACTTGTTTTTGTTTTACAGCAACAGCAGATTTGTTGTCATTATTATGAGGAAAGTTACTGGTATGCTGCAGAAATAGATGAGTGGAAGCACTTTATTATCTGTTTACATTTGTTTGCAGCATGCTCTTGCAAAGCAAGATAGATCAAAATGTAATTATGATGCACACACTGCAGGGTTTAGTTTACTGCTGTGTTTTCATCTATAATAAGAGGACTCGGTCAGCTCATTCAAATCCTCTCACTCATCCATTTCTGCAGTACTGCAATGACTACGTCACATGATTCCCCCCAGAGAAGGAGACTTGTTACAAAAGATGACTTTCACTGTGATGCATTTATCATCATCTTCAATTTCAGGCTATGACCAAGCAGTGGGAGGTGATGGAGGAGGTTTCTGGGAGCTTGAAATAAGCCCTCCAACTGATCGCTCTGCTGGTCTCGTCTCTACTTTACCAACAACAGCACCTGTTGTAGGCAGCTTTGTTTGGACACCTGTGATGCACGCACACACACACACGCACGCACGCACACACACACACACACACACACACACACAATAACAGATTGTATACAGTATAGAGTAATGTGATACATGGGTAAGCTTTTTCAGACAGAGAGCAATCATCAGTCATTTGAGAGACACACACCCAGGCTTTTTCTGAATATCAGTCTGCGTTCTGACAGCTGGGTCTCTACAGTCCTCGTCCTGTACACAGGAAGATTACACTGGAGTCCAACTTCATGCACTACCAGTAATTAACACTAACAGGCCACATCTGCTCTTATTAACATTAACGCTGCTGCCCCGTTCATTGAAGACAAAAAAAACAACAATATTGTATCTTCAATTTTGCATGGAATTTACAGAAAATGCAATAGTGATTACATGTAATACATAAAGCATGAATGGATATGTTACCAAGGCAAAATTATGCTTGAGGAATATTCAAATAGGAAAATAGACATATTTCTATGTTGTTAAATCTGAAACATGACGGGATCATGGACATTTTACCCAGTCAATCTGTAGCAAAAGGAATACAGACCCACATAATGGCACCTTTATGCAGTACAGCGAGAAGTGGACAAAGTGAAGACAGAGAGAAAAAACATCTTAACAATGCTGACAGTAGGACACACTAGACTTTTTTTAAACACTGCACTTAATAAGTAAACATCACAGCGGATTATGTTAATACTGTTAAGTAGGACATCAGTGGATCATGTAATTGTACAATGCCAAAAGTACACGAAACGTGAAAACATTAAAGAGGGAAATCAGAAAGCTTTGAGTGGAAGAAAGTGAGTCTGAAAATGTATTTGACTACGGGTTAGGGAGGCTATTCCAATATCTGGAAGAAACTTTGTCAAAAGTATTGAGAGTTCAGTGATTCTTTCTTTCTTTGGTTCCCAACATAGTGGATGGCGGTAATGCACCTTAACGCAGGTTGTCACCCGGCATTAAAGCGAAGAAGAAGAAAAAGGACTGTTTTGCGGAAGCTGAACAAACAAAGTCCAACAAACCTTTGCAGGTTTACTGTAAGGTACCAAAGCTACAACCACAGCCTCTGAACTATACCAACAGCCCACTTTATAACACTTATTTCAACACAAGCATTCACATTTAGATCACACGTTGGGTTTATTTTATATATGCACCAAGCGGTAAATAGACTGCGCAGTAGTTGACAACCAGCAAGCTAGATTATACATGTATGGACGCCTGGGAACAGATGCCTCAAACAACAGCTGTACCACAAACTGCAACCCTAGAAAAACGCATTATGATGTCCTGTTAGGTGTGACATCTTCATAGTAAATATGTTTTTCAGGAGGACTGGGCTTATGCCCTCTAGTTTCATTTTGCAAGCCATCCATGATAGCAAATGAATGATCTCTTAACATTTTAAAGCAATGATAAGGGCAGATCATTCTGTCACTTTCACTTATGGGACGAGGAATCTTTCGATATCTTATAATAGAGCTGTAAATCCTAGATGTTTATCTTATGTCTGTCTAACTGGTTTATGCCTGGTTTCTATATTGTGTATGACTTTGTGTTTTTTTGTGTAAAACGATTTTGACAGGTTTCAGTTTAGTATTTTGTTGCTGTATATATATATATATATATATATATATATATATATATATATATATATATATATATATATATATATACATATACATGTATACATACATGTATACATATATATGTAAATCAATGACAGTTATATTATATATATATATATATATATATATATATATATATATATATATATATATATATATATATATATATATATATATATACATATATATATATATATATATATATATATATATATATATATATATATATATATATATATATATATATATATATATATATATATATATATATATATATATATATATATATATATATATCAATGACAGTTCAAAACAAAGCAGTTTATATATATATATATATATATATATATATATATATATATATATATATATATATATATATATATATATATATATATATATATATATATATATATATATATATATATATAATACTGCTTTGTTTTGAACTGTCATTGATTTTCAGTCAAACAGCGCGGCTGATCACGTGACGCGGAAAGGACAGGGGTACGCGCAGGGTTTTTTTCACACTTTTGTAAACAACATGGCGATCCAGGACTGGCCCTGCTAGCCGACCGCTCACACCACACTGTGTTGTCAAACTTCAGCTGTTGTCTGCGTGATAAACGTGGCACGTCGGAGCTCGCAGGGAGTCACGCGTCGGACAAGTTGTTTAGTTCGCAGCGACACGACTGAGAGCTGGACCGACGAGCTGTCAACAACACCGTCTGACAGTCAAACGGTAACGTTGACGCTAAGTGGTTAGCATTCATAGCTAGCTCAACTAAACATGAACCCGTGCATCTGAATCACGACCGGCTAACCTTCAGTGTTCACGGGCTGGTAGATCTATTTGCAGGACAACTAGTTTGCTCTTTTAAAGAAGCAGAAGTGCAATGGCTACACCAGTGTGCGTGAATTGATGTCAGTGCAGCTAACGATAACGCAGCCTGTGACCTGCAGCCATTATGACTACTTAACCTGTGTTTGTCTGTTTCCCACTTGCTGTGTTTGTCTGTCCCCCCCCAAGGTACATCTAAAACTGTCATTTCATAACAACCTGTTCTCCTTGCTAGGCCCTCTTCAGTCTATGGGCTCTCAGTCCAGTTCTGGGATGTCTGGTGGAAGGGGCTCTTCCAGTGGCAACCCAGCTGAGCAGCCTGAAGCATCAGAACCGAACCAGAGCAGCAGCAGCAGCAGCAGCAGCAGCAGTAGCAGCAGCCGGGGCCGCAGGACGGCTGACAGGCAGCAACCAGACATACAGCCAGCATCAGAGGAGGACGTTGACTTAGCTGAAGTGCTGGCTTACCTACTGAGGAGGTGAATTGAGATGATTTTTTTTTTGTATTCAAAAATACAGGCAATATAAATACAACATTACATTACATTACAGTCATTTAGCAGACGCTTTTATCCAAAGCGACTTACAACAAATGTATTCAACATAGGTATTCAAGAGAACTACTAGTCACCAGAAGTCATAAGTGCATCTCCTTTCTTAAACAAGCATCTAAGAGCATAAACCAGAGCAAAAGTAGTGCAGAAACAAACTAATACGAATACAATAAGTGCAACAAACTAATACGAATACAATAAGTGCTACAATAAGTGGAAGGCTCAGGGTAGTACTTCATGAAGAGGTGAGTTTAAAGATGGGCAGCGACTCTGCTGTCCTGACGTCAGTGGGGAGTTCATTCCACCACTGAGGGGCCAGGACAGAGAAAAGCTGTGACCGGGTGGATCGGCCGCAGGGACCTCTGAGCGACGGGGCAACCAGTCGCCCCGAGGCAGCAGAGCGAAGGGGTCGAGCGGGGGTGTAGGGCTTGACCATGGCCTGGAGATAGGGAGACAACAAACTAACTTTTGTACTTCTGGGCCCAGTTTGTTGTTTTGTGGTGATTTGTTTTCACCCATGTGAATAATGTCAGAAATCCAACGGGTCTCAGACATCAAAGATGGGATTGTTGTTTTGTGTCTATGCCAGTCCCTGTTGGGATAGCTTACAAGTATTTTGGGGGAAAAGTGGTTAATCACTTTAACTAGTAGAAGTGCAGCGAGTGAGCAGAACAATAGAAACACCTGTGTGTGTTTACCTAACATAAATGTTAAGGAATTCCAGTTGTTCTGGTCTGTTAGCATATTTGCTTAGCTTGTGTGACTCTATACATTGAAAAGAAGTAGCACCCATCATATCTACGTTAGCTACTATGTAGGTGACGTGTATCTCGACAGTTTATTAGTCACTCTTCAAATGGAACAAAGCGGAAGGAAAGCATATTGTGTTTTACCTCTTTGTCAGGGGAGCAAATAAATAAAACACCTCATTACATTCCAATCTACTAAAGCTCCTGTAAGAGGTGGTAGGGAATTTTCCATCCTTATTCCGTTAGATTTTTTTAATGCTGTTAAAGTGCCTGGGACATTTTTGAATGTTCCTCTGTTAACTACCGATTTTTTGTTCTTCGCTGTAGAGGGTTAGATTCATTTGATCATGTATCGCGATTTGGATTTGTTGGTTTATAAACTAATGTGGTGTTTGTGTGTGCAGGGGCCAGGTCCGGCTGGTCCATGGGAGTGGAGCCACAGGGCTGCAGCTGGTCCAGTCATACTCTGACTCTGATGAGGACAGCGACGGAGCCTGGGATGGTCGGCTGGGTGACCGCTACAATCCACCAGGTAACCTCCTAATGACACCGTTCACTGTCAGGGCATCAAGGTAGACAGATACATTGTATCATGCTTATCCTTGTGAAACATACAGTTTCCACCGACACACTCATTGGAAGGCTTTTGGTGGACTGATAAAACAAAAACATTCACTTTGCTGTATTTATAACAGTGTTTATGGACGGTGTGCTTATTGTTGTCGATGTGTGTATTCTGTTTAGTTGGAATCCCACCAATACCCCTCTAGCAAAATCAGGATGAATCCATGCAAGTCATACACTTTTTTCTGCCACTGCATGCAATATCCAGCTGGGTGAAAATAGTAGCAGGGGACGAGACATATCCTCTCAGAAAAACGTTGAGTGTCAAACTAATGTATTTATTTATGTAAAGGAAAACACAAAATTCAGGGGCCAGGTGACAATTCAAAATACAAATATATAACATACTCTCAGTCAGCCCTCGGCTGCTGCTGCTGCTCTTTTCCTTATGTATGACTTGGACTTCTCTGTAATAAGATAAAAGGATGAAGTTGATAAAACATGCATTGATAGGGATAAAGCATCAGAAATATTATAATCTGTTATATTTGTGATAACATCGTTTTTACTTGCTATATCAAGCATGATACATTGATGAAACATGGTCCTTTTTGGCCGATCTAAGCACTCGTACCATAACGCTACCAATATAGAAGCATCAAAATCCAAGTGGCAGAGTTTTAGTAAACGACGGCTCACTTTAAACCCTCTACTTCAGACTACTGACTAAGATAGTGTACAGTAAATACTTCACACTGCGTTCATCAGTAGTAAGCAGTATAAAACTGTTGAATTGTTTTATTTTGTTTTTATTTTGTCTCAATGCGATTCAAGGTATTTGCTTCAATAGGGCAAGAAGCAACTCACTATAAAAAGAATGAGTAAGAAAGTAGTCGTCTGGAAATGTTTTAATATCTAGCAGACAGCCAGCTCATATGGAGAACCCTGGTCATGTGTCCATGTCTTTCAATTAAATATGTAAATTGTTTTTTAGTAATGCTATTGTCTTGTATTCAGTAAAAAATAATTTGTGTTAAGTAAGCAGTATAATAATAATAATAATAATACTTTAATTTTATATAGCGCTTTTCTAGATACCCAAAGACGCTTTACATAGGGCGAAGACAAACAAACAAACAAAAAGAACACAAAGGAGCAAACAAAACAAACAAACAGAACATTTAAAAAAAAGGAAAACTGGAGAAGCTGTGCGGAATGAGTCATGTAGTGGAGGGTCGGGAGGGAAAGGGAGCAGGGGTTAGCAGGTGAAGGCGAGTTTGAAGAGGTGGGTTTTGAGGGCTTGTTTGAATGATGATAGGGTGGGAGCCTGACGGATGTGGATGGGGAGGGCGTTCCAGAGGGAGGGTGCAGCAACTGAGAAGGCCCTGTCACCCCAGGTCCGGCGCTTGGTCCTGATGGTCTTCAGAGTGTTTGCGCCGGCGGACCTGAGGCAACGGGTTGGGGCGTGGAGGGGGAGGAGGTCTGAAAGGTAGGGAGGGGCCAGGTTGTTTAGGGCTTTGTAAGTAATATTTTAAAGTCTATCCTGTATTTGACCGGGAGCCAGTGGAGGTTGCGTAGGACCGGGGTGATGTGTTCGTAGCGGCGGGTGGAGGTGAGCAGTCGAGCGGCAGAGTTCTGAACATATTGGAGTTTATTGAGGATTTTGTTGGGAGAGCCATAGAGGATGCTGTTGCAGTAGTCGAGTCTGGAGGTTATGAGGGAATGGATGAGAATTTCGGTGGTGGCAGAGGACAGGGAGGGCCGGAGGCGTGCAATGTTCCTGAGGTGAAAGAAGGCAGTTTTGGTGATGTGGTTGGCGTGGGGTAGGAAAGAGAGGGTGGGGTCGAGGATGATTCCGAGGTTGCGGACCTGGGTGGAGGGGGTGACGATGGAGCCATCAATGTTGAGAGAGAAGGTCTGGGCTGAGCGGGTGAGGGAGTTAGGGCCGATGATGAGTATTTCAGATTTATTGCAGTTGAGTTTGAGAAAATTCTGTTGCATCCATGATTTTATATCAGTGAGACAGGTGGTGAGTGGGTGACTGAGGTGATGGTCAAAGGAAGACGTTAAGTAAGCATTTAAAACAAATCAAATCATCTCTTTAAAGTTTTTAAAACTCAATTAACAACTCATAAGTTTACTTTCCTAGTTGGTAGTGAGTCCCACATTTCCACAGTATCATTTGTTAATTATTTGTCAAATGGTCATTCAAGTTTAATTACAATAAATCTATGCAATTTTAGATAAGTCCAGTCATTTGCTTTCATAAATATACAGTAGATATAAAAGTTTGATGTCATGTCGTAATTAATACCAAAACTTGTTTTGTTTTGCGTGATCTTCCTAGTGGACACCCAACCCGACACACACGAAGTGGACCAAAGTGAGATCCGAACTCAGATCCTGCTGGCCACCGGCTCCTTGACCGTGAAAGGCCGCCACAGTTTCACCCACATGCTAACAGAGGTTAAACCGCAGAGATACTTACTACATTATTATACTACATATTACTGTCAACCTAGTTGTCCAAATATTTCAAATTATTTTGTATATTTGAAAATGAGTTTGTATCAGCCAGTTCAATTCCAAATAAATGTTGACCAGTTTGATGTTTTCTGATGAACTCTTTGCTTTTTAGAGGAGGCAAGGCAGATGTAGAGGCTCCAGCTTTTCTCATGGAGAGTGCAGTCGTATCCGCACACAGTAAGTGTTGTCTAAATTATACACATATCCAAAACTGTGTAACACATGTGTCACACATAGGAATAAGAATCAGTTAGTTAAGAAAAAGTGGCAAAAAAACAGTCTTGATGAAGCGTGAACTCTCGATGTATGACATGTGACTGATTTCAGTATATTTGTTTGTGAAAATGTACAATACACTATACGTGATGCTTTTTTTTTCCTTCGCAGTTTTCTGCCAAACTATGTATCCCACAAGGATACGTACCAGCAGAAAGCCTTCTGTGGAGTGTACAGCGAGGATGGCAACATGTTCCTTTCTGCCTGCCAAGGTAAATAACCCATAATTCAACATGAGAACTCAGAGGAACGGAATCCGATATGATAGTGATTCCTAGTGTTTCAAATTGTGTAGACTACCAAATCATCCTGGACATTTGTGTAGTGTCACATACAGAATGTGTGTTTGTGTAGTACTGCTGACATTTTAATCCTCATACCTTTATAATATAATGATGCAACACCAACTATAAGACATCATATTTGAAACGGACTTAGGAATTATTAGAAAATACAATATCTTGTTGCACTGTGTTGAATTTGTTTGTACTTGCGACTTTTTTTACTTACTTACTTTCTGTTTTCTAAGCAAACAATACATTGGAGGGACAACAGGTCTCACCCAGTAACGTCATGTGATAACAGCCATTCGATGTTTGATTGCAATATTTTTTTTTATCCTGATTTTCGCTGCAGACCAGAACATCCGCTTGTACGACACTACCAGGGGCCGCTTTCACTTAAAGCGAACAGTGAAGGCTCGCGACGTGGGCTGGAGTGTCCTGGACGTCTGCTTCACCCCTGACTCACAAAATGTGCTCTACTCCAGCTGGTCCGACTACAGTAAGGCTAACTGTTTTTTTTCTTTTTTTACAAGGCACAGCTATTGATTCCACAGGAACCATCCATGTTATCTTATTGAAATTTGACTGATGCTGCAGTGGCATCAAAATAAATCCGACTCTTGTCCCTGTAACTTTACTTTAGCATTATCATCACAGTTTAGAAGGTGTGCTCTGCATTGCTGTGCACCTTAAACATTGTTCTAAATGTAGGATAAAAGAGCTTAAAAAAATTATAGTAAACATCTTACCAATAATCTTTTGAAAATTCCTGCCTGAAGTAATTGTCCTAAATACTAACCCTCCTATATGTTGTTTTATTCATATGTTCTCTATCTCTGTGTTCCCCGCAGTTCATTTGTGCAGTATAGATGGAGACAGTGAAAACCACACCGCCTTGGACCTCAAGTTAGTGTTTCCCCTCATAGTAACTTATAACATTACAGAGCAGGTAATCTATCATTCCCTACCAGCCGGCCCTCCTCTCCCTTCATTACCATCTGGATGAATGATGCTGTCAGAACTTGTCACCTCAACATCCATCCTTTTCGCTGTGTGTGTGTGTGTGTGTGTGTTACTTTGTTAACTGGAGAGATCATTATTTCAACAAAGCACCACCATTCAACTCACAGCATCCCTAACAATAGCATTGTTTAAAACGTAATGCGTGCCTTCATTAAGCTTTTTGGTGTGAGATGACATACAGTAGACGGTGTAGTTGTGATTCAGTAATGGTGCTACTGCTGCAGTGTCAACCCGCTTGTGTGTGTGTGTGTGTGTGCTGTTGTGCTTTGTAGTCCAGATGAGAGGAGGTTCTGTGTGTTCTCACTGGCTGCGTCCACAGATGGCAACGAGATCCTGGGAGGGTGAGTACAATTTGCTTTTATGTTCCAAGGCAGTGACTGACAGAGTTGAAACCAGGTCTGAAGTCTCTTTCAGATATGTTAATGCAGTCAGCCCTTCTTTTTCTCTGGGTTGTGAATACTTGAATTATTTAGATAAAACACCTTTATTGAATATAAAGCACACTCAGCTAAGCGAGATCAATCGCATTTAACAACTTACAACTATTATGTCTTCACTCTCTCTCTCTCTCTCTCTCTTTCTCTCTCCTTTCAGAGCAAATGACGGCTGCCTTTACGTTTTTGATCTGGAGCAGAATAAACGAACGTTGAAGGTTAGTGAGTGAGTTTGCTGTTTGTGTTTTTGCTCGTGGGCCTGCTTGTACCTTTTTTCCGAGTCGAGGCCACCTCTGTCCGTTTGTGCCTCATCCTGTGATCAAGGTGATTAAGACCTGAAAGTGTGCCGGCTCACATAAAGTTTCACACCGCCCTGTAATGTAGCAGCAGAGTCCAGCTCCACCCTGCAGTGGGACAGGGGGGTTAAAACCTACCTCCCTCTTCCTCCCACAACCCCCCTCTGTGTAGCAGTCAGTATCTGGCCTCAACCATCTGCTCCACCACTGTATATGCTCTTTCACATACTGTCCCTCTTATTACTTCAACATCAGTCTCTGAACTTGTTCATTTTGCTATTTTTTTCAAAATTTTCACTTTAAGGAAAAGTCTGGTGGTCGTCTATATTTCGCTAATTGTTAACAAATACCATGAAAAGACCAAAACCAAAAATAAACTCATTCTATCTACATGTATTGTCTCTAACCCTGATTTATCTTACTCTTCTGTGCCATAGAGCTCCATTTCTAAACTTCTAAAAACACACCAATGAGCCACAGTGGTAGACTGGGTGACATGCTACTTTATAACAATAGACATTGCACTCCCACACCTTACTGCTGCTGTTAATACCCACTAGATCACCAAAATAGTGGGAGAAAAATAGTCCCCAACAAATGCTCTATTAAAAAACGGTTCTCTGTGCATCTTCCAGCCACATGCAGCTCAATCAAGTGCCTCTTAGTTCAAGGACAGACAAAGTCAGAGCGAAAAAAAAAACAGCAATGATTTGAGCTTTTACTTTAATAGCTGAAATGAAGTGTGTGGCATCAAGTAGGACCGATGCGTGATGCCATGTGGCCACACTTCCAAAACTTGTTTGTCGCACTTTTCTTCTCATCTGCTGCAGAGAACTGTACTGATAATATATTTTTCTGAGCCTCAGTGTCCTTCAGTCTTGCATAAAAATGTGTTTTCCATTAAATCATAAAATATAAATCATAAAATTTCATAAAATAGGAAATAGTTCTGGAGACGTTTGTGTCTGTCACGAAATTTGACGTACACACCGACATGCACACAGACAAAGACACTTTCACACAAGAATGTATACTACACACTGTCTATCACCAAAGAACTGCACACACGCTCACTGGCATGCTCACACTCCAGACAGAAACACTGACTGTCTTTCTGTTGTGCTCGTCAGATTGATGCCCATGAGGACGACGTGAATGCGGTGGCGTTTGCCGACAGCTCGTCCCAGCTGCTCTTCTCTGGCAGCGACGACGCGCTGTGCAAGGTGTGGGACAGACGGACGCTGCGGGAGGACAGACCGCAGCCTGTCGGACAGCTGGCCGGCCACCGAGACGGCATCACCTTCATCCACAGCAAGGTGGGGGGGGCGAAGGGAGGAATGCTGCTGGTGTTTTATCAATCTGTCAATGACAAGTTCCCTAAAGCCTCATGGGTGGTTGGATCTGATCGATGATTGGTTGGAAGTAGATTAATTAAATGCTAATATTATCCCAGTGTAATGTGTCTTCAGTCTGATGTATTGGTCTAACCCTGGGGATTTTTTTATTTTCTTTAATTTGGTCCTCCTCTCCTGTGTCATGACTATTCCAGGGTGACGCACGCTATCTGATCAGCAACTCAAAGGACCAGTCCATCAAGCTCTGGGACGTCAGGAAGTTCTCACCCAAAGAGGGTTTGGCAGCTTCCCGCCTGGCTGTCACCCAACAAAATTGGGATTACCGCTGGCAGCAGGTTCCCCAGAGAGGTGAGGGAGAGAAGGAAACGATTGGGAAAGAGGAGAGAGGGAGCAACTGGTGGTGACACTGAGTGAAGAGGGAGGAGAGGTGAAGGGAAGTTAGAGGACGAGAGGAGGAGAGGTCTCATGGAGGCAGAAAAGAGGAGGATTTAAAGATGAAATGACGGTTTAAAAGAAGGGAGAAAGGGGAGAGAGGGCCAATGACAGAGAGGTGAAACGTGGGTGTGTATGTGTGGGGAAGGTAAGGGGATATGACAGTATTTAAACCACACATAGAGAAATTACAGACTTTTTTCACCAGATTATAGATGTTTAGGATGTCAATTAACTCTGTATTTCTGAGTAAATTGTACCCAAACTAATGTGAGGTAAATTATGACTTCTGAACATGATTTCAGGTGATTTCTGAAAATACTATGTGTCCCTTTCAGCCCTGAAGAGACACAAGCTGACAGGCGACACCTCGGTGATGACCTACCGTGGACACGGCGTTCTGCACACCCTCATACGCTGCCGGTTCTCTCCGGAGTTCACCACTGGACAGAGGTTCATCTACTCCGGCTGCTCCACTGGCAAAATCATCGGTGAGTCTCAACGTGTGCCGCTGCGTGTGTCTGCCATGTGTAGTTGGGTTATTCCTATAAGATAAGATAAGAGATAAGATAATCCTTTATTAGTCCCGCAGGGAAATTTGCAGGATTATAGTGACTATAGTGTGCAACATGGAAAATCAAGGCAGTCCTGATGCAGATGGGATTGACTAAAGGGACACTATAGACTGTACATAGCTAAATATTTAGAATTGTTTGTGTGTTTGTACAGTTTATGACGTGCTGACGGGCGCCGTGGTCTCCAGACTGTCGGGTCATGACGCATGTGTGAGGGACGTCAGTTGGCACCCGTACGAGGACAACATCGTCAGCAGCTCTGTGAGTGCCGTTAATGCAAAGTGTTCACCTGGAGTTGATGTGTAAAAGCTTTTCATCATAAATATTACATTAAAAATGTTTAAAAAACCAAAAGTAAGAAGGTTTAGATTGGAAGTAAACCAGACAGTGTTTTCTCCAGCAACGGAGTACCATGGACTTAACTTGATATGTCTTCGTAGTAATAGTAGTAATACAAAATAAATGACTGTTTAAAGTAAATGGGAATGTCAAATTAAACGTCAAGGTATTTTAGCTCTGATCGCTCTGCTCCTCTTCCTGTTTCCATCCACAGTGGGACGGAGCGGTGCGAATGTGGGAGCACAGACAGACCCATCCGCTAGAGGAGGAGAGAGAGCGGGAGAGAGACTGACAACGGGAGAAAGACCTTTAGACAGCAAGAGAAGAAGAGAGACAAAGGAGAAGATGTCGGAAGAAGTGACATCACCACAGAAGGGGCGAGGCTGGCCTTAACACAGGAAGTCTATACGCTCAGAAGGACTGGGAGAGACTTAAATATTTTTTAAATTCAATGCTGGATATTAATGATTACAGTTATAGCGTGGTTGTGAAGTGTTCATTTGGAAGGCATCATAGCCTTACATTGTCAAGAGCAGTTTAGGACACAGTGGGTCGGCCTACTTCTGTTTCTTTGTTGTTTTTTTCGCCTCACTGTTTTGCGCAAAGTCAACAACAGGCCAAAGCTTTTGAACTTGGCCTGAAACACTTCACAAAAATGTGCTAAAGCTGGAAATGCTAAGCACTGCACTTACTTAATGAGCTATTGAAATTTAATGATAAATTAGTTATATAAAAGTCAATGTTGGATAATGCAGGGAGGAACTGGCGATGATGATTCTGTATAAATGTATAGTATTTTAATGGTATGTGCATTCAGGGAGTGTATTTAGAAAGTTGTCAGTGTGCTGATTTGGACTCTTGACCTTGCTGGTATGAATAACACGAGCTCTGTCCTATTTGAGGGGCCGTCACGTTCAAGGTCCACATTTAAAGGCTGATTCTTTTATAATGATCCAGTACATGTCACTGCCCGGAGGTTACCATTGGTCCATGTCTTGTTCAGCTGTTCAAGGGAAACCTCCTGTGTTCCGCTGTGTTCAGTTTCCGGTATTGGATATTGACAGCATACCAAGATGACAAAGACACCCCAAACTCCCTTAGCATACTGAGTCTCGTCGTTTTACTGTCGAGCTCACAATGATTTTATGTCCTAACCTCTTTAGGTCACCTTAAGTCTGCGGTCTTAGTCTAAGGTCTTATTATTGATCCTGGGTCAGCACTCAGCTCTGTAAACACAAGCCCTGAGAAAAAGAAAAAAAGAGTGATTGGTTGCCCACTATAAACCTGTGATCAGTTTAAAAGATTGGAATGTGTGTGATAATATGTTGAGGTCGAGACTTGGTGAAGGGACTGGGGATGTGTGCGTGGATCAAAACTTACACACTGATCTGTTTATGCAATTTTCAGGTGTTTATATCAAAGCCCATATTTCACTCTCAGACCGTTGTTTTACAGTAACAATAAAACCTTTCAATGTATCGCCACAACCCAAAGCTTTACGCTGAGTAATTGCTGCTCCTATTAAGAAGAAATGACTTTGTTAAATGTTTTTCAATTTGCTTTATAAGGCTTTAAACCTGCAAATTATGTGACACTGCAATTTCACATCATATCTTGTTAACAGTGACATAAATGGAGATAAGTGTCAATTTGCACTAACATAACATTCCGTCACAGTTAACTGACATCACATTCAGTTTCTTTTGCCAGTAGCACATAACAGAAACCTTACAATTCGCTACCTCTGCTAGCTACAGCAAGCAAAGCAGAGTTGCTTCAAGGTCGTTGTTATGACAGCAATGCAGTTAAGTGGTCTAAAATTAGACAGATTCTTTGGCATGCACGGTTTCATTTACACTTACTGTTCCTGCTTAATACAATACTTAACACACCAACACTGGGGGGTAATAATGTATCATCTCAGCTCCAGTTTCAGTGAAAGGAAAAGGTCTTGAGATCATTTATCAGGAACAGGAGGACACAACTCAGTAAAACTTAGCTGACTTCAGCATTTGAATAAGTGAAAAGCCAAATGTAAGAAAGTTACAGAAGATGTCCAAGCACCTCCCCTTACATGGAATGACGTGTTTTCTTAGCACTCAGAATATCCTTACACTGTTCAAACTGAGTCCTTTAAAGAAAACAAACTGTTCACATGTGGACTCCAGCAGTACTTCTCTTGGTATGGTGTCTATGTATAGTAGTGGGACTGGATGTCCTGCCTTGTAAAAACAGTTCTAGTGTGTTTTATTGAGCATAAATCCCACAGAAAGACTAAATTAACTAAATTTGGCTCTGGGAGTTGAAGAGGTTTAGGAGGCTCTGGCTTGGGAACTGGGCCTGGAAATAAAGAAGACTGGAAGAGCTGTGAGAAATGCAGCTGTTCCTGGCGCCAAATGCAGACTGGCAACAGTTTATAACTTAAATTAGTTTTGGCTCCAACAGCTGATTCTAAGAATGGAGAGACTCAAGGAGAACCAAAGAAGGAGCCAAACGATTCATTTAATGTCAGAATGATTCGTTACGTAGGAAAAGACAAGACTTTTTTTGATGCAAAATGCAAATTTATTTGCAACACACCTGTAAGTCTGATTGCAAAGAAGTTGTTTAAAGCCATTATACAAAATTTGTGTTTTTGTATCCATCAGTTTCCAGCTTTATGGATCAAATTCACAAAGCATTGGATCATTGTTTTGAGAATAATGAGTTACAGCAGCAGCCATTAGCATGTCCACACTCTGAGTCTGTGTCTGTGATGGGGGAGGGCTTCTGAGGGTTAAGGGGAGAGAGGGGTTGTATTTTTATAAACCATGTGTTCTCCTGAACGCCTGACAGTGATAAAGTAGAAAGGCTGCCAGAGTCGAGCTGGAGTGCCTTTCAAAGACAAAAGAAAGTGAGGCAGACTCAAACACAAGGCTCTAATTGGACTGGAAGAGAGAGAAAAAAGGGAAGACACTGTCAAAATTCAATCCAAAACTACAAAAGGTGTCATCGAGAAGCAGATAAACATGGATGCAGAGACTGAAAACTCCTCAAATGGCTTCTCACCAGAGATCAACTTGGAGAAGTTACACAAGATGGCTGCAGAGGTGATTCTTGTGGGAAAATTCCTCCTCAGACTCCTGAATGCTGCTCTGGTGTTTGTGACCAATTTACTGGCCAGGATTTTAGGAAGCAGCCTGCTCAGACGACATTTCCACCTGATGCTGTCTGCTTTGGTTCTGTTTGGTCCTCTGCTGAGTTTCTGGGTGTCAAAGTACAGCATCTTCGCCAACAGCAACAACTACCTGTACAGGTACTGCATGGTTGTGTTTCTACTCCTAAATGGACATTTCATGTTTATAACTAGTTGCCACTGTTAGAAATGAATATTGAATAAAGTGGCTGCATGATTTTCAGCTGCACCTGCATTCTCCTTTAAAACCTGGCACATTGAAGAAGATAGTGACACCAAATATAGTGAAGTAGGTATATTCATTCATATGGATTATATGCTAAATGACATTACATAAATCAAGTCATTGCCTACTTTGGAAGAGTCTATAAACTGTCAATCATTACTTTTTTAGGAATAGAGGAAGAATAATTTATTTTATTAATCCCAGGGATATTCTTTTTTTTCCCCTCACAAAAAATAAATGTAAACAAAAAATATAAATAAAAATGTAAACAATCAGTATCAATAATGCATTAATGCTACAGATACTAGCAGCACAAGTGAAGGTGCATTTTAATTTACACGCTCACTTGCGGCCACTGTTCAGTTAGTTATTTCAATGGTATGTTTATTGGTGTTTATCAAACCGCACATTTTAAAGTAAGTTGTAAGTAAATACAACTTTATACATGAACTAAATGCCCATGAGGCTTTTTTGTGAAGGTTATTCAGTGCACTTGGTCTGATATAACTCATGATGTGTGAAGCCATTAGCTAATCCATCATTCATCCTTTGGCAGAACAAGTTTGAGTGGATTCATAAAGATGAACGTACAAACTTGTCTTTACCTTCAACTGTAACAAATCCATTGCTGTGCTGTTTATATGTTGAACTATGTGAACTGTCTACCTTGTAAAGTTCTAGTGGATTCGACTGGCTGGGGCAAAATTATTATTATTATTATTGCATTATTGTAATGTCTTATTACAATTTATACAGTGACGTATCATGCAACACTGATGTCTGCCCTCTTGCAGGAAGTTCTTGAAGTCCACTTGGGGTTGGACCTGCGTCTTCACAGGTTCCTTCATCGTTCTCCTCTCCATCTCAGCCCGTCACTCCCCTTCTCTCCTCCTCCGTCACCTCTCTCGGATGGGAGTTGTCGGGTTTCTCTGGTGGGGCTGTCGCCGTCTCCTGACCTTGCTGGAGGATGCAGCAGGAATCTGTTATGAACCCATGACCCCCGGCCAGGATATTCAAGGCTCCGCCTCCTCCATCCAGCCCCTACTGCTCCTGCATGAAGGCCAGTCCAAAGCCTCCTGCCTCAGATTCAACATGGTGTGGAGAGGTTACGAAGTATCCCAGGACGTCCTCATTGTCTGCTTGTGTTGCCTGCTGCTTGTGGAGGAAATATCCGTCTTTAGTCTTCACCTGGCTCAAACAAAGGCTCTGCAGAGGTCTCCTGGGGCCCCTTTACGGTTCATCTTCCTCCTGTGTGTATTTCTGCTCACTGTTTGGATGTTCCTGCTGATTTGTTTGCTTGCACACTTCCCCAAGTTCCCCTCCCAGCATCTGGGAGGAGCTCTGGGCTACCTGGTATGGAGAGGACTCTATCAAGGGTGGTACAGACTCAAACCGAGCTGGGCCTGTCCTGGTTTGCCGGGAGAGGAACTGTTTACCACCAAGGACATCCACAAACAGCCTCAGTAGTATGAAACTCTTAGTAGATAATGTTTTGGTGATGCAAGTTTTTGGGATAACTTGAGCTCAGCCTCAAGTTATGGAGTGTAAGAAGGCTTTAGATTAGGGGAAGTGAATATATATCACCTCTAAAAATACCTTGACAACATACTTGCCTCTGGCGTCATAAAAATAAGAATATAATGAATACATTCATTGTAGGCAAATATTGGTCTAAAACCAGATTTTAAATTCCCATTGTGACAAAAAAACAACAACAGAGAGTTATCCGAGTGACCTTGCTTTATTGTGTAATTTGATACCAAAATGAATGAACGCATGTCAGAACAGGTGTTTAGTTACTTTAGCGTCATATTATAGTAGTTGTATCTTGTAAGCCGGTGAGCCTGCTCTAGTCTCAATAGATGAGAGCTTTGCCGGATCCTCTGGGCTTCTTGATCTTGTCATAGTTCTTGGTAATGACGTCAAACAGCACAGCCTGCAGAGAGAGAGAGAGAGAGAGAGAGAGAGAGATACAGAAAGACATCAGTGGATATGTAGTGCGAGAAAGATTTAAGGAGGATCGACAGCATGTGAGAGACATAAAGGTCAGAGGCAGTGATAAGAGACAAAGAGAATCCCAGATCCAGAGCCGTTATTGTGTGTAACAGCTCCTTTCATCATCACCTGTAGTGCTTTATTCATTAACAGCATCAAACACAGGAGGACAATAGACAGAGTAAGAAGACAACAGTGATTAATGGATAGGAGATGGAACGCTAATCAATTTAACACAAGCACAGCAATTACTTTAATTACCCTCCTATTAAGAAGGAATGGATTCCATTTAGGCACCGTCCCTGCTGCTGGGACACGACTGGAATATTTTATAGATGTGTGGATAGTTGTATTCAAAGTAGGGTGCATGATTGCAACAGATGGTAAATTAATTTTGATGCATGTGATTTACAATATCCAGGTGACATGTCACCGGGCTGCAAACATTTCAATTTAAATCTGTTGTGTGTTTACAGTTTTTATACAATCTGATTTTTAACCATTTTCAGATTCTTCTACACAATCTCATGTGAAATACAATGGTTTTAAAAATGTGTCTTATGTGTCTTACATATGTGCAGCAGATGTCCAAGATCACAAGGCGGAGTTCACAGTACTGATACTGGTCCAGCTCGTGAACCAGCTGTCGGTAGTCTCCCTGCAGAAGGAAGCACACAGCACAGTTTATATGCAGAAGCATACCGTACATCGAGCATGTTCCTATTTATCCGGGACAGAACACTGTCATAATAACTCATTACTTTACACACAAATACAGCAGACGGTGTGCAGGTGGCACAAAATGAACACTCATCACTGAGTACACGGAAACACACATACATGTGTTACAATGAACCAGTCTGACAACATACACAACATAAAATTCTTACCACGTGGGATTGTCTGGAGGCTTTGGCCACAGCATCACCTCTCTCATTGTAATATCTAACAAACAGAGGGAAGAAAACTTACTCATAATTCCTTTATTACAATCATCAACAAGATATATTCCTGTCTAATCATCTTTAATATCAGTGAGTGTCCCATTATGATTAAATCCAGATTGTGACTATAACTGAACAGCAGACACTGTGAATGCTAATTGCTAAACTACTGTTGAGCTAAATGCTTAAATGCAAAATATAAAAAATATAAAATGTAATGAAGTCAGTAAGCTTGCTCAGTAATGTCTGTTACACTGTAATATTTACCTTTAGTTTGCTAACATGAACTAATATTAGCCACCATAAGCTAGCAGGTGTACTGAATTGAGCTACAGTGTGCTTTCTTGGTTATTAATTCAATTTTTAATTTGTGAGTGGAATATTGTTTTATTTATTAACATAAAAGTAACAGTTTTGCTTTAAAATGAAAGGGTTCTTTCATATCACACTGATGCATAAACTCAATACACAGATTTCCCTGAAAGAAGATGTAATGGTCAAAATTTCGAAAGGCCTTGTAGCCCTTATAAAAAGGTGTCTTCAGATATTGTGACTACTTGTGTCTATGTTCAGAACAGTCCATGATTGGCTAACAGCTGTCTGACACTTGTGTTTTGTTTCACCTATTTGGGTTGATCTCAGCAAATTACTAACATGACAAATGCAAGCTGAACAGACAACCAGCCAACTGACAACAGCTGTGTCGTGTGGACGCGTTGATGTAAAAAATAAAGCATTATGTTAGTGTGACTGCATATTTTGTTTATATTTCTAATAAAACAAATCTATCACAAGCTAGCAGCGTAGGTGTGGGCGCTCTTACTTTGCAATCTGAGTTTGGAACCCCTCGATCTTGGTGCGTGTGTTGGTCAGCAGCTCAAACACTTTCTCCTGTTGGACAAACAAACATGATTAACCTAACTGGATACACTTCACACGAAACATGAACCAAAACATTTTAGAAGAGAATCATTCTGCTGCTTCACCAAACCATCATCAGCTACCAACCTGGACAGCCACTCCAAAGTTGTTACCGTCTTCAATTTTAGGGATTTGGAGCTGCACCCACATTGACACCTGCCAAGGAAATTTGAAATTATTAATATCTAGTGTGCTATGTGAGTTTGTCCTAATTTTCACAGTTAGTCCTGTTATTAAAGCTACAATACACACACACTCAAGAACATAAAGCTAGTGACCACACTTAGATGGATTTATTGGTATAAAAGGAAGAGACTGACTGACCATGTTGAGCTTCTCCTTCAGTGTCTGGATCTGAGGCTTCACCTTCTGCAGGAGACTCTCTACTCGCTCGTTGGTGCAGATGGGGCCACAAGGAGGCCCTGGTGGACCAAAGAAATTAATTTAAAAAAATTCAGCAAACATTTCTTCAATCAGTCACAATATCAAAACATTCATGTCAGTAGCAAACCTTCACCTCATAACAAATATGTTCATGAACAGCACACTTCAAACAAAGAGGAATAAAAACAGTGATATTCTTGTTTAATAGTGACTGCATTATGTCTATTCATCATTTCTACCTGAATCTTCATCCTCTTTATCGCTGTCCTTGTCTTTTTTCCCCTCCTTCCCCTCCTTCTCCTCCTTCTGCAACGTAAGAACAGAAGGCAGCAGGTCAGAGAGTTTTCGCTGCCTATTAATCTCTTAAGACAGCTCTCCCACATGCTTTTTTTTTCTGTGGCTAAATGAAGATGTCAAAAGCTGGATCTTTTTCTTTGTATAAGAAATGGTAACCTAGTTCCAGCAGTCCCACAACGCTTATGAACACAGCCTCAGGTTTGTTCCCCTGAGCTGCTGTATGATCCCAAACACACCTTCAACCCCCTTTTTCCTTGACATAGAGCTACTGACATTGGCAGCTTTGCACTTTTTCCTCCTCTAAATCAGTGTGTGCAATATGAGACAATGCTAAAATATAGGGGGCATCAGTATAAATTAGGAATGCTGTAAAAGGTGAAAACAATTCTTATGCTTTAGTGACTCTTTGCTTTCATATTCGAGTCAACGATCGTTTTGTGCTGCACAGAGCACCTGCAGGATACTTCTATCCCGTTAATGGGAATTATTTTCAGTATTAGTCGAATAAAAAAATCTGAATATGATTTAAACCCAAATAAAACGCATAATTCAGGTTAAATTTAGATTATTACCTTTTTACTCACCCAACATAAAAGGACCACTCACTGCCAATTTGCAAAGCAGTCCTTGGAAATCAAACAGTGGTTGGTAGCCGTGGTAACAGATGACTAAGTGTTGTGCCTTGATATTATATCAAGCGCTTAATATAAATCCTTGACTGAGGATCCCATTTGAGAGGCTTTATGCAGCGCTCCTGAAGAAATTCAATGGTTAAGAAAATAAAATACTTACCTGAGACTCCTCATTGTGAAGCCAATGACATTTATATAATATGGCACTGGTATTTACTTTCCATTCAACATCTTAAAGCCTCTGAAATGTTCAAAATTTAGTGTTTGCCTCTTAACAAATTGCAGATAATTGCAAATTCAACCTAGTGACAATTATTGTACTCAAATAGAGATTTCTTAACACTCAGATGCTTAAATGTATTTGGACTGCTTCCCACAAGCATGCTCCCTCAGTTAAAGTTGAATATATATTCTTTTTCAGACAATAAAGCCTCAGTAATACTGAGCGTGGCACACACCTCCTCTTTCTTCTTGCGTTTGGCCTCCTCTTTAGCTGGGTCAGGTATCGGGATGTCCAGCGGAGCCTTCAGGGATGCCAGGTTATCACAGCTGAAAGATGTCTGGCAGAAAATAACATAAATGTCCTGTTTGCTTTTGTCCACTTTTCAGAGACTGACATACTCTGAAACAATCAATTATGGGGATTTGGTCTCAACAAACATCATTGTAAAAAAACTTGTATTGTGCATCGATACCTTCAACAGCATCTGCAGCTCTTCCATCTTCAGAGGGAATAATTTGAACACCAAGTCCTCCGCCTGTTGTGTTAAAAAAACAAAAACATTATGTAACACTGTTCATATCAATGTGACGAAGATACATTCATTGGACAGTTGGGAGAGGTTTGTGAATATTGGATTAATCACCTCTTTGGTGAGTTTTTGGTTGAAATCATCCACCTGCAATGAAGAGATCACATGATTCAGTTCTGATCACTTTGCTCTTTGTTTTTTATCAGTGTATCTATATGAAGGATATTTAGTGAAAGAGCTGCTCACACGTCTCAACAGGCCGTTGAACACCTGACAGCTCACCTCACCTGCTGTCTGTCTAGTCATCAGAATAAACACTGATCTGACCTGTCTCACCTGTCAGCGTCACCCAAGAGTGTGACCCAAGTGTTTTCAAAATGTCGGTAACAAACATATAGCACTTGATTAATAATGCTCGCAGAAAACTCGAGCTCACCTGTTTCTTCGAGTCGAAACGAATATCCAGAGACGCCATATCGCCTCTGTTGACAACAAATGTAGTTGATTAAGTTAGCTGGAGCGTTTACACTTCAACAACGCCGCGATAAAGAGAATAACAAGCTGGTATTTGTGTGTAATTCGATGCCGTGCACGACACTGCACAATACTCACAGTTAGTCAGCATAAAAAAACGAAAATGAAAGTAGGTTTGGACAGTTCCGTACTTTACTCACTTGATCCTGTTGCATTCTGGGACTTTTAGTTTCAAGGAAGCTTTGGCATTTCCCGTAAGAAATGGGAGCGGGGATGAAAAAGTATAATTATGGGTGTCTCTTTTTTTTTTATTATTAATAATAACACGTAAGAGTTCATATATATAAAGCAGTAAAATAAATACATTTCACTGCAGTAACGTATTTGGAAAAATGTATAATGAAATGAAATAGACAAATACAACTGAAAACAAGGACAGCAGGTAGAATAAGGGAGGCAAAAACAGGTTACTACTATGTACACGTATAAATATATATATACAAAATATGTATACGAACATAAAACACAATGACAATGAAATGGAGGTTATAGTGCAAAATGGATCTACTGAATATATCAACCCATCCTAAGGAGCAGTTTTGCTTGAGTAGTGTGCACAAATACAGTTTCTATTATCTTATTAAACCCTCTTCTACAAGTGATCACATACTGTATATTGCAATGGTTCTCATTACCATTTCATAACGTTTCTTTTTTCTGTTCTCAGTGTGTCCACTAGGTGATGCTACTGTTCTAAATTGAGTAAATAATAGTTCTCTGTGGCATTAACAGCATCAGAGTAAACCTGTGAGGTCATGTCAAAAATCTAAATCCTTTGCTTATTTAAAAGGGTATATGACCCATAAGCCTCAACGACACAAAGATTCTTCTGTAAAATATACATATTGAAAAGTATTCAACTGTAAATTGCTATGTAGCTTTTCTGAGTTAAAGTATTAAATATTGATGTAAAGACACATATCCATGGTCTTTGCAATGAAACAATCCCAATAGCAGGAGAGCACCACTTTATCACAGTACGGATCAGCGTAAACCTGAGGCCAAAATGTGTATGCTATTGCGACCAGTATTTCAGGAATCAGCTGTTGTACATCTGCTCTTTCATCAGGAGCGGTGTGGACAGAGCTGGGGGTCGACCCAGTCAGGTTAAAGCCTGAAACAAATACAGGATCCTGAGTGGGCAGAAAAGAAGGCCGAGCCTCCCATTGTGACCACAAACAGTGCCAAAGTCATCCGCACCACTACATGCCACCATTATGCCAACATACTCTGTGTTGTACCGGATTCAGACTATGTACTCTGTACTGTGTAGTACCACACAGTGAAACACAAATAATACATCACTCATCAGGCAATGGAGAAGTTGGATCCAAAGGGCGAAGGTTGCAATTGTTTACGGTTCCAGCACCATTAGTTATTGATTCTTTGATTTGATTGAGTGAGTGATTAAAACTCAGTGCAGCGTGTTATTCTGTACAGGGAGGCTGTTGAGAAATATTGAGGACAAAGGTCGTCTATATGAACAAAAGTGGGCAGAGAGAGATGGGAGGAGGTAGAAACGGGGGGAGAACTTTAAGATCTGTGACCTTGTCAGGAAATAATCTTTTGTACAGCGGGACTTCAACAGCCCCCTCCACAGATACAATATGACCATATAAACGTTGCGACTCAATTGTGTTGAAATGTAAACTATCTCAACATACAGTTTATCACTCAACGGCATATTACACTTCTTTTATATTACTATATATCATATTTGAATATTTTTCGTTCAGCATGGGCCGAAATCTGTTGTAAGTTGCTTGTTACGCAAAACAGGCCGCTAAATGAATGTACTATATAATGTTAAGTTTCTGTGCTGCAATTTCATCTTTCAGACACACAGGAAGAAAACTTAATTAATATTCCTGAGTAAGATCCAAATGGTTGTAGCAAGACACAGCTTGTTAAAAAAAACAGCTTGCATTGCACAACACTGATTAAGAATTGCAAATAAACCTTATATGACCTTTGGAAATAGCTGATGGGGAAATGTTTAAATTTTGCTGTGAAAAACAAAAATTCAAGGACACATGGTCACGGTCAGCATTTTATCATATATAGTAGTCTTAAGACTCTACTTTATGCCCTGGTAAAATCTGTTTCTCATTGCAAATCAGTCAAAAAAGAGAAATCAAAATCATTGTCTGCCTTTCTTTTAATGTGTGTCATTTTGATTGTTCTAGACTGTTTAATTGTGGCGGTTGGCCTCTAAAATCAGGGTGAACCATCTTCATAGGATGAGACTTAACCTCAAATAGCAACAGAAGTGTTGCTATTTCTCACGGTGACTTTTGACAAACAGATACGATTTCTAAAGGCCGAAGTCCCAGCTGTGTGGCTAAATGATTAAAGCATGTCACAGCTTCTTGTAGTTTTTGCCAGTTGCTGCATTGTTGAATGTTCCCTTTTCAAAACCATGGACTGCAGTTGTGGCTGTATAGCATGTAGGCATTCATTCATTGTGAATAAGTGTGTGTGTGTGTGTGTGTGTGTGTGTGTGTGTGTGTGTGTGTGTGTGTGTATGTGTATGTGTGTGTGTGTGTGTGTGTATGTGTTCTCCATGTGCGTGTGTGTGTGTTCTCCATGTGCGTGTTCTCCATGTGCTTTGGGCCCTCTGTGGTTGGCTGCTGACTCTGCAGGCCCTAACAGAGACCATGAGACACGAGGGCTTAAGTTTCCCTCTTTATCTCATATCTACAGTATATTCCCATGTCCAGCCCCCACCCCTTCACTCCCCTCTTGCCTACAGCTCGTACAGTACACCCCTCCCCCAGTGCACAGAGAGACACATTAACAGGAAACACACCATTTAAAAAATCTAGACGACCTGAACTGTTAATATAAAGAGGAATCCTCCAGCTGGCTCATGTCTAGAGGTCAGAGCTGTTTCACTCAGACAGCAGGCTTATCAGTGTTGTAAAAGTGATGATTACAATATTTTCCTAGATTGACTAAACTCTCAGTGGGCTTCTTTACAGGCTCTAGTGGCAGCAAAAGAGATCTGCTTGAAATCTGAGCTCCAGTCCTGAAACATTATGTAACACAATGTCCTAAATCGCAAAGTGTGTGTTTCATTTTGGTTTGAAGGAAGGGAAGATTTTCAGCTAAGTTTTGATTCTTTAAAAATGTACTTTTTTAAATTAGAGCTGAAACGAGTAGTTGAGTTATCATTTGACAGAAAATCAAGTGTTTTGTAGTACAGTATTTTATAATCACTTCTTCGATGCTTCCAGCTTTTCAAATGGGAGGTTTTGCAGCTTTTTTTTTTTTTTAAATCTTCTCTGATAAAGGAAAGTGTGCATCTTCAGGGTTCAAGCCATCAAGTAAACAAGCAACTGGAGCTCTGGGATATTGTGAGGGACATTCTTCAGTAATCGATGAATCATTAATCTGTCAATCAAAAAACTAATCAGCAGATTAATAGGTAATGGAGATATAAATAGGCCCAACATAAAAATGGCTTGGGACAACTTAAAATATACACTGAAAATCTGAATACCTTATTGATCCCCGGGGAGAAATTTGTACATTACCAGAACATGATCATGGTCAAAATTGTATATTATAAGCAAGTTAAGATGCTATATCAATCCACCAAAAAATATACAAAGTGTGTGTGGAAAAAGACAGAAAGTGGGAGTTTTGTCACAAACAAAATCTTGTTCAGGGGTCACCAAAACCCGAGGCCTGGCCCTGAATGGACTGCAGGGTTAGACCATACAAAACTACAAAATACAAAACCAGAACATTAACTTGTAACTTGTACAAGGCAGTGTTAAGGTAGATTGCCCCAAACAACTAAAACCTGTATTAAACTCGTCTATCTCGTTACAGTCAGTATCCATGGAGATGGGTCGTGTGCGATCTGTTTCTCCTATTTCCGGGTTTGTGCCCCTGCGCTAGTTTTTCGGCGGTTGTTGTTTGTGCGGGGCTCTCTTGTGTCTGTCGGGAGGGGCAACCGGCCGATAGGTCCGTATAGTTCGGAGGAGGGGAAACACAACAATATGGACACAACCTCCGAAGAAGAAGAAGTAAACTACATCTGTGCTGTGGACGCGGACGCGCCTCCTCGGCGTTGATAGGAGGAGATCTCTGCGGCGCCCTCTTCACGTTTGAAAGCAGTGAGGCGTTCGCGGACACTCCGGGAAAAGTTATCTGTACACAGTGTGTGCGTGTACCAGGACGGCTGCTAGTTCACTGGTTACACCAAGGGCTATCCGTGTGGATGTCCACGTTGAACAAAGTGCAAGGTCCCCTCAGAGCTCAGATACGAGCTGCGACCAGCTCCAGACAGCACCGCTCCTCTCTCCGCCTCTGCAGAGCACTCAGATGTGCCTTTGCTTTTTTGCACTTTCATTTTTTATAAGCTAGTTTTTTTTTATTATTAGAGCGAACATGTCGTGCCTGTTGCTGGGAGTATTACGAAGGTGAGTAACTGGGACTTTGTCTTTTTTGGGGGGATTTAAAATTAGTTTTAGCTTCGTGAGCAATATGTGTCATTGTACTTAAGCTCGTGTTAAGAGAGTATCATTGGGCTGGGTGTTTCAGAATAGTTCAGAGTGCACAAAATGGCTATATTATATTAAAAAACAACTAAATATGCAGTTAAAATGCACTTTTTTTTCAGGCTTACAACTGAAATCGCCTCCATTTGGACCATTTAACACAACAGTGAATAATAATACTTGATTTATAGATACTTTTCCAATGAGATGACACCTTGGGCTTTAAGGATTATCTTATCTCTTATCTCTTATTCCAGGATTCTTAAATCTTCATTCGCTTTCCTGTCTCCTGCCGGAAACTTGTCCGACCTGATCTCGGTGCCCAGCCTAAAGGCGGATGTCATTGAGCAAGGAGTTGTAGCTTTAACATAACGCCACTCCACTCTTAGATCTGATTTAGAAAAAAAAAAAAAAAAAAAAAAAAAAGGCTGTCTTTCTGCATTCCCTCTCTTCACCACTTTCCCCCTCCAGGCTTGTTGATGACACCCCATCACACAGGGACTCTGGAGTCAATGTGAGCACCCAGTGGTCTGTTATTTTGTCATTAAGGATGCACGTGAGCGAGACACTGACCCCTCTTAGGGCATGTGAATAGTTAAAGTCTTCTGTCCTCTGTTTGCCTGAATGTCCTGGAGTATGTTCCTTGTGTGTGTGTGTGTGTGTGTGTGTGTGTGTGTGTGTGTGTGTGTGTGTGTGTGTGTGTGTGTGTGTGTGTTGTGTGTGTGTTTTAACCTGGTACTCGCTGTACTATGTGTGAAGTATTGAGCATGTGTGCATGCTTTAAGTGGTACTCTGCTTGTCTCTGGCTCTTTTTTGCAGACTGTGCCCTAGAGAGGCCGTTGACCAGGAACAGCGAGAAGGGGGAGTGTAGGCGTGATGGGTTGTGTTGAGTGAGGATTGGCCTGTTGATTTGGAGGTGTGTTAGGAGGAAGAGTTGCCCAGCTGGAAGCTAGAGACAGCCAGGGGAACAGATACCAGATCTAACTAATCTATCCATTGATCCTTCTTTGTTCTCCCTCTGGACAACGTCCATTATTTCAGACTCTGCACCCCATTAAAATAGAGACTGATGCTCCATCTTTAATGCCGCAGAGTAGTCACATCTTTATTCTTTCCTTAAAAGCTAATGTCTGGATGAATCTATGTTACATTTAGAAAACGTAGGGATGCTTGTTCTTATTAGGTACGGGGGATGGGGTGAGGAAATGGGGGAGGCAGTGACAAAAGCGTGAGAGGATGAATGGGTGGGTGGGGATGAACTGGGTGCAAAAGTCATCAGAGTCTGGAAATGAATCTAAACAATGCTGCTTATCCCGTCCCACTGCTTTCATCTCTGATCCTAGCTCTTGTTTCAACAAAAATGTATTTAAAATTCAGTCCAACTCATTATGTTTCCTTATCCTAATCGCATCAACGTTAATATGTTAACACTCAGCGCCCCCCAAATGGTTGAAGTAGTTAGTGGCACCACAGAGTGGATTATTGGAAGCATAGCTAATTGATTTGGGGACAAGAGAAGTCCTGTGGAGTTGAGTCATTTATTATCACAGATGGGAATGACAAGGTGCCTTTCATTCTGTGGCTAAAGGTCGATCTAGGATACTGAGATGATACAGTAACGCTAGTGTTCTTTAGATCCCCTTAAAATCATCAATCTTCTGTTCAGATCAATTTAACAAAGTCTAAAGATAATCTGAAATCCGGCCACACGTCAGCCATGTTTCTGATCATTTTGTAATTCCATCTTTACAACCGAGGTCACAGTGGGGCATGCATGTCTCCCCTATCTTTCTTTGACGACTACCTAAGCCACAACCATCCCCAAATTATTGTCAAGACAACAAAATTCAAGATCGTTCTCAATAAATGATGAATTCAGCTGCCAATCTGTCTCTTGCTGTATGTCGAGCTTGCACAAACTGGAATCTGTTCATGATTAATTGCTCCCACATCAATGGTTAAACAGGGTACAGGTCACCTGATCTGAAGGAGTTTGAACCCTGAGGTTGGCATCAGACAGCTCTTTGCCCTGTCAAGCTGCACGTTATCGTCTCCCTCACTGCGAGCCTCTCTCTGTTCCTGCTGCCCTTTGTACGCCAACCAGATTTGCTTGTGTGTCTGCATACACAGGTTGACGCGTGTCAGGGTGCACGTGATGCACGTATAATGGTGCACTCAGTGCAGCCAATCGAGAGGCGCGTGCCAGCACTTGACGGGACGACCCCATTGTCTTTGGGAAAAAAAAAAAAGTAGAACAGTGTGATTTGTATTCCCATTCAAGTAAGCCATTGATGTCGGCCAATTAATGGTTGAAAATAGTTTTAATAACATGGGCTAAAATGCTTATTTGCAGGGCTTTTTTTTTCAAATTTTTAAAGAGGTCATCTGGGGTCATCCACATTGTCCACAGCCAGACAATGGATTAGACGATGTGTGTGTGTGCGCTTTGTTTTCTAACGTGGACAGACAGGAGACGCACACACGGGCGTGTGTTTTAACAGCTTGCATATCCACTGCCCCCTCAGTGGCTGGTGTTTGTGAATATCATGCTAATCTCAAACAATAGGCCGGACCCCCGCATGCCTCCCTTTATGTGGAGAAGACTGTTTGAGGCTCCACAGTTGTACTAATAACTGCAGCAAAGTCAAAATTACTACTGTACTAACTCCAATTTGGGTTCGGGTTAAAAGTGTTACCTCACGCTCTTGCAACTCCATCAGAAGCTGTTGGAAGACATATCAAAGTTAAAATCGAACAGCAGTGAATAATGATGTGAACAATCTCAATGATAATGCAGACCCAGTTCTATCTGGAGCCAAATTAACCTAACAATGGACTGAACCTAAACCAAGTGTCTTCACTTTGTTGACACCAATGACTTACACATGACAAGTCCAACAAATGCTGTTGTTCATGTTCTCGTCATCTCAAAAAATGGCATGCTGTATTTTTATGCTTAGGATTAAACTGTACGTTGCATCGATGTAGTTTGAATGTCCGTAGGTCACATGTTAATGAATGATTACTTAAATGCCCGATCTCTTTCAGACATGGTGGTGTTGGGGCGAGTGTCGGGGTTCGGTCTCTGGCCTCCATCCCCTCGCTGCCCCCGGCGGTGGCTGAGTTTGTGAAGGGAGCGGTGGATGAGTGTAAACCTGCCGGTGTACATGTGGTGACGGGGACGCCGCAGGAAACTGCCAACATCCTGGCAGGTTTGGAGAAGGAGGGGATGGTCAAGAGGCTTCACAAATATGATAACTGGTAAGGGCTTTAAATTCTGTGTCCTTGCACACACACACACACACACAAATACATTATTTTGCATCATGCTTTGATTCCTGCTCCGTTTTGCAGTTGGTTGGCACGTACAGACCCAAAGGACGTGGCTCGGGTGGAAAGCAAGACTGTGATTGTGACCAAGAGCCAGAGGGACACCATCCCCATCCCTGCTGGAGGGGCCAAGAGCCAGCTGGGCAGCTGGATGAGCGAGTCTGACTGGCAGACAGCCAGACAGGAGCGTTTCCCGGGCTGCATGGCAGGTACGTGGGTGCATTGAAACAACATGTTTGTCCCTTGTTGCCATAATATGTGTGTTTTCAACATCTCTTTAAAACTTTCAAAGTTTTTGAATGGTAATAATTTAATCTGAACATGTGTGAATTAGAGTTGCTTCAATAACAGAATCGGAAATGCCTCTGATTTAACCTAGAAAAACGTCTAACGTTAGCCCGAGCTAAGTGGTTTGTACTGGAAATTCCACAAAATGCGCCGTGTACAATGTGCAAGGCTTTAGTTTGTGTATTTGTTCATCTTTTACAAAGCGTTTAAACTGAGCCAGGCCAGAAAAACAAATATAGCAATCCTATCACATCCATACAGGGTTAAGTGGTATACAGCTGTTAAAAATAATAATATTAGATTTTTGTTTTTAACACACTGGTATCAGCCCTGTGCATGGTATCGGCAGATACAAATGTTCAGGTATCGGAATCAAGAAGGAAAAAAGTAGTATTTGAACATTTGTAGTGTGAATTTTTGACGTCTAACAAATACTGTGTTTACATCCTTGTTTATTCACCAGCTGTCTGCCGAAGTTGGTATATTGCTGCGTTTTTTTGCAAGTTACCCCATGTTGCCCAAGTCTTGGTGCATGTTACAAATAAAACGGGGAGGCGCTCGTATAACCATTGTTCCACAATGCTACTAGTGGTTAAAAACTCCACAGGGTACAGTTTGAGTACCCTATATTACATAGCGGAAAATAAACTGTACCAATGTGTTGTACCTGCTTCTTTGTGTCCTCTCTTCAGGGCGGACCATGTATGTGATTCCCTTCAGTATGGGTCCTGTAGGCTCGCCTCTGACTAAATATGGAGTCCAGGTACTGACTGTGCTCCTCCACACTTTATACTCATGGAAAACAAGCGTGTAATAAAGCAATAAGCCTGCTGTGTTGTAGCTATAAAGGCTTTGCTGGGTTGCTATAAATTGCCATGATTTATTATAGTAATTTGTTCCGCAGTATATTCTAATCAATTGCTGTAGCACTTTATGGTTTTATTATTTACGGAATGTTGCAGGTTGTAGATCAGGATGATAAAAATGTTGTTCTGTTTGAAGGTGACAGACTCGCCATACGTCGTGGCCAGTATGGGGATCATGACTCGTATGGGCACACCTGTGCTGAACAAACTGTACGAAGGGGCGGAGTTTGTCAGCTGTCAGCACTCTCTGGGACGACCTTTACCACTCAAAGGTACACATTCTAAGAGCATGAAAACAAGTTGTTTCAGTGCTTCTTATTGCTTTAAAACATACAAGTTCTTACAAATCCCCCCTCTCTGGTATTTCCCTCTTTGCAGCCCCTCTAGTCAACTCGTGGCCCTGTAACCCAGAGAAGGTGCTGATATCTCACCTGCCAGACTCCAGGCAGATCATGTCCTTCGGCAGTGGCTACGGAGGGAACTCTCTCCTGGGGAAGAAGTGCTTTGCCCTCCGCATCGCCTCGCGCATCGCCAAGGACGAAGGCTGGCTGGCCGAACACATGCTGGTGAGTGTGAGACATTGCTGCCTAAAGCCTGCGCATCGTGCTTCAGGCATAACCAAAGTAAAGGACGAATGAGATGCTCTTTTGTTTCTGACAAAAGTGCCTTGCTCTAATTTATGCAAAGAATCAAGATGCATGCTGTAAAATGTGTCAGCCATCTTTATAAACGCAGTTCTTATAAATTATGATAATTTGAGAAATGCAAACATGTTTTTGATTGATCAATCAAATTATAAGCAAACATACTAGTAAACAATTTAATCATAAATAATAGGCTTTTTATTAAATATTATTACAGGAGAAAATGTGAAAATGAAATGAATGGTCCCAACAAAAAGTCAAAATCTGCAGGCCAGTATCAACATTGCATCCTGTGATGGGATTTACTTTTGGTCATAAATATACATTTTGCCAGTATTAAATGATTACTGTTATTACATAACTACCTCATTCTGCTGTAGCATAAGAAGGATTCCTACAGTAACAGAATACATTAAATAGTAAAATAACATTTCAGCATATCGTTGTTTATATTTTAGACTAATGTAGATGATGGACTTTCATTCGAAAAGTGCTTGGCCAGGATGTCAGAGTGATGAGTATTCATGAAAAGGAGAAGTAATAATGATAATCAGCACTCTCTCTCCTCCTCAGATTCTGGGTATTACCAACCCTCAGGGAGTGAAGCGCTACGTGGCGGCGGCCTTCCCCAGTGCCTGTGGTAAAACCAACCTGGCCATGATGAAACCAGCTCTGCCAGGCTGGAAGGTTGAGTGTGTGGGCGACGACATCGCGTGGATGAAGTTCGACAGCCAAGGTGAGAGGGGGGGAGGAAGTCTCACGCACGTAGAATCACTGTCGTAGGTGTTGAATCTACGAATGCTCATGTTACTCGTGTGTGTCCCTGAAGGTAAACTGAGGGCCATCAACCCGGAGAACGGTTTCTTCGGTGTGGCTCCCGGCACCTCGGACAAGACCAACCCCTACGCCATGGCCACCATCGGCAAAAACACGGTGTTCACCAACGTCGGTGAGACCAGCGATGGAGGAGTGTGGTGGGAGGGCCTCGACCCCCCCGCAGCCGGGGTCACGCTCACAGACTGGCACGGCAAAACATGGAAGCAAGGTAACAACGGCGCGGGCCGCCAAGGCTTTTATGAAGACATCAATCTAAAGTGTCCCGCTTGCAGTTCAGCAGTTCTAGAGAAGATGAATTGGTTTGACTCCTTTTGTTTCTAACGAACATGACTGCATACTTAGCAGTGTTACAGATTCATTTTAGCTTGAATCATGTGTTTATTTCATTGCCAACAAAGTTATAATTACTGTTAGGCTCCAAACAAAGCAGGCCTAGCTCATATAAAACTTTAAGAATAAGCTAACGACACACATTAGTTTACATTACCATCTCTTCCATCACAGACTCTCTGGATAAATCAAACTAATATGTAAAGTGAAACCTGAACAGCCATAGTGTATACAGTGCCATCTAGTGGTATGTTAAAGCAATGCAATCTATAGAAAATGGAGAGACCTGATGATCAGACACAGTATTATTATATTCCTTTATTGATCCCCATGGGGGAAATTCAAGGTATGTATGAACCATGATATTCACATGTAGATTATTACAAAATCCTTATTTTTTTTTTAAAGATTACTGTGACATTGAAGGTAGAATAAACTTTTTTTTTTCTGTTTGTATGAAAAATAGGAAGCTCGACTCCGTGTGCCCACCCCAATTCCCGCTTCTGTGCCCCGGCGGCTCAGTGTCCCATCATTGACCCCCAGTGGGAGAGTGAGGAGGGCGTCCCCATTGACGCCATCATCTTCGGTGGCAGGAGACCAGAAGGTTGGTGCTGCTCTCATTGAACTTCCAGAGTTTTCTCTCTCAATAGTCGCAGACTTTATTTGAAGGGCATTTCCATGTATGTTTTACCTTTCACATTAAGTTGTTAGTCTTCTGTGGTTTGACTGTCACAGAGGGAAGTCAGCCAAATTATCTTAAGTTCATCTGCAAGTCTCATTTACATTGTAACCACAAAAAGAAGCCTAGAAACACCCAAAATAAAACAGTGCTTGTGTTGTCTTCTTCTTTAACATATTACATGTTTGAGTCGTTACAGCTACACTTTATATTGCATATCAGCGTGAGAAGTCAAGCAACACACAAAAAGCTGTGCATTAAACGTGATACAATGTTGATGTTGTAGGAGTCCCTCTGGTGTACGAGTCTTTCAATTGGCAACACGGAGTCTTTATCGGAGCCTCCATGAGGTCTGAGGCCACGGCAGCTGCTGAACATAAAGGTACTGAAGCACACACCTGAGCTTCATGTGGTCTACATTTCTGTAAAATACATTTGTACTGATTTAAAGTTCTGATCTGGTTCACAATTTTTTTATAGTGACTGTTTTTTAGATATTATGTCATCACCTATGATATATCAGCCATTACAGGATTTTCCTACTGATGAGGTGTTTTAGGATGATAGCATAATAAGGATGTAACTAGTACTATCACTCAAGCCAATTCTTTATTCTTCAGGCAAGACGATCATGCACGACCCCTTCGCCATGCGGCCCTTCTTCGGTTACAACTTTGGCGACTACCTGGCTCACTGGCTGAGCATGCAGAGCCGAAAGGCGCCCACTCACCTGCCCAAGATCTTCCACGTCAACTGGTTCAGAAAGGACCCCGCGACCGGCTCCTTCCTCTGGCCAGGCTTCGGCGAGAACGCCCGCGCACTGGAGTGGATCTTCAGGCGCTGCAGCCGGGAGAGGGAGGACGAGGCGGCCAAGAAGAGCATTATCGGCTGGCTGCCAGAAGATGGAGCCATCGACACTAAAGGTCTGAGCAGCAGCGTGGACATGGGCGCCCTGTTCGACGTGCCCAAGTCCTTCTGGCAGAACGAGACGAAGGAGTTGAGAGCCTACTTCACCCAGCAAGTTGGAGCTGATCTGCCAGCTCAGGTGGAGGCTGAGCTGAAGGCACTGGAAGGCCGAGTGCACAATTAAAAATCCCACGGACCAGAAACAGGGAGGTAATCACTGATGACTCAGGATTCAGATCGTTAGGGTGCACTCGGGAGTCACTGGCTGGGTTTACATACACAGAGAACTTAGTTCTGCAACCACAGTTTGGGTTTTATCCATGTAAACATAAACACTGAGATTGGAGAAGCAGGTTTAGATTTCACTGTGGCTTAGAAACGTCCCCACTCCTCTTTGGGTTTCACAACAAAGGATATGTGCTGAAATGAAGGTTTAAGAGAGTTCAAGTACTCACTGCTCCGTCAAAGATGGTTTATGCAGTTTTTTGTTTTTTTTCAATCATCAGTTGAATTAAAAACTACGCCTCAAAAAGACCAATAGCTAGGCCAGTATTAACTTTCTCTGTGTGTGAAAACACAACCAGTGACTCTCGTCTTTCTCTTTTATGAAGAGATTTCTGTTAAGAACAATGATGTCAAAGATAAAAAGCTATTAATCTACAATGCAATAACTTTGGACATGACTTCCCACTAATAACACTGGTGAGAGAGACTGGTGGTTTGTCTCAACATGAAGGTTAGGTTTCTGTGTCGCTGTCAAACTTATCATATAGAGAAGCTAAAGTCACTACCTCTATTCACTCACAAGACCTGGCATGGTACTAAAGCACAATCAACACGGCCTTGTGGTGCCTTCGAGACGTTTAACAATACATCTGGGCTGCTAATGTTTACAGGCTGAAGCTCAAAGATCTTTTTTTGTACAGAGTTCTGACAAAATACGTTTTAACATATTTTTCTCATAAAAAGTTTAGGTTCATTTTAGCACCATATCCTTAAATACACTGTTGACTGGGTCTCAGGAAATGCCCTTTTTACTTTGAATTGAACTTTATATGCAATTGAATTTATATCAGAAGTCCATTAAGTGCTCAGAACATTGTAGAAGTCTTTTCAGAGGGGTTACCTATGCATAATTCATTTTGTGGCTTTTGTAATGTTTGTGATTAAGTTGTATGATTTCAGTTGATGTTTACACACAATATGTGAAATGTTGGACCAATAAATACGACTGAGATTAATAGGTATGTTTAGAAGTTGTATGCTATGGTTTTTATTTCAGTGCAATGATTAAATATCTACAAATGGGGAGAATGTGTCTCATGTTCATTTATGAAGCAATACAAATACAATTTGAATACAAAAGGGTATGCAAAAGATGTAAGAAATAGAATAGATCAGTAAATGAGATGAAACACGCCTTGTAGAAAATGTAAAGAAAGAAACTAAATTACAAACATTTTAAAAGTAAATATAATATTATAGTACATTGATAGGTGTGTACAGAGCTGTCTTTTAGAATAGTTCCATATTCAGAGCCTAAGGACCTATATTTCTCATCTCACAGGTGGCGTCATATGTCGGGTCTAAAAAAAAGAATTTCATCATGATTACTGGCTAAACTTTCAGAGCTGCAGTGTGTGGAGGTTTTGAGTTCCCCTTTAAATAACTGAAGATTGCATTTTCTCCTGTCTCTTTCAAACCGACTGATGAAACTTCTTGAAAAAGTATACAGACATCACTCATTGTTTCTTCACTTTAGCGTAGAGATCCTCGGGGACGTCATCAGTCTGTGTTGCGTTTTTCGCCATCTTGGACACTTTGACCTGTGTATACAGCGTGTCCTGATGCTCTCCACTGTCCTGCACCAAGGCTAAGGAGAGTTCAGGTCCACGCCTCGAGAAGTTAATCTCTCCGTAATGGATGTCCTCTTCTGGTACACTTGCTGTCTCTTCAACAGTCAGATTCTGCAAAAAGTAAATAAAGCGAACAGGAAGTGTTTTTAACCTTAAGCCGGAGCCTTCCAAGTACTTACAGAACTACACCAAGTTTTGTTTGTTCTCACCTGACTCTGTTGTGCAGTTTGATGTGTCGACTTTAAACACCTTGAAGACATAAGGGTAGGTTTAATATGCAGTGTGCCAAATGGTATTTAAGACACCTTTAATAAGTGATACTTACCAAACACAGACAACCAGGCCGATGAGTACGATGAGCCCAATGGTTCCTCCAACAACAGCAGCCAATTCTTGAAGGGTATCTTTGTCACAAGACAAGACAAAAAAAACACAAATAAAAGTGACTAAATGTAGACAATGTGGACATGTTACAATAAAGATGGAAGAAGTCCCTTTAATAGTTACCTTCAATAGTAATATGGACCTCTGATGATCTTTCATTACCAAGCCCATTGATGGCCACACAGTAATAAACTCCTCCATCAGTGACATTAAAGCTGTAAACGTCTCCTTCAGATACATTGACGGGTCCATCTTTGCTGTTCTTGAACCAGGTGAAGCTGCTGACGGGAGGATTGGCTCTGCTGGAGCAGGTCAGGTTCACCCAGCTACCTGCTGACACCCGACCTAATGGACTGATGGACGCAGAGGTGTCCTTGGGAGCGTCTGAGGAAAATGTGAGATTAACGTTACTCATCCAAAGCAGCTCACATCCTGTGAATAGTCGTGTTCTGACTGGATCCAATAACAAACACTTACATGAAACACTGAGAGTCTTTCTCTGCTCTGCTGTCTTGACATCTTTTCCTCCATTCACAGGATAACTGGCAGAACAGGTGATGTTTAATCCATCGTCTTTGTCTGACAGAGTGAAGTTCTTCTGGATTTTAGTTGTGAAGGTTCGATCTTTGTTTTCCTCTATAATGTTGTGAGGGTCTTGTTGGAGATTCCAGGTGAGTTTAGGAGGAGAGTGTGGACAGGGAGTGAGAGCTGAGCAGCTTATAGAGACAGACTCCTTCTCCTTCAGAACACCTGAGATCTCAATACTGGGACTTGGAGGAGAATCTGTGGTTTAAAAGCAAATACCCATTGTAAACTTAAAAACACAGCAACAATACTAAGAGTCTACAGCCATGCTAGCAGTAAACCTCTAGATTGACAGCAAAATATTGTACTTTTTCTCCACTAACAGCATTTGGCTTGTGTATAAAAACAAACGTGTTTGTTCAGGGCTTCTTGTCATTTTTCTGATGTTTCTGAGTTGTTAGCATTTCCATCAAAGAGACATTTCCCCTCTTTACTTCTCACATGGTTTCATTTCAATAATTGTTTCAGACTCCAAAGGCAAAAAGTCTCCACTATTTCACAATAATGCAAAGATTAGAAAGAAATTCAAGATATGAACACAGATATGTGTAGCAGAAATTTCTTTTTTTCTCCTTTCCTCTCCCATTAATCACCTCACGACCCCTCAGATTCATCTTGTGACCCTCTATAGAGTTAACATAAAATGTAAACTTTGACTAAGTAATGTAGATTTTGTCCATCACTGATGGTAAATGGTAAAACTAACTAAACTAAAGGGACTTCCCCTTTTTCAAGCGTTAAATGGAAAGGTCT